>NC_030829.1:47445788-47745788 GCF_001704415.2 Capra hircus
AAAAAGACCTAAACAGACATTTCCCCAAAGAAGACATACAGATGACTAAGAAACGCGTGAAAAGATGCTCAACACTGCTCATTATTAGAGAAATGCAAATCAAAACTACAGTGAGATATCACCGCACACAGGTCAGAATGGCCATCATCAAAAAGTCTACAAACAATAAATGCTGGAAAGGGTGTGGAGAAAAGGGAATGCTCTTGCACTGTTGGTGGGAATGTAAATTGATACAGCCACTATGGAAGACGGTATGGATATTCCTTAAAAAACTAGGAATAAAACCACCATATGACCCAGCAATCCCACTCATAGGCATATACCCTGAGGAAACCAGAACTGAAAAAGACACATGTATCCCATTGTTCACTGCAGCACTATTTACAGTAGTAGAACATGGAAGCAACCTAGATGCCCATTGACAGATGAATGGATAAAGAAGCTGTGGTACATACACACAGTGGAATATTAAACTCAGCCACAAAAAGAAATGCATTTGAGTCAGTTCTAATGAGATGGATGAACCTAGAGCCTATTATACAGAGTGAAGTAAGTCAGAAAGAGAAAGATAAATGTCATACACTAACACATATATATGGAATCTAGAAAAATGGTACTGAAGAATTTATTTGCAGGACAGCAGTGGAGAAACAGACATAGAGAATAGACGTAAGGACATGGGGAGAGGGGAGGAGAGGGTGAGATGTGTGGAGAGAGTAACATGGAAACTTACTTTACCTTGTGTAAAAGAGATAGCCAATAGGAATTTGCTGTATGGCTCAGGAAACTCAAACAGAAGCTTTGTATCAACCTAGAGGGGTGGGCAAGGAGATCCAACCAGTCCATTCTGAAAGGGATCAGCCCTGGGATTTCTTTGGAAGGAATGATGCTGAAGCTGAAACTCCAGTACTTTGGCCACCTCATGCAAAGAGTTGACTCACTGGAAAAGACTCTGATGCTGGGAGGGACTGGGGGCAGGAGGAGAAGGGGACAACAGAGGATGAGATGGCTGGATGGCATCACCGACTCGATGGACGTGAGTCTGAGTGAACTCCGGGAGTTGGTGATGGACAGGGAGGCCTGGCGTGCTGCGAATCATGGGGTCACAAAGAGTCGGACATGACTGAGCAACTGAACTGAACTGAACTGAGAGGGGTGGGATGGGGAGGCAGATGGGAGGGAGCTTCAAAAGGGAGGGTATGTATGTATACCTATGGCCGATTCATGTTGAGGTTTGACAGAAAACAGCAAAATTCTGTAAGGCAATTATCCTTCAATTTAAAAATAAATTGTTTAAAGAAACATAATGAGGTATTACAGTACACCTGTCAGAATGGCTATGATGAAAAAGACAAGAAATCACAAGTGTTGGCAAGGATGTGGAGAACAGGGAACCTTCGTGCCCTGTTGGTGGGAATGTCAACTAGAAGCACGATGGAGAACAGTACAGAGTTTCCTCAGAAAACTAAAAATAGAACTACCATATGACCCAACAATTCCACTCTGGACATATATCCAAAGCAAATGAAAACACTAATTCATAAGGGTATAATCTCATATATGCCCTATGTTTATAGCAGCATTATTTATAATTATTATTTATACACACATTTTATATATATATCTCCATACAATTGAATACGACTCAGCCTTGAAAATGAATGAATTTTTGCCAATTGCAACATGGATGGAACTTGAGGGCACTATGCTAAATGAAATAAGTCAGACAGAAAAAGACAAGTGCTTCATGATGTCACTTACATGTGGACTCTAAAAGGGGGGAGGAAAACAAGCTCACAGGAGCAAAGAAAAGATCTGTTGCCAGAAGCAGGGGTGGGCAGGTGGACAAAATGATTGAAGAGAGAGTCAACAGGTACAAACTTCCAATTATAAATAAGTCACAGTGATACAATGTGTAGCGTGGTGACTATAGTTAAAAATATTGTATTGCCTATTTGAAAGTTGCTAAAAACTAAATCTTACAAGTTCCCATCACAAAAATAAAATTCTATAACTATGTATGCAATGATGTCAACTAGACAACAATGATGTCAACTAGGGTTATCATTTCACAATATACACAAACATCAAATCATTATGTTTTACATATGAAACCAGTATAATGTTATATGTCAATTATACCTCAGTTATAAATGGCTCTCCAAATGGTGAAAGTCCACCTGGTAAGGACAAAATACATCAGTGTTTTTGTTGTTGTTGTTGTTTTACAGGTCATTTATTTTATCTTTAAAATATCCTCAGAAACTTGGTACAATAGAATGGCCCTATGGACATGCGAGACAAGTAGTAATTAACAAAGGACAGACATATCAGTGGCTGAAACCACTTCTCAGAGGAACTTCGGGGATCACTGATCTAGCTGTCACTTTCTCCATCATTTTATTGATGAGGAAACTGAAACCTCAAGAAAAGAGTCGTTTCCCCACATGCCCAATTGCATAGCAGCAAATTCAGTACCCAAGTCCAGATTCCTTGCTTTTTATGCTTTGTTTTGTTGATCCAGTAACTGCACAGCATTTATTTTAGAACAAGAAGCTTTTGATTCTTCCAGAGATAGCATCTTCCTAGTGTTTACGGGGAGCCATTACTGTAGCCACATGTCAATGCACTGTGACTAGACAGGCTGGATAAACCTCAGGAAACATGTGCAATGGCAAGACGTTCAGTTCAGCTCAGTCGCTCAGTCCTGTCCGACTCTTTGCGACCCCATGAATCGCAGCACACCAGGCCTCCCTGTCCATCACCAACTCCCAGAGTTCACTCAGACTCACGTCCATCGAGTCGGTGATGCCATCCAGCCATCTCATCCTCTGTCGTCCCCTTCTCCTCCTGCCCCCAATCCCTCCTAGCATCAGAGTCTTTTCCAGTGAGTCAACTCTTCGCGTGAGGTGGCCAAAGATGTTACAGGATGGTAATCTGAGAGGTGTACACCCTCCCCGTAGACGAATCCTCCTGCCTTCATAGGAGGTTGGGCCCTAGAGTTCCGTGTCAGACTCTGATGGTGGCTTCAAGGTCCCCTATAATCTGCTTCCATCCGAACTTTCCCACATCCCTTCCTGCTAGGATGTTCTATTCAAACTCGGTTTCTCTCTCTCTCTCTCTCTCTCTCTCTCTCTCTCTCTCTCTCTCTCTCTCTCTCACACACACACACACACACACACACACACACACAGAGCTGATGACATTAAACCACCAGAGTACTTCTCAGCCCAGAAACCCATGCGGACGGGGTTCACTTTGCTCCATGACCTTTGACATTTCAAAGTTTGGAACTGAGCTAAACAACTGCTCTGAACAATCTGAACTCAGGTCCAGACCTCACAATGCTTCCACCCTTTCAGCAACTGCAGGCATGATCTTTCCAAGATAAAGCAGCTTTTTTTTTCTCCTATTTGGCTTCCTAATGCCACCTCAGGTGAAGTTCCACTCTGTGGAGCCCAGACAATTGTCACGCTGTGGCCAGAGATGTTTAATTGGATTTTAAAAGATGAGAAAGCAGCAGGGAGCTGATTGTCAGTCCTCTGACAAGGCCACACGGCCTAGGTGGCCTGGCAGCACCGAGGAGGGGTGTCCTGTCCCGTGTCAATTACTGTCCCTGCTTGGGGTGGGGGTGGTGAGGAAAGGTGGGGAAGCTGGCAGTGGTGGCAGAGCCTTTTGCAAACTCAGTGCCAACATTGTCCTACGTTCTGCTTTTACCCCCAAGAATAGGACTCTCTCAGGAGGCAACCAGGACTGCCTTTTTTAACGTGCCCCTCCTCCTAAGAAAAACTTCTCTAAGCTGTAATTTCTTTTTATATTTTTAATAACGCTTTTCCATCTCCACGCTGCCCTTTAAGGATTACTAGGTCTCTGAGGCAGCTGGTCAGGGAAAATATTACCACTGCCAGTTTATAAAGCAGGAAACTAGATGAACTAAACTGGGACAAGAGTTTGCCCAAGGTTATACAACTAGTACATGGTTAAGCCAGAACTGGAGATCAGCTGTCAAAGACCACTGATGAAAAAGGAGATAAAAGCTGTTTTAAACATGACAAGTATACAGTTCCAGCTCCTGCATCTTAATACTATTCCCCAAAGAAATAAAGATCTCTTTGTTGTGACAGTGCGTGGAGAGCAGGCTATGCCCTAAAGGCTAATTAAGAACGGAGGTTCCCACATACACCCTTCATCCTTGGATTGACAGAAACACAGACATTTCCAGGGCGCACAAGGCTCTCTCTGTGCTTTGCTGCTTCTAAGCACAAAGGAGTTTATCGGTTCCTGAGAAAGCTAGTGGTTAAGGAGAACCCACGGATGCTACTCAGAGTCAGAGAGTACATGGTGTGGTCATGAACCCCGATTGCTACATTCAGCTTCAAGAGGAACAGGGCTCTGGCAGATCAAATCTGTCACTTAGTATGTGAGGTGACTCTTCTACATAATTTTTCTCAGAAAATTCTTTTTTATTCAATTTATTTTCAATTGGAGTATAATTACTTTACAATGTTGTGTTGGTTTCTGCTGTGCTGCTGCTGCTGCTAAGTCGCTTCAGTTGGGTCCAATTCTGTACGACCCCATAGATGGCAGCCCACCAGGCTCCTCTGTCCCTGGGATTCTCCAGGCAAGAACACTGGAGTGAGTTGCCGTTTCCTTCTCCAATGCATGAAAGTGAAAAGTGAAAGTGAAGTCACTCAGTTGTTTCCAACTCTTCCCGACCCCATGGCCTGCAGCCTACCAGGCTCCTCCGTCCATGGGATGCCGTTTCTGCTGTACAACAATGCAAATCAGCTATAAATAGGGCTTAGATAAAAGAAGGGCTCTCCAGATGGCTCAAGTGGTAAAGAACCCACCTGCCAATGCAGGAGACACAGGAGAGGTGGGTTCGATCCCTGGGTTGGAAAAATCCCCTGGAGGCAGAAAAGGCAACCCACTACAGTATTCTTGCCTTAAATCCTATGGACAGAGGAGCCTGGTGGGCTACAGTCCATGGGGTCACAGAGTCAGATATGACTTAGCGGCTGAGCACACACACACACAGATGTGAAAAAACCTTGAGAATAAACATAGTTTCCCGACGCTGAACTTTCAAACTGCAAAACAACCCCACTCACACGTCATTTTTAAAGAATTAGGGGATGATACCTTTCCTGAAACAAAGGACAGCCTTCATCCTTTTGGCCTTGCCTGTAAACAGACTTTCATCTCTCTTTCAGGATGGTCTACACCTCCCTGAGAAAGCATGAGAGTAGCTACAGGCCTGTAAGGAAACTGGTTCGGTGGTGCCAAGAGCAGTGTTTCAGAGAAGACAGGAAGGTGGCAGTTTGTTTCTTAGACAGCATCTAAGCCAATCCAGCCAGAGACACAGACACTTTTCAGATCGCTTGGTGTGTCCAAACCACCTGGATGTCAACATGCACCATGTGACTGTCGCTCTTATAAATCCCACAGTGTTGAGAGAATACGAGAGGCTCTATCCTGGTCCAAGAAGAATTTACAACCTAGACACATTTAAGAATGACTCAAGGGACTTCAGTTTCAAGAGGAGAGAGTAAAGATATTTCCATCCTCATTCTTCTCCTAGAAATTACTATAAAAGATAATAAGGAAAAAAATCCAACTTTGGTGAAACTTACAGATATTTGTAACCCTGAATCACAGCGCTTGAAGAGAGAAAACCCATGAAGAAAGGCAAAGGATATAGCAGAACAGAGGAAGGTATAAATGTAGGCCCACCAGAGAGACACCAACAGGAACCAAGCCAATAGCATGGCTCATCAATATCAAAAAAAAGAGAAAACACTATATAAATTAACAGTGCTAGCAATCATAAATTTATTATTTAGATGATGCTAAGAGATAATACATTTTAACATGTCTGTGGTTTAATGAAATTAATGTTTTCCTCTTGCTCATCTAACGGGTGAAGGCAAACATTCTGGTTAACAGGAGGTTCTTCACTACTCCTTGATGTAGGGAGCCCAGTTTACTCCACCCTGGTGTTTCCACATCCCCTTAGAGTCTTCTAAGTCTTCAAAAAGGCAAATGGATGGAGCAAAATAAACCATACTGACACTAATTCTAAAAAGCTAAATTTATGTCACACTGAGCAGACTTAAAAGCAAGGAAAGATATCAGGAATAAAGTGGAGTGAACATTACATAATGATAAAGCAGTCAAATTTTCCAAGACATAACAGTCTTTAATGCATATGTACCTAACAACAAAACATCTAACTATATGAGGCAAAAACTGACAGAACTGTAGGAGTAAATATAGAAATCCACTATTATAGCTGGAGATATCAACACCCCTCTCTCAATGGAATCAACTAGAAATTAATAACAGAAAGATCATCCATCTTCTTTTGGAAATTCCAAAATAGTTGGAGATTAAATAACACAATTCTAAGTAACACATGGGTTACAGATAAATGACCCAATCAAAAAATGGGCCAAAGAACTAAATAGACATTTCTCCAAAGAAGACATACAGATGGCTAACAAACACATGAAAAGATGCTCAACATCACTCATTATTAGAGAAATGCAAATCAAAACCACAATGAGGTACCACTTCACACCAGTCAGAATGGCTGCGATCCAAAAATCTGTAAGCAATAAATGCTAGAGAGGGTGTGGAGAAAAGGGAATCCTCCTACACTGTTGGTGGGAATGCAAACTAGTACAGCCACTATGGAGAACAGTGTGGAGATTCCTTAGAAAATTGCAAATAGAACTACCTTATGACCCAGCAATCCCACTGCTAGGCATACACACAGAGGAAACCAGAATTGAAAGAGACACATGTACCCCAATGTTCATCCAGCACTGTTTATAATAGCCAGGACATGGAAACAACCTAGATGTCCATCAGCAGATGAATGGATAAGAAAGCTGTGGTACATATACACAATGGAGTAGCACTCAGCCATTAAAAAGAATTCATTTGAATCAGTTCTGATGAGATGGATGAAACTGGAGCCGATTATACAGAGTGAAGTAAGCCAGAAAGGAAATCACCAATACAGTATACTAACACATATATATGGAATTTAGAAAGATGGCAATGACGACCCTGTATGCAAGACAGCAAAAAAGACACAGATGTGTATAACGGACTTTTGGACTCAGAGGGAGAGGGAGAGGGTGGGATGATTTGGGAGAATGGCATTCTAACATGTATACTATCATGTAAGAAATGAATCGCCAGTCTATGTCTGACGCAGGATACAGCATGCTTGGGGCTGGTGCATGGGGATGACCCAGAGAGATGTTATGGGGAGGGAGGTGGGAGGGGGGTTCATGTTTGGGAACGCATGTAAGAATTAAAGTTTTAAAATTAAAAAATAAAAAACTAAAAAAAAAGGGTTGTTTTTTAATATTTTCAACTAAATAAAAGTCAAAATACAACTTACCAAAATTTGTGGGATGAAATAAAAGCAGAGCTGAGAGGCAATTTTATAACACTGAATGTACATATGAGAAAGGAAGAACGATATTTCCTTTAAGACATTACCAAAAACCCAAACAAACATTTTGGCCCACCCAACACTTAGTTGTAAGTCCAACAAAATATGTACAAGAGCTATATGAGGAAAACTACAAAACTCAGAGAGAAATAAAAGAAGAATTAAATACATGGAGAAATATTCTGTGTTCATGATAGGAGGATTCAATATTGTGAAGATGTCAGTTCTTTCCAACTTGATCTGTTGATTCAATTCAATTTCGATCATAATCCCAGCAAGTTATTTTACAGGGTATCAACAAACAGATTTTAAAGTTTATACGAAAAAGCAAAAGACTCAAAACAGCCAATACAATATTGAGATAGAAAAAACCAAAACCAAAAATTGACACTGTCTGACTTCAAGACTTACTAAAAAGCTACATTAATCAAGAAAGCATGGTATTTGGGTAGAAGAAGAGACCAATAGGTCAATGGAACAGAATACAGGGTCCAGAAATAGACCCACATAAAAATAGTCAACTGATCTTTGACAAAGAAGTAACAGCAATACAAGGGAGCAAAGATAGTCTCTTCAACAAGTGATACCACAGCAACTGGACATTCGTGTGTTATAAAATGAAACTAGACACAGATCTTACACTCTTCGCAAAAAGCAACTCAGAATGGATCACATACTGAAATGTAAAATACAAAAGTAGAAAACTCCTAAAAGATAACATAGGAGAAAATTAAGAGGACCTTGCAGATGGCGATGAATTTTTAGGTAGAATATGAAATGTACGATCCATGAAAGAAATATTGACAAACTAGATGCCATTATAATTAAAATTTTCTGCTCTGTGAAAAACAGTGATGAGAAAATGAGAAGACACAGACTGTGAGAAAATATTACAAAAGATACATGTGATAAAAGACTGCTATCCAAAATATACAAGGAACTCTTAAAACTCAATAATAAGAAAACAACAGCCTGATTAAAACATGGGCCAAAGAACTTAACAAATACCTCACCAAAGAAGATACACAAATGACAAAGAACTATTAATATATGAAAACGTGCTCCATTTAATATGGCATCAGGCAAAGGCAAATTCCCTGGTGGCTCAGCGTTAAAGCGTCTTCCTGGAATGCGGGAGACCCGGGTTTGATCCCTGGGTCGGGAAAATCCCCTAGAGAAGGAAATGGCAACCCACTCCAGTATTCTTGCCTGGAGAATCCCATGGAGGGAGGAGCCTGGTAGGCTACAGTCCAGGGGGTCGCAAAGAGTCAGACTTCAATTTCACTTTCAAAGGCAAATTAAAACAGTGACGATACCACTGCTGCTGCTGCTGCTAAGTCGCTTCAGTCCTGCCCGACTCTGTGTGACCCCATAGACGGCAGCCCACCAGGCTCCCCCTACATACCCATTAAAATGACCAAAATCTGGAACACTGACACCAAAGGCTGGCAAGGACATGGAGTGGTATGGATGGCTAGTGCTATAGGAAATGAGAAAGCTGACAGTGAGCTTTAAGATGAGAAAGATAGGAGAGGCATTGCTAAGGAAGACAGGGTGCCCTCATCTTGGGGCTAAAGACAGGACCCAGCATCTGAGTCTCATGCAGTAAATACCCATGTTCTTTGGCACCTTGGGTACTTTAGCTCTACTTCTCTCACCTTGCCCACTCTACAATATTCTAACAATACCCTTTCCTGTTTTCCAGTGACCCAGCCAATCTCAGGATCCCATAACAATACTATCATTTTAATACTGATGGTAAACTCCTAGAAAATCATCCATAACAATAGTAATGACAAAGGTTGCTTATATGATGTAGTATTCTACTTATCATAAAACATTTACTTTCATTTTCATAACTGTGAAGTAGGTGAGAAACTATTGTACCCATTGTACAGATAAGGAATCAGGAGGCTCAGGGAAGATTAAGTGAACCCCCTCATATCCTACAGCAAGTCTATGGCAGAATGGAATGCAAACTCATATCTTGTGACTCTGAGATTGGTAGATAATTCAATCCATCCAAAACACAAAATGGTATAACTCTATGCATGATACCAGACTCGCTGGTCAAGTCAGAGCCATAGTTAAAAATGGAGAAAAAAGCAGAAAAAGTAACTCTTAAATTTTCACATCATTGATGGCATTTTAACTGATATACAGGAATTAGGATATAAATATATAATAACAATGTTGAAGGAATCATGGTGTCCAGGACTCACCAGATCTAACTAAAGGCAAAGTGGATTCTTGATGGAAGCAGCAATGGTGAGAAAATAGAATATTAGAGTAAAGAAAAGGAAAATGCAGAAAACTCATGTCAAGCCAGGTGCTCAATTCTGACAATGCACAGAAAAGCATATCCAGGAATAAGCAAGCAGTCGCCTTAAAGATCTTGGAGGAAGAACAGAACTCAAGAACACTCCCAGCTGGAGATGAGGAATTAAATGAGTTTTCTAACTTAAGAGGCCTCCAGGGAGAGCAGAAGTTAAAAAGGCAGAAACATCAACACCACTTCTGGGAGAGAAAAGCGGGGAAGATCTGACTCAGCAATAACTTGTAAGGTCTGGGAATTCGCTTTCAGAAGGGTAGCATGGCCAGGAAAAAAAATTTTTTAAGCTTATCAATGTTCCTAATACTGCCCTCAACCACCTGAAATGGGTAGGAAAACCATCTGAACAAAAGCAGCAAACACCTGATCAGATTCCAAAACAGTTTTGAACTATGGGATTTTTTACCAGGATTCAAACCACAACATGAGCAATACCATCCAAGAGTCAAAGGCCGCTTTTGACTTTACCAATCACTTGAATGCACAGTATTTGCATGACAGCAGTCTTTCACATGTTTGATGGAAACTAAGCATAGTCGCAGCCCCCAAAAATAAAATAACTCATCCAAGGTCATATGACTATCTAGTGGTGGAACTAGAAATAAAATAGCTTTGGAATCTCAGCTGGCTTTAGCTTGAAAGAAAATTTTTTTCTTGAAAGATTTTGTTTTAACACTCATAATTTCACTTTTCTAAGCACTAGAACAGGTCCCATTTGAACCTAGTAACTGATTAGTGCTTCTGTCAACTGACTTATTCCTGCATTAATAGGTAATAGGAAATAGTTGAAAGAATGATATGAAATACACAGAGGAAAGTTTCACTTCAGTTCAGTCGCTCAGTCGTGTTCGACTCTTTGCGACCCCATGAATCGCAGCACGCCAGGCCTCCCTGTCCGTCACCAACTCCTAGAGTTTACTCAAACTCATGTCCATCGAGTCAGTGATGCCAACCATCTCATCCTCTGTCGGATGCCCCTCATGCCCCCAATCTCTCCCAACATCAGGGTCTTTTCAGATGAGTCAGTTCTTCGTATCAAGTGGCCAATATAGTGGAGTTTCAGCTTCAGCATCATTCCTTCCAATGAACACCCAGGACTGATCTCCTTTAGGATGGACTGGTTGGATCTGTGTGCAGTCCAAGGGACTCTCAAGAGTCTCCTCCAACTTCAAATGCATCAATTCCTTGGCATTCAGCTTTCTTTACAGCCTAATTCTCACATCCATACATGACTACTGGAAAAACCATAGCTTTGACAAGATGGACCTTTATTGGCAGAGTAATGTCTCTGCTTTTTGATATACTATCTAGGTTGGTCATAGTTTTTCTTCCAAGAAGCAAGCGTCTTTTAATTGCATGGCTCCAGTCACCAGCTGCTGTGATTTCGGAGCCCCCCAAAATAAAGGCTCTCATTGTTTCCACTGTTTCCCCATCTATTTGCCATGAAGTGATGGGACCAGATGCCATGATCTTCGTTTTCTGAATGTTGAGCTTTAAGTCAACTTTTTCACTCTCCTCTTTCACTTTCATCAAGAGGCTCTTTAGTTCTTCTTCACTTTCTGCCATAAGGGTGGTGTCACCTGCATATCTGAAATTATTGATATTTCTCCCAGCAATCTTGATTCCAGCTTGTGCTTCATCCAGTCTGGCATTTTGCATGATGTACTCTGCATATAAGTTAAATAAGCAGGGTGACAATATACAGCCCTGACGTACTCCTTTGCCGATTTGGAACCAGTCTGTTGTTCTATGTCCAGATCTAACTGTTGCTTCCTGACCTGCATACAGGTTTCTCTGGAGGCAGGTCAGATGGTCTGGTATTCCCATCTCTTGAAGAATTCTTTTCCACAGTTTGTTGTGATCCACACAGTTAAAGGCTTTGGCATAGTCAATAAAGCAGAAATAGATGTTTTTCTGGAACTCTCTTGCTTTTTTGAGGATCCAATGGATGTTGGAAATTTGATCTCTGGTTCCTCTGCCTTTTCTAAAACCAGCTTGAACATCTGGAAATTCATGGTTCATGTATTATTGAAGCCTGGCTTGGAGAATTTTGAGCATCACTTTGCTAGTGTGTGAGATAAGTGCAATTGTGCGGTAGTTTGAGCATTCTTTGACATTGCCTTTCTTTGGGATTGGAATGAAAACGGACCTTTTCCAGTCCTGTGGCCACTGCTGAATTTTCCAAATTTGCTGGCATATTGAGTGCAGCACGTTCACAGCATCATCTTTTAGGATTTGAAATAGCTCAACTGGAATTCCATCACCTCCACTAGCTTTGTTCATAGTGATGCTTCCTAAGGCCCACTTGACTTCACATTCTGGGATGTCTGCTTCTAGGTAAGTGATCACACCATCGTGGTTATCTGATTCGTGAAGATCTTTTTTGTATAGTTCTGTGTATTCTTGCCACGTCTTCTTAATCTCTTATGCGTCTGTTAGGTCCATCCCATTTCTGTCCTTTAGTGACCCCATCTTTGCATGAAATGTTCTCTTGGTATCTCTAACTTCCTTGAAGAGATCTCTAGTCTTTCCCATTCTATTGTTTTCCTCTATTTCTTTGCCTTGATCACTGAGGAAGGCTTTCTTATCTCTCCTTGCTATTCTTTGGAACCCTGCATCCAAAAGGAAAGTTTACTGGGCATGAATTCTCATTCATTTGAGGAAATGTGAACTTGATAAGCCAGGTGAATTCCTAGAGGAGAGAGAGACACCCAAAACAGCCTCCTATAGGAAGGCAAATATTTCCACTGGCCTCAAGGTCTTTCAAAAGCAAAGAATGTCTTCAGAGCTCACAAACCATATCCACCATGTTAAAAAAAAAAAAAAAAAAATTATAAACAGAAATCTCAGTTAAACAGAAGGGGGAGCTCTCATGCCCTGCAATGATCGCACAGCCCAGGAGAAGACAGACATCTCGTCTTTCCCAGCAAGAGCTAAGCCAGCAAGAACCCCTGGACTCTGTTTACAGCCCTCACCACTTCCTTTCTCCTCTTCTATAAAAGTGTTTTCCTTCCCTCGTGTTAGGGAAAACTTGCATGTGGCCTGCCAGGGTTGCAGACCCTGAGTTGCAATTCTCTACTGATCCTGAAGAAACCTACATTTGCCAGAGCAGTATCTGGCAGTCTATTTGTTTTAGGTCAACAAGAACCCAGGGGCTCATAGGTGGCAAAGCCAGCAGCAAGCAAAAAAACTTAGCTCCTGCAGCTTAGCTTCTCAGAGCAATTTCTCCCCCTAAGCCCACATCATCACTGTCTTCTGAACCTCCTGCTCTTTCTCTCTAAAAGGACTTGAGCTTCAGTCATTTACACCTTAATACTATCTAAAGCTGTGTTATCTTCCCCCAGGAGTTTACATTCTAAGCCTTTATTCCTTTAATGGAAGAAAAACACCAAATTAGTGAAAAAAAATTTTAGCATCAGCCAAACCCTTTAAGGAAAATTTGCTCCCCCCAACAGAAACACACCTTAGCGAAAGGAGTTAGCCCCTAAAAATCAAAGTTATCCCTGATTCTCTCTGGAAGAAGAAAGAGAAACACAAATATGTAACTAAAGGGGAAAAGAAATATCTATACAGTTCCTCTTGACGTTAAAAATAACACATGAGACGCTTGAATACAAGGAAAGGGGGAGGTTTGGGAATAATACATGACAAACCTCTGTACTAATTCTGTGTTCTGGTTCTGTCTCCTGTTCCCCAGTCAGCCTGCCTATTTGCAAATGTCAAAAACAGTTAGGTCTACTCTCTATAGCTGCTCCTCTGGCCTCCTTACAAGTGGTAACATGGTTTCTGCTAACAGGTAAATGAATAGCCCTAGCTCTTAGGTCTTGAAGTTGTTCTTTCCATGCGTAATGTAAGATCTTAAGGCTGTTCTTCTCATGTATATGCATAGGGGCTCAGCAGTGTGTTTGGTGCCAAACTTGGAGTCTAGTAGGAAAGACACACACTGCAAGGAAATTAGCAACAGACAAAACAGAATAGTGTGTTGGCCTCTCCATTTTCTCATTTCAAATGACTCTCTCATCCATTCTGATGCTGCAGCCTGCCTACCCTCGTGAGATCTCTCTCTCTCTCTCTCTCTCACACACACACACACACAGCTTCTGTTTTTCTAAATTCAAACTCCAACCTCCTATTCTTTTGATGCCAAGCAGGGCCCTGTGGGACTGCTGGGCACAAAAGCCTTTTTGTCCCCCATTTCTTATAGGCAAAACGCCAGCCTCCGTGACCTTCTCTCAGTTCCAAACGGCAGAACAGTTGCTAATCAAAGGAGGAACAGCAACAAAACCACCTGAGGACCAGGGAGGCTGATCAAGATTAGGGGACTGGACCACCTAAGATCCATGCTGTGCTTAGTTGCTCAGTCGTGTCCATCTCTTTGCAACCCCATGGACTATAGCCTACCAGGCTCCTGTGTCCATGGGATTCTCCAGGCAGGAATACTGGAGTGGGTTGCCATGCCCTCCTCCAGGGGATCCTCTCAACCCAGGAATCAAACCCAGGTCTCCCCCACTGCAGGCAGATTCTTTACCATCTGAGACACCAGGGAAGCCCAAGAATACTGGAAAGGTTAGCCTATCTCTTCTGCAGGGGATCTTCCTTATGCAGGAATCGAACTGGGGTCTCCTGCATTGCAGGTGGATTCTTTACCGGCTAAGATACCAGGAAAGCACCCTAAGATCCTGCACACACACTAATCTTGTCAGCAACTCCATCCTTTTGAAACTCTGCAGAAGAAAGAATACAAGACTGTTACTGCCTTGAATCTTATGACATTCTCCTGCCTGACTATATAACCTTTCCCTACTCACCAGGGAGGGGGGCACAGTTCTTGAGGTACTTAGCCTACTGTGTTTCCCCTTTGCCTGGTAAAGTAATACAGCCACTCTCTCCTTCTCCTCCGTAACTATCTCTATTTCTGTTTGGCACTGGTGCACAGAGAGCCAACACTTTGGCAGCACTTCTGATCTACTTGCTCCAGTATCCCACCTACACCAATTCTCCAACCTCCCTTTGGAGCTGCAATGCACTTTCTCGTATCACCTCTCTCTCTCTCATCACTTCCCTCCTATACTCTTTAGATCCCACGTTCCATCTTAATAATCTCTTCTTTACAAATCCCCTCAATGCTCTCTTGCCCCTCTCCTTGTATTGTTGTGTCCCTCTGACAAATCTCCCTGCTTGGATGTGTTAGGCAGCTTTCTTCAGCAAGGGTGAGGGGAAGTCAGAATGAAAGCAGACAAAGGATACAGTTTCGGTTGCAATCTTGAGATCAGCTGCAGTGAAAAGGCATTTCATCCCCCTAACTTTGCTCTTACCCATTTTCCTCATGAAAAGAGACCAGCCAGAATCTCAGAATTTCTTTCCAATTTGGCGTGAAAAGAACTACAGCATGTAATGGAGGAGGGGTTTACTTGAACCAGAAGTCAGGTTGAATTGTAAGCTTGCCTAAACTGTATTTTAACGACTCAAATTGATTGGAAAGTTATAGGGTCTGCCAAACATTCACCAAGAGGTAGGAAATTGGGTGAACAAGGTTGAAAGCAATCATTGGGGGAAAAAAGATGGATGTGTTTCAAGCTTATATCCAAATGAACTGAGAATCCTCGATGAACTGTTTATTTCTATTACTCGCTTATTGTCTGTCCTACTCCATTGTAACATCCAGGAGAGCAGGAATGGCTATGTCATATAGCGCCTGGTTCAGCCCTGGTAACAAAGCAGTTACCAAAACACAGTTCTGCTGCTGTACATATGAAACAAGTCAAAAATCATGTGCAGAGGCTGTAAGATCTCAAAGCCAAGGGAGAGCAATGAGCATGGGTAGACAGAGAAGTCTTCATGGGATTAAGCTGAGCTCTGAAAAGTGTCTAAATTTCCCTTCTTTCTCCCTGTAGAGTAGGGTCAGCCCTCTTTACTTGCAGCTATCGCTTTTTGATCCCATGTACCTGCATAAACAAGTTGCTCAAAAATTTCAATGCTCTACATATTGTACAGGAATTCTTTAAACATTTCATAGCACCAACACTATTTATAATAGCCAAGACACAGTGTGGTACATATATACAGTGGAATATTACTCAGCCATAAAAAGAATGGAATCATGCCCTTTGTAGCAACATGGGCAGACTAGAGATGATCATACTGAGTGAAGTAAGTCAGACACAGAGGAGCAAATATCATATATCACTTATATGTGGACTGTGTAAAAAAAAGTACAAATGAACTTGTTTACAAAACAGAAATAGAGTCACAGATGTAGAAAACAAACGTATAATTACCAGATAGAGAAGGGGGAGGAGGGATAAATTGGAAAACTGGGATTGACATATCCACACTACTACATGTAAAATAGATAACTACTAAGGACCTCCTTATAGCGCAGGGAACTCTACTCAATACTCTGTAATGACCTACATGGCAAAAGTTTTAAAGAGAGTCTGTGCTGTGCTTAGTCACTCAGTCATGTCCAGCTCTTTGTGACCCCATGGGCTGTAGCCCACCAGGCTCCTCCGTTCCTGGGGCTTCTCCAGGCAAGAATACTGGAGTGGGTTGCCATGCCCTCCTCCAGGCGATCTTCCCAACCCAGGGATTGAACCCAGGTCTCCCACATTGCAGGTGGATTCTTTACCATCTGAGATACCAGGGAAGCCCACGAATACTGGATTGGTCAGCCTATCCCTTCCTGATGCAGGAATCGAACTGGGGTCTCCTGCATTGCAGGCAGATTCTTTACCAGCTGAGTTATCAGGGGAAAAGAGTGGATATACACATAACTGATTAACCTTACTGTACCCCTGAAACTAACACAACACTGTAAATCAACAATACTCCAAGTTTTTTTTTTTTTTTAAAGAAAGAAATATAACAGCATTGCTCCCAAAAGATTCATCATCAATTTAGGAATCACCAAGTACTGAAGTCCTCCCAAACAGTGTGTTAACTGTGTTGCGGTAATTAAATCTTCTTGTGCAAGACCAAGAAAGACTGAGTTCATACTGAATTCATCTCCACAGTTAAGGCTATTGTAGTGGGGTTCTACAATCTGTTTCATGTTTAGAGGTCTGCAAACAAGTTTTAATAACAGAACTATGGAAATGTTACTGCGATCCAAAACCTCACCTTTCGAGTAAACAGAAAACACAACAACCTCTGGCACCTGGATCCAAGGACATACATTAGAGATATGCTAGATCCTTCAAAGGCAAGTCACAATTAAAAGGTCTGGAATATGGAAGCTCTAAAGTGACTGATTCAAATATTTAACCCTAATCAGTAAAATTTTCTCAACAAAAACACTTAGAGGGTATGAAACGTATAAAAACTGAGAATTCCAGCCTTTGTGAATTAGTCCAGGTCCTTTATTTTTAGTTAAAGTACTCGTGTTTAACATTTCTACCAAACAAATCCTCCCATTCTGTGAAATGCAGGGAAAATTCATCTCTCCAAATGTGTAGCAGTCAACTTCCAATTTCCTTGGACAAAGACATCTGTTTGCTGAGCCTAGGTCCACTAAGCACAGTTTCATGAGTATATACAAAAGCATGGCTGTATTATAAAATTCAAGTGAATTCCAAAAGAAGAAAACCCCTCTATTGCAAAAAGATAAATCCCCAGAACAGAAGCGCTTTCCTGTGGTACCTACCCATAACACACTCTCTCCCTGTCCACCTGTACAATATATGGTGTATGCTGAACTACCTTGAGTCATGAGCTCAATCATAAGCTCCTTGGGGCCATGAGTCTCACGTGATGCCTTGCATAATAAGATGTTCAGTACATGTATATGAGAGATGAAGGGTGGAATAGATAATTGTATATAGTCAGTGTCAGGCCACAGGCATGTGAGACGCTCCTCTGGAACTAGAACAGAAAATGCAAACAGATAGTATGTATTCTCTGCCCCTATTTTTTAAAGAAAGGTGGGGTGGGGCTGGGAGAAGAGAAAGAACAAAGGAATAATAGAAAGGAAAACAGAAAGACATAAAGAAAAACATACTCTAATATAACTTCTGCCTGTTATCCTCACTTCTGCCTCCCTCAAGAGCAAGAATCACCCTTCTCCAACTCTCTGTGCCTGGGAGTTGGGTAGATGAATATGGGCTGAGCATGAAAGTTCATTGTGATGATTATTTCTGGAGCCATAATATTGCCCAACATCTCTTTTATGTAGTGAAGAGTTCAGGTTCAAGAACTGACCCCTTCACTGAGTAAATAATTTTTCCCTGAATTAAACGCTTCAAGCATTAATAACTAATACCAGAGTACTTGTCATCTGCATACTCCAAAACCGTCCTACAGGCTGGAGAATATTCCTATGAAATGAACACACTGATTTTATGTGCAGTGAAACATTTATGCGATTTTCCAAACTTGGTCAAGAATGGGGTTTTTTTTGAAAGCTTGACAGACTATTGGAAAAAGCCATTCTTTTAAAGTACATACAAAGATTCTTTTGGAAAGCTGGAAAGTGAGGCCTTATAAGTTTACCAAATAGGCCAAAGGAAAGGTAATTGGTTTCCTTGAAAAGGAGTCACTGCTTTATTCCCTTTCACATCTACAGCAGCAGTAGGTACCTAAGAGAGGAAACAGATGCTTTCTTTTGAACTCATTTGTAAGCCGTAATTTGCTATTTTCTGGTGCATATAACACTCATTTTGTGTATCATTAACTGTTTTTTAATCTCTTTAACTGGCTTAAAATAAATTAAATGACTCTTAATTTAATTTTGCTTTTCAAAAGCTTTCTTATAATAAAATTAATGTGTACTCATCTTGTTTTAATCATTTAATATATTGTGAGCTCTTTTTCATGTCATTAAACAGTCTTAACAATTTCTCTTTTTTTGACTTCTCAAAAGTAACTTCAGAAATATCTCTTTTAGTATCTGCATAATATTCCAAGGATGGTACCAAATTTTATTTTGTTGTGGTTCCTCCAGTTTTGACTATATGACTAGTGTTGGGACGGACATAATTGCACTTTTATTTTTGCCCAAGTTTCTGACTGATTATTCCTTTGAGACAGAGTCCTAGAAAGGTAATGATATGATCAAAAGGTATGAATTATCTCAAGTGTGGACTGTACAAGTATTTCTCACCCTCTCCTCCAACCCCATTTAACACTTGGGTGATCTGGAATCATCTTCCCTACTGTTCATCTATAGTAAAGAATCAAGCTGCCTCTGATAAGACTTTCCATTTGCCATCAATATTTTTAGACTTTAAGCCTATCCCCAATGAGATGCTAAACATCTGGATGAAAATATCCATTAGGATTTTCAGTACTGAGATGTCCTTCTTCTCTCAAAACTCTCTACAAAACAAGAAGAAACAGAGAGAGAAACTCCATATAAAGTCAGAAAGCAGGTGTAGGAAGGATTAATGGCTTTGAAGAGAAAAGGGTCAAACCTGAGAGCGTACCAAAGAAGAGGCCACTGAAAGAGAAGCTCATTCACTCTCAAGAACATGAGAGGAATTCAGGAAAAGTTAAGTACCAGATAGAAGGCAGAGGTGAGCCTGAGGTATCAGGCGAGCTCTAAGAACCCACCCTCACCTTGGCAGAATCAGCTAATTCCCCTTCTCACAGGAAACAGAAGATCAAGTCTCAGGGGACACTGAACAGAGACGATCAAGTCTAAAGGACATTAAGCCTGGGGAGTAGAGGAAATATGGTCAGGAGCAAAACTAAAAACTAGAAGATGAAGTAAACATTTGCATATTGCATATGAGAACCTCAGTCCCTCCCACTTCAGAGCTACAAAATAACCGGAGACAGGCTTCTTACAATCCTTGGAGAGGTGACTGGATGATCTGCCCTTGGAGATACTGAAGGACACGTAAACAAAGACCCCCAAATGCTCGAATTTGGAAGTCCCCAACAAAAAAGGCAGCCGCTCGCCCATCCAATTGTCCTATCGTTAAGCCCATCAGACAACATGTCTTGCACATACACACTCATTTATTTAATACATACTTATTAAGTGACGACTGTGTTTTAAACACAAAGCATTCAGCAGTACAGGAAACAGAAATCCCTATCTTCACAGGGCTTCCATTCTGGGGCGTGCTAAGTCGCTTCAGTCACGTCCAACTCTTTGTGACCCTATGGACTGTAACCTGCCAGGCTCTTTTGCCCATGGGATTCTCAAGGCAAGAATACTGGAATGGGTTGCCATGCCCTCCTCCAGGGGATCTTCCCAACCCAAGGATAGAACCCGTGTATCTTGTGTCTCCTGCACTGGCACGTGGGTTCTTTACCACTAGCACCGCCTGGGAAGCCCTCCATTCTAGCAGCAGATAAACAACACAACCAATAGACAAATGATAGAGTACATGGTGGCTTTCCCTGGTGGCTCAGTGGTAAAGAGTCCACCTGTCAGTGCAGGAGATTTGGGTTCAGTCTCTGAGTCAGCAAGATGCCCGAGAGAAGGAAACGGCAGCCCACTCCAGTATTCTTGCCTGGGAAAACCCACGGACAGAGGAGCCTGGTGGGCTGCAGCCCATGGGGTCGCAAAAGAGTCAGACACGACTGAGGGACTAAACAACAGCCACATAGTTCATGGAGGAAAATAGAGCAGAAAAGGGATAGAGAGTGCCTGGAATTCTAAATAAAGTGGTCCTCTGAGAAGGTGACATGAGAACACAGGCTTGAAAGCGATGAGAGAGTGAGTTATTGGACACCTGGGAGAAGAGAGTTCTGGGAAGAGGGAGAGAAAATGCAAAAGCCGTAAGACTCCTGTGGCTGTAGCAGAGTGACAGTGGTAGGAAATGAGGTCAGAGAGGGAACAGGGAGCCAGACCAGGGATGGCCCTGCAGACCATTTGCAGCAAAGACTCCCAACTGTCTTGGGCACCCTGATCCCCAACTTCTAATGTTCATGTCTTTGTGTTGTCACCTCCTTCTGCATCTGGAAAAGATCTGTGACTTGATTCCAACTGAAAGATTAAGACAAAGAGGATAGGCTATCACTCTTGTGATTATGTTACATTATAGAAGCCTCTTGTCTTGCTAGCAAACTTGCCCTAGTCCCTGCCTCCCTCCCTGTCTCTCTCCTTCCCTCACCCCCGCTCTCTCCCCCTCTCTCCTCTCCCCTTTGCTGGCTTGAGGAAGCAAGCTTCTGTGAATCCCACCATCACAAGGAACTGAATGCTGCCAACCATCATGCAAGTTAGAAAACAGGTGCTTCCCTAGTCGAGCCTCCAGATGAGAACATAACCCTGGCCAGCACCTTACCGCAGCCTGTGAGATCCTAAGCAGAGGACCCAGCTGAGTCATGCCTGGACTTCTGAACCACAGGAACCAAACTAGTAAATGTGTGTTGTTGTAAGCCACTATATTTGTGGCAACTTATTATACAGCATACATAAATATTATTCTAAGGATTTAGCTTTTTACTTGGAGTAAGATGGGAAGCCCAGTTCGGACATCTGGAACAGAAGTGATACAGTATGACTTAAGTTTTTAAAAGATCACTCTAGCCTCTGTTGAGAATAGTCTATAAGACAGGTATGTGGAGAAGGAAATGGCAGCCCACTCCAGTACCCTTGCTTGGAAAATCCCAGAACAGAGGAGCCTGGTAGGCTACAGTCCCTGGGGTCACAAAGAGTCAGACACGACTGAGCAACGTCACTTTCACTTTCACTTTCCTCGCCTCCTACTCTTCTCTGTCTATAAAAGAAACTGGCATTCAGACCCAGATAAGATGATATAGTGGGGCACTAGCCTGCCATCTTCTAGGATGCCTAGCTTTCCAAATAAAGTTGTATTCCTTGCTTCAAAAAAAAAAAAAGACATAAGTATGGAAGCAGGGAAACCAATTAGGAGACTATTGCAATAATCTAGGCAAGAGACAATGGTGATTTGGACCAAGATGGTACAAAGGAAGGTGGTAAGAAGTAGGATTCTAGATAAATTTTTATATATACAAATAGCTCTTTAGACCTCATCCTTATACATGAATAGACAGCGCTGGATTATCAGACATTTGAGAAATATTAGAAATATTTCTAGTATAGTAGGAGAAAAGAAAATAAACAAACAGAACCTCAGGAAAAAAAAACAGATATAACCAAGGAATAAAAGAAAACTCAATTAGAATTTCAGAGAAAGGAGAAAAGATATTAAGTTGGCCCAAAAGTTCATTCAAGTTTTCATAAGAAAGCATGAAAACCTGAATGAACATCTTGAACAAGCCAATATTTCATCTTTGAAATAATAATAGAATACTATATATAAGTTTTAAAGTAACAATCCAAAAACAAAAACAGCACTCTTCAAATTAAAAGTATATAAAATAAATTTTTAAGTATATAAAATTTTAGTCTCTGAAAATCTCTTTAAAAGAAGTTAAAAGACCAAGAAATGAACAATAATACCAAAAAGAAACAGACGCAATCCAGGAGGTCCAATTTCTAAATAATACTTCCAGCCACAAAACAAAGGAAATGTGAGAAGGAAAATTTCAAACACAAGTACTTCTTTAAAAAGGGAAATTTCTGGGAACTAAAGGACATGATCCTCCAGACTGAAAGGGCCTACCCACCAAGTGTCCAACACAGGCCAGGCAAATTATTATAAAAGTTCAGAACATTAGAGTTAAATAAAAGATCCTAGAATATCTAGAGAGAAGCAACTGGCTACCTACAAAGAACTGGAAGTCAAATGGTATCAGAACAGTATCAAATGGTCTGCATATGTATGGCTGAATCCCTTCGCTGTTCACCTGAAACTATCACAACATTATTTTGTTAATTAGCTATATCCTAATACAAAATTAAATGTTGAAAAAAGAATAATAATACTACCTACCACAGAAGGCTGTTGTGCAGAGGAAATAAGTATGTATAAATATGTAAAGTGCTTAGACCAGTTCCTGTCATGGAGTGTTATATAAGTGTTTGTTGCTATTATTATTACCTGGTATAAAAGTATATACCTATAAAAAAGTAACCAAAATTCACTAAACATTTACTTTGTGCCACGTAGTTCACATTTATAACCTCAGGTGTTATTAATATTATCATATTCTGTTTCAAAGATGAAGTTCAGGGGTGTCAAATAATGTCAATATTATGTAACTAGTAAGAATCAGGGTCAGGTTGAACCAAATTTTTTTCCAGTTTTGTGCAAAACACATGCTCATATTTATGCTGCTGCTGCCGCTAAGTCGCTTTAGTCATGTCCGACTCTGTGCAACCCCATAGACGGCAGCCCACCAGGCTCCCCCGTCCCTGGGATTCTCCAGGCAAGAACACTGGAGTGGGATGCCATTTCCTTCTCCAATGTATGAAAGTGAAAAGTGAAAGTGAAGTCGCTCAGTCGTGCCTGACTCTTAGTGATCCCATGGACTGCAGCCCACCAGGCTCCTCCATCCATGGGATTTTCCAGGAAAGAGTGCTGGAGTGGGGTGCCATTGCCCTCTCCAGTTCATACTTATGATTCTATATCTATTTAGCAACATTAAAGAAATAGAGGAAAACAACAGACTAGGAAAGACTAGAGATATCTTCAAGAAAATTAGAGATAGCAAGGGAACATTTCATGCAAAGATGGGCTCGAAATGGTCTGGAGAAAGGACAGAAATAGTCTGGACCTAACAGAAGCAGACGATATTAAGAAGAGGTGGCAAGAATACACAGAAGAACTGTAAAAAAAGATCTTCACAACCAAGATAATCACGATGGTGTGATCACTCACCTAGAGCCAGACATCCTGGAATGTGAAGTCAAGTGGGCCTTAGAAAGCATCACTATGAACAAAGCTAGTGGAGGTAATGGAATTCCAGTTGAGCTATTTCAAATCCTGAAAGATGATGCTGTGAAAGTGCTGCATTCAATATGCCAGCAAATTTGGAAAATTCAGCAGTAGCCACAGGACTGGAAAAGATCTGTTTTCATTCCAATCCCAAAGAAAGGCAATGCCAAAGAATGCTCAAACTACCGCACAATGGCACTCATCTCACATGCTAGTAAAGTCATGCTCAAAATTCTCTAAGCCAGGCTTCAGCAATACGTGAACCGTGAACTCCCAGATGTTCAAGCTGGTTTTAGAAAAGGCAGAGGAACCAGAGATCAAATTGCCAACATCCGCTGGATCATGGAAAAAGCAAGAGAGTTCCAGAAAAATATCTATTTCTGCTTTATTGACTATGCCAAAGCCTTTAACTGTGTGGATCACAATAAACTGTGGAAAAGAATTCTTCAAGAGATGGGAATACCAGACCACCTGACCTGCCTCTTGAGAAACCTATATGCAGGTCAGGAAGCAACAGTTAGAACTGGACATGGAACAACAGACTGGTTCCAAACAGGAAAAGGAGTACGTTAAGGCTGTATACTGTCACCCTGCTTACTTAACTTCTATGCAGAGTACATCATGAGAAATGCTGAGCTGGAAGAAGCACAAGCTGAAATCAAGATTGCTGGGAGAAATATCAATAACCTCAGATATGCAGATGACAGCACCCTTATGGCAGAAAGTGAAGAGGAACTAAAAAAGCCTCTTGATGAAAGTGAAAGAGGAGAGGGAAAAAGTTGGCTTAAAGCTCAACATTCAGAAAACGGAGATCATGGCATCTGGTCCCATCACTTCCTGGGAAATAGATGGGGAAACAGTGGAAACAGTGTCAGACTTTATTTTTTTGGGCTCCAAAATCACTGCAGATGGTGACTGCAGCCATGAAATTAAAAGACGCTTACTCCTTGGAAGGAAAGTTATGACCAACCTAGACAGCATATTAAAAAGCAGAGACATTACTTTGCCAACAAAGGTCTGTCTAGTCAAGGCTATGGTTTTTCCAGTAGTCATGTATGGATGTGAGAGTTGGACTGTGAAGAAAGCTGAGAGCTGAAGAATTGATGCTTTTGAACTATGGTGTTGGAGAAGACTCCTGAGAGTCCCTTGGACTGCAAGGAGGTCCAATCAGTCCATTATAAAGGAGATCAGCCCTGGGATTTCTTTGGAAGGACTGATGCTGAAGCTGAAGCTCCAGTACTTTGGCCACCTCATGCGAAGAGTTGGCTCAATGGAAAAGACTCTGATGCTGGGAGGGATTGGGGTCAGGAGGAGAAGGTGACGACAGAGGATGAGATGGCTGGATGGCATCGTCGACTCAATGGACGTAAGTTTGAGTGAACTCCGGGAGTTGGTGATGGACAGGGAGGCCTGGCATGCTGCGATTCATGGGGTCGCAGAGTCGGACACAACTGAGGGACTGAACTGAACTGAATTATATATAATACATATGTATTAATTTTTTAATTGTTATTAGAATTTAATGCCTTTATAAGTTTGGTAGTTTCTGCTATACAACATCAAGAATCAGTCAACTTGATTACCAAGTTCATTAATGAATTAAATACCTATTCCCCTTTGTAGTATTATTGTGAGGGTAACATAAAATTAAAAACATGAAAGTACTTTAGAAGAATTTTAAAGTAATGTGCAAATGTGTAGCGTTTTATTATTTGCTACCCCTTCATAAAGATCACTGTAAGTTTTTAAGTACTATATAAAAATCTAATGATTGTTAAAAAATCTAATAGCTGCAAAGAAAGTATCAGACTTACCGAGAGTAACACTAAAGTTGGAAAGCACTAAAACAATACCTTCAGAATGGAATTTTTATCAAAAATTACTATACCCCCCAAAAATGGGAATGGAAAACAGACACTTAAATTTTTTTCAGTTTCTAAAGATTTATCTCCTATATACTCTTCTCTAAAAAGCTACTGGAAGATGTATTTCACCAAAATAGAGGAGTAAACCAAGAAAATGAAAGGTGTGAGAGTCAGGAAATGGGGGCTAGAACACAGAAGATGAGATGAGCTAAAAGGACTTCTCAAATGATGGAAAAGAGAAGTCCTAAGAGTTTGTATGTGTTCCTGGAGAAAGACAGGTGCAGGGTGGGAGGAAAGGACAAAGGTGGCTAGAAGAATGCCTGCAAGAAAGAAACATGAAATTGAAAGCCAAGTTTTGCATCTGTTAGAATAGAGACAATAAATAACATCTAAAACAATAACCTAAGAGATCATGGTACATAAACATCTTTTGAAATATAAAGAAAACCTGAAAAAGTGATTCTATAAGTTGAAGGTGGTTGCCTCTTGGGTTGGGAGAAGCCATGGGATCACTGATTTTTGTTACTAGCCCTACTTGAATTTTTAAAACATGTTATTCTCTTGACAATAGTAAAAATTAATTTTTAAAAACTTATGTGGTTTATCACCCAAAATTTGGCAACATCAGAAGAGGTAAAAGGCAATATTTTGCATTAAAATGAAATATTTAAAAATATTTGTATAGGTCAATGGCAGAAATAAAATATTTCAACCACAACTGTTGAGAATTTCATCTCCTTCCTCTCCAACTTCCCTTCTATCACACTTCTAGAGTAGATACCATTAGAGTAGACGTCATTTGGGGAATCTGGATAAGGGAAAGTTGAACTGTGGATACATTTAGTTCCGCTTTAAATAGGAAATATTTATATGGGACAAAGTCATTTCTATGTAGAGTTAAGCTTTGCTTTCACTTTTCATCTCAGAGAGACTTCCAGGAATGCACCTGCTGCCCACTCAGCTGGCTCGCCTGCTATCCAGCACAGTATGAAAATTCAGAAGTTAGGCCATGTCGTGATCTCAGCATGTCCTATGGCACTCAGCTCTTGAAGCATGTGCTCAGTGCCTGTACCTAACTAGAAGCTAGCCTATGGAAAATTCTTCTCATCATCAAACATGTGAAATTATAAATGAAGGATCAAGCGTTCACTGATGCCAAGTTGAAAGAGAAGTTTTCTCCCGAAAGAAATACACTTGATAGTGAGGCCAACACAAATATAAAAACCAATTTTTTCCCCTCTCTTTTGGTGGGAATCATACAAAATAGAATTTATCAGAATTCTTGTCTATACATTTCCTGCTGGTTTCACATGAAATATGACTTGATGAAGACAATTTAAATTAATATGAAGCTTCTAAAATAAGAACATCAATAACAAACTGGTTAATGAGTGCTGTCAGTTTAAGGGCTACTTATAATGGGTCACTGTACAAAAAAAAAATTTTTTTTTAATCTTACAGCTTACATAAAAGAAACTAGCAGCTTTCCCAAACCTGATAACAATCCTAACAATTTATATGATCATAATGAGCTGTGACGCTAAAAGAAAATTTTCTAAATTATCACTAATAGAAACAAAATTTGATCAACCATGCTGAAGTAAAGACTGAATTATTCTTCCCTGTCTCTACAGAGAATGATATTAATATCACGTGAAGAGATGAGATGATTAGAGGATACCACAGGGGGAAAGTCTTAAAGAATATATTAAAATATAATTTTAAAATTACTAGGTGTTTGTGATGTTTGTGGTACCTATCAGCTTTCGAAATTTTCATAATTTCTTTTTTTTTTTCATAATTTCTTGCCATTACTTTTCACATGGTAAATAATTACCCAAGTTCCTACCTAATTTTCTATTTGGAGTTTTGATGCTTTGTTTAAAGACAAGATCCCCAACTGAATAAGCTTTGTGACCCATAATACCTGGATCTGCCCTCAGTGGAGTCCCTGAAGACTTAGAACGGCATCAAGTTCAGTAAATCTCCAGGGAGTCAGTACTGCCTGCACCGCCCCCTTCCCTCTCCAGTATGTTTTGGAAATTGCGGTGGGTGTCTTTGTTGTTCTCCCAGTAATTTGGAGAGAACCTCCTAGCATTTGCTAGGGGTGGTGAGGGATCCTCAACATCCTGCACCGTGGAGAAGAGTTCCACCCACAGAGAAGTGTCTCAGTCCTCCTGATTTCTCAAGGTCAGGCTGCCAGTTACATAACAGAAAGTGTCAGTGTAATTACTTATCTGAGCCTAGGGACTTCCCTGGTGGTCTAGTGGTTAAGACACGCTCCCAATGCAGGAGACCCAGGTTTGATCCCTGGTCAGGGAACTAAATCTGACATGTTGCAACTAAGACCCAGTGCAAATGAATAAATAAAAATAAAAAATATTTGTTTAAAAAAATTAATTGAGCTTAGAACAAAACTCCTTTCTACATACAGGCACATGTCTTTTTTTTTTTTTTTCTTGCACAGTTTAAATATACAGTAATTTTTTTCTTTTGGAAAGCAACCCAGAAGGGAAGATCATGCTTTATTTTGTTTGGAACTTTACCAAGAAATGCTCACCATTTCGGAAAATCACATTGCTGACAGCAATGCCACGAGTTGTATTTGATGGCCAATAAAAATGATAAATGAACACCAACACCACATACTCCTGGTTACAGCATTCGTAGCTGTCACATTTATGGTGATGCTATGTACAGCTGCAAATATCTGATGACTTTACATCTGGTGGGTCTGAGCATTTACATATTGAAATATATAGTATTTTATATAAAATATTTTCCTTGTATTTCTTTTTCTGTTACAGTTAAGGTACTATATTGATTTCTTTTTCGATCCTATATGTAAGTAACTTATATTATCTCTGAGTCTCACTTCAGAATAGTTTGAATTTCTTTTCAGAACAGTAAAAGAGGACCTTCAAATAAAAGAGAAGACATTGATATCATTGAAAAACACTGAGTAAGTTTAAGAGCCTTGCGTCATAAACAAACTGAGGACACACCCATTCAATGTGCGCAAATTTCAAAGTCTTAATAACCAGAACCTCGGACCCTCTCTGCCTTCAGGGGCCATACCCCCAGACCAAATAACTTTCCAATATTTTCAGATATTACTAAGAATCTAACCACTATTAAAATAGGAATGCCACACTGAATCCCTTTGCTGTTCACTTGAAACTATCATAACACTGTTTGTTAATCATCTATGTCATTGTTGTCTAGTTGCTAAGCCGTGTCTGACTCTTTGTGACCCCCATGGAGCCCTTCAGGCTCCTCTGCCCATGAGGTTTCCCAGGCAAGAATACAGGGGTGGGTTGCCATTTCCTTCTCCAGGGATCTTCCCGACCCAGGGATTGAACCCGGGTATCCTGCATTGGCAGGCAGATTCTTCACTGCTGTGCCACCAGGGAAGTTCTAATCAACTATACCCCAAAACAAACAAACAGAAAATCAAAAGAAAAATAAAATTCTGATAAGAAGGAAAAAAAGTAAATAAATTTAGTTTCCATACAAAAAATACCACAGAGAAAGGAAGTGAAACAACGTCCAACTTTAATAACTATGCTTGAATGGTACGATCTTATTCTCTTCAAGTGACCCAGAAGTTTAGAGAACCTTCCTGCCTGGATCATCCACTGGGAAGAAAATAAAAGTAGGGAAAGGATGTGGAAAGAAACACTGACCAAAAATGCCAAAGACAAATGTCCCCCGCAGCAGTCTTTTGCCAAATGTTAATCCTGAGAGTAATCCTACTAGAAGAGACATGTCATCTGCCATCCAGCCTGGCAATGGCATTCGCATGACCAGTGCCTCCCACTCTGCAGCCTCAGCACCTGTCTGACCCCGGATACAAGGAAGGAAGGTAATGTCACTAGTCACAGAGCCTGTCCTAGGAGAGTGGCCACTGCCCTGACACTCGAGAGAACGCTCATGCAAATGGGTTTAATTCTAACGACCACCTTGAGTCAGGCTCAAAGCATTAATTTCCTGGGCATACAGGATCTTGCCTGGATTGAAGTGCAGAAAAATAGCTGAGTTTCCCAAGTAAACTAAGAAATCCATGCTGAAAAAGAAAGGTAGGGTCTTTCAAACAGTCTGAGGATTAGCAACAAGGATGAAGAGGAGGCCAGATCTACCATTCAAGCATGAGTAGCTTAATTCTGGTGCATTTTCATGAACCAGGAAAACTAACCATATAGTTAGCTTTAGTAGACAATATTATACATGTGTTCAGTCTAAAATTAAACTTTTACCTCCCTACCACGACCACCTCAAATCAGCTTCTCTTTCGGTTCAGGGTGCCATTATTCCAATAAGCGCAAAACCTCAGGCTTTAGTCTGTATCTGGTCCCTCATTCTGAACATTCAATCAGTTGCTAGATTTCCTCTGAAACTTTCTTACATCCCAATGTTGTACTCTTTCTGCAGCTAGCTTTAAGCCTCAGCCTCTTTCCCCAGATACCACAGGAACTCCTTAACCTCTCTCACTTCTCTCTGTTCATCTTGCCAGGTAAGATTCCTAAAGTGCAGGACCAATTACATAATTCCATCCATGCATTTATTTGCTCATTCTTCCCTTCAGACATGCATCAAAGACTTGAGCCATTATGTGCCAGGCAATTGGAATACAGTGGCCATGTGTCACAGTCTGTCCTGAAGGAGCTTCCTGCCTAGAGATGGATACAGAAGATTCAGTAAGTGTTAGAGTTGAGAGAGAGGACAGGGTGACTATGGGTGTGGGAGGCTCGTAGGATCAGAGTCCAACTCGATTAGGAGGTGACAGGGAAGGCTCTTGGAGGAAATGATAGGTGAAACCTCAAGAGTAAGTTAGTTCAGTTCAGTCACTCAGTCGTGTCTGACTTTTTGCAACCCCATGGACTGCAGAACACCAGGCTTCCCTGTCCATCACCAACTCCCAGAGCTTGCTCAAACTTGTGTCCATTGAGCCGGTGATGCCATACAACCATCTCATCCTCTGTCCACTACAGAACAAATTAAAGTGGACTGTAAATAAAGGGATGGGAAAGGAGGTGGAGAAACAGAGGCAACAGAAAGGGGAGTCTTGGTGAATGGGGGTAGGTCATCATTTCAATGGGTGTGTACCTGTGAATTGGGATGAGGAAAGAATAGGCTAGAAAGAACAGTGGAGGGCAGATGAAGAGTATTATAAACTCTGCTAAAACTCTTCAAATACTTATCAAATTGAATGTACTTTTCTCAACTGAGTGAAGTCAGAAAGAGAAGAAATATCGTATGACATCCCTCATAGGAGGAATCTTAAAAGACACGATACAAGTGATCTTATCTACAAAACAGAAACAGACTCAGACTTAGAGAATGGACGTCAGGTAGACAGAGCACGAACGTATGATTGCTGGGGATGAGGATGGAAGGAAAAGAAAGATAGGGAGTTTGGGATCACCATGTACAACTGCTGTACTTAAAATGGATAACCAACAAGAACCTACTGTAGAGCTCATGGAACTCTGCTCCACGTTATGTGGCAGCCTGGATGGGAGAGGATTTCGGGGGAGAATGTATGGATACCTGTATGTGTATGGTTGAGTCCCTTTGCTGTCCATCTGAAACTATCACAGCATTATCAACTGGCTGTACTACAACATAAAATAAGTTTTTTACAAATAAATGAACTCTTCTCATCCTGGCACTCAAGGTTGTATCCACTGTGACTCAGTCTACCTCCTGGTCTTTCTCACTTGCTAGGCTTTTGCTCTGATGCTGTTCTATGATGAGGTTTATACTTCTTCCCTCTTCCTCATTTCTGGGCCAGCTTAACCTTGGCATTGCTTCTCATCACACACACACATAAATACACACACATGCTGAAGGTGGGCCTCACTTTAAGAACATTAAATATGGGAAATCCAGGAGTGGTAAATAGATAGGTTGAGGACAGAATAAATCATGCCTCAGTTAACTCAAAGTTAATCACAGTGATCCCAAGTACAAGTTCTTGAATATATTTGATATTGCTAGCCTATATACTCTGAACTGCTTTACAAAGTCCCTGAGCTAGAGGGGGAAAACTTAAAGCTTAAAATGTAAGGAATTACTTTTGAATCCAAGGCAAATTAGAAATATAGTGATCTTTCTTCTCTGAATGAGAATCAAGCAGAAAGTCACATTCTACTTATTGAAATTCATTTTACATATCACTTTTCAGAAATGTATTTCTTACAAAAGTAAGATGCACTTCAATTATTCACTAATCTCTTCACTCATCCAACATTTACTGAATACATGCGCATGCCAGGCAGTACAGTACACAGAAGGGATAGAGCCTTGAATAAGGTGAGCATATTGTTTGGTGGGAAACTAGTCCCATATCAGAAAATACAGTAGACACTGAATACTAGCATCCTGTAAGGGTCAAGGAGGAGCCATTTCAGATGAGATGGGGAAGTCACAGGGTCGGGGTGGGGAGAAGTGTCTGAAGTCGGGTCTTACTCCTGATTCTGCCAGTTCATTAGTGTGTGGTTTTATGCAAAACACATACATTTTGGGCCTTGATTTCTCCATCTATCATGTGGGGAGTGGATCAGATGATTCTAAAATCCCTCAATCCAATAGCAAACAAAACTGAGAATAATTATCAGATGCTTGGCTTTGAACAGTTGGTAGACTAGTGAATGTGCGAGTAACTAAGCATGATCACTGGAGTGTGGAAGGGGACGATGATACTGTGCTTTATGTGGTTCTGTGTGTACGGCTCATGGCACACGAGCATGGTGAAGAAACTGAAGCGTTGCAAAATTAAATGCCCAAGATGATAACCACAGATCTGCTGTTAAATGCATAAATAATTTGCATGAGGTTGTTTACTATATTCTTCTTTAGTTGGTCTCCAGTTATTCTTCAAAACGAGTGACTTATTTAGAAGCTACACATATCGATAGATAACCCACAAGGACCTACTGTGTTGTACAGGGAACTCTAACTCATTATTCTGTAATATCCTATGTGTGAAAAGAACCTAAAAAAGAATGAGTGTGTGTATAACTGAATCGCTTTGCTGTACACCTGAAACTATCACAACATTGCAAATCAACTGTAATGAAAAGACAGGGATTCTCAGAATGCTTCCGGTATTAGATCATCTATTTGGTTTGTATACTGTTTGCTTCCCCACTAGCATGTAAGATTCGTGTGGGCAGGAATTGTGTCTCCCGTACCTTAAAAGTGTTAGTTGCTCAGTTGTGTCCAACTCTTTGCAACCCCATGGACTGTAGCCCACTATGGTCCTCTGTCCATGGGATTCTCCAGGTAAGAGTACTGGGGTGGGTTGCCATTCCCTGCTCCAGGGGATCTTCCTGACCCAGGGACTGAATCTGGGGAGGTCTCCTGCATTATAGGCAGATTCTTTACCGTCTGAGCCACCAGGTAAACCTGTACCTTGAACTGGGCCTAATACAGAATAAGCCCTTTATAAATATTATCGATTTGATAGATAAATGTTAAGTACTCTGAGAGAGATGAACAACCTCAGATGTTTTCTCAACTCTGAAGGGCATTTTCAGAGGGCACTTGGAACTACTGAACAATACAGAATAATTTATAAGCAAGAATCAAATTATTTACATAGATTTGTACGTAGAGTTGAGAAAATAGACTAAAATGATCAGCAAATGCTGTAGCAATCAGGGAAGCTGCCAAAATATATGTAACTGGAATCAGACTCTGAAAGATGGAGAGCTTGGGGTCCGGAAAGAGGGAGTCAGAAAGCACTGAAGGAAAGCCAATGAAAATGGCCCAGAAGACTGTCACGCTGTTGGTGAAAACATAAACTGGTGCAGCCATTATGAAAAACAGTGTGGAAGTTCCTCAAAAAACTAAAAATAGAGTTTCCATACGATCTATCAATCCCATTCCTATGATCTATCAATCCCAATGACAAAACTACATCCACCCCTATAGTCACAGCAGCATTATTAAAAAGATACATGCACCCCTATATTCACAGCAGCATTATTCACAATTGCCAAGACGCAGAAGCAACCTAAATGTCTACAGACAGATAAGTGGATAAAGAAGATGTGGTGTGGGACTTCCGTGGTGGTCCTATGGTTAAAAAGTCAGCCTGCCAATGCAGGGGACACAGGTTCAATCCCTGGTCTGGGAAGATCCCACATGCCAAGAACAACTAAGCCTACGCGCTACAACTGCTGAGCCCACACTCCACAACTATTGAAGCTCACGTGCCTACAGCGTCTGCTTCACAACCAGAGAAGCCACCCCGATGAGAAGCCTGTGCCCTGCAACAAAGCACAGCCCCTGATGATCACAACGAGAGAAAGCCCACATGCAGCAACAAAGACCCAATGCAACCAAAAATAAAGAAAGAAATCTTTAAAAAAGATGTGGTATGTGTATACACACATACAAAGGAATATTGGCCATAAAAAATAATGAAATAATTCCATCTGCAACAGCATGGATGGACCTAGAGATTATCATACCAAATGAAGTATGAGAAAGGTATGATATCACATATATGAAATATAAAATATGACCCAAATGAACTTATCTACAAAACAGAAACAGATTCACACACACAGAGAAAAGACTTGTGGTTACCAAGGGGTGGGGTAGAAGAGGGATGGACTGGGAGTTGGGGATTAGCAGATGCAAACTATATAGGGTGGATAAACAGCAAGGTCTTGTATAGCCCAGAGAACTATATTCAACATCCTGTGATAAACCATAACAGAAAAGAACATGAACAATAACAGAAATATCTATAACTGAATCACTTTGCTGTATAGCAGAAATCAACACAACATTATAAAGTCACTCAGTCATGTTCGACTCTTTGAGACTCCACAGACTATCCAGTCCATGGAGTTCTCGAGGCCAGAATACTGGAGTGGGTAGCCTTTCCCTTCTCCAGGGGATTTTCCCAACCCAGGGATTACACCCAGGTCTCCCACATTGCAGGAGGATTCTTTACCAGCTGAGCCACAAAGGAAGCCCAAGAATACTGGAATAGGTAGCCTTTCCCTTCTCCAGTGGCGCTTCCTGACCCAGGAATAGAACTGGGGTCTCCTGCGCTACAGGCAGATTCTTTACCAACTGAGCTATCAGGGAAACCCATTGTAAATCAACTATCTGTCAATGAAATAAATTTAAAAAAAAAAAACTTTCCTCCCAGATTAGCTTGCAGCAACTCTCCTTTTCTTGGGTCCTCAACAAATAATGACCAGGGCTGGATATACAGTAGTTATTTAATTAGCAGTTTTGATTGATAGAATTTCAGTCAAAGATCCCGGTCTTCTATCAATCCTTTACTACTCACAGACCCCACCGGAAAGGGGGAATTGCAAAATTTTATTTCCCATCCATCTTTTATGCCTTCTCTCGTGTCTCCTGCTGTTTACAGTTCCAGGGGGAAAAAATATATTACCAACCAAGTCACTGCCTCATTAGGAAACAGGGTCTGATCTGAAACCAATTTTTCAGAACAATGACTGTTAAGTGCTGAAAAATGCAGTGTTTAGTCATGGGGAAAATAAAGACAGATTCACCATGCAATTGGGTTTATGGTGGTTTTTTTTTAATACTGAAAGATGAGAATTTTAACAAGGGGGAAGGGGCACTAGTCCATTATTAAGTCTCTGCTCGTTCATGAAGGGACACAGAACATGTTCCTTGGTGCACAAACAGAAAAGGTTTCCTTAACCCCCACTCCCCCTAATTTTTTTACTTAAAATTCAGAGTGAATGTCCATTTTGTAAGAAGCTGAGCGAGCTCAGAAAGGAGGGTGTGAACACTTAGAACAAATCTCTCTGTGAAGGCCAAGTTGGGTGAGCGATTGCAGGTGAGAGCATGGGGGGAGTGAAGGCCTCCAGGGTGGCCAGTGAGGCTGATTTCTCTAAAGAGGACAGCAAGGTCTGGATGCTGAGCGGGAGCATTAGGAAATTCAGACAGTGGGAAATCCACTGCAAACATCAACGTGAAATGGAGCGAAGGTGATGCCAGTTTTACTTAGGAAGTATCTCAGAATAATTCAGTGGGAATAACTCCCATCCTATCATTTTTTTGCTCTCTGAAAGATAAATGGAGAGCAAATGGAAAGCACTTGACTCCATCCATTAAGAAGACCACTGAAGGAAGAAGGAAGCAGAATACTAATGCTACACTATTGTTTCACCATGAAACAGAAAATGCCCCAAGCTATGGCTTAACACGGCCTCAAGTGCATAGTTCAGGGTTCATTTCTTTTGTGAACTAGCTGTCTTCACTCTGCTCCTGCCCACAGATTTTAACCATAACCCCAACCAGTGAGTCAGCAAATGTGTACCATATGTCACCAGGAAAACCAGATCAGAGAATGGAGTAGCTTTACTCAAATTTACATTCACTTCTGGAGAAAATACCTAAAACGTAAGTTCAAACTGTGTCCACCACATCAGATTTTTACCTTTAAAAATAATGTAAAGTGAAAAAAAGCAGAACACATTCCTGATGCAGGGTAGGCTTTCCAGAGTTTCAAGCCTTAGTCCCATGCTGGGCTTGTTGGAGAGAACTGTGGAAATGTTGGCTTTCAGAGGCACAACCCTAACTGTTTCATACAGATTCATTCTTCCTTTCCAGCTCTAAGAGTATGTGTGCATGCGGGATCTTGGTTCCCTGACCAGGGATCGAACCTGTACCCCTTGCGGTAGGAGTGCAGAGCCCTAACCACTTAGCCACCAGGTAATTCCCTGTAGATTCACTTTTAATTTAGAGCCACACGGTTTGGCTCTTAATTATAAGCTCTATTATCATGGTGGTGCTAGTGGTAAAGAAACTGCCTGTCAATGCAAGAGATGTAAGAGATCCTGGGTTCGATCCCCAGGTCAGGAAAAGCCCCTGGAGAAGGACATGGCAACCCCCTCCAGTATTCTTGCTTGGAAAATCCCATGGATAGAGGAGCCTGGCAGGCTACAGTCTATAGGGTGACAAAGAGTCAGACATGACTTAAGTGACTTAGAACACATATTATCATTATGGACTTCCCAGGTGGTTCAGTGGTTAAAAAAAAAAAAATCCACCTGCCAAGCAGGAGATTCAGCTTCTATCCCTGGGTGGGAAAATGCCCTGTTGAAGGAAATGGCAACCCACTCTGGTATTATTACCTGGAAAATCTCATGGACAAAGGAGCCTGGCAAGCCATAGGGTTGCAAAGAGTCAGACACAACTTAGCAATTAAACAACAACAATAATATTATCATTATAGTTTAAGGTCTGCATTTTACTCTCACATCATCTACTGTAAACTGTAAACTCTTTGGATTGAGAGACTGTCTACTTTCCTTTCTTCCAAAATGCCTATAAAAACATTGGGCATACAGGTTCATTGGGCATAAAAACGCTGGGCATACACTTGGGAAAACAGGTTGGCAGTTCTTCAAAAATGTAAACATAGTTACCCCTTGACCCAGCAATTCACTCTTATACCCAAGAGAACTGAAAATATACAAAAACCCATACACAAATATTCAGAGCAGCATTACTCATAATAGCCAAAAATTGGAAACAATCCCTATGTCCACCAACTGATGAATGGACAAACCAAATGTGGTAAAACCATTCAAAAGATTAGTATTTAACCACTAAAAAGGAATTAAGTACTGATACGTACTACAACTTGAGTGACCTTGAAAATACTAAAATGTCCAGAATAGGCAAATCCTTAGATACAGAAAGCAGATATGTGGTTGCCAGGAATGAAGTGGGAGGGACAAGAGTGGGAAGTGACTGCTAATGGGTGGCATTTCTATTAGGGGTGATGAAATGTTCTAAAATTAGACTGTCATAATACTTGCACAAGTTTGTGAATATAAGGGAAAAAACACTCAATTGTATACTTTAACAGGTGAATTTTATGATATGTGAATTATACCTCAGCTTTTTAAAATGCTGGGCACATAGAAGAATTGTGTTTGAAAGTGACTTGGCCAGAAATATTTTAGAAAAAAAAAAAAAAACACCAGAAACTATGCTTAGTGACTTTGGTACAACTTTTCCTTTCTGTGTTATGGGCCTGGTCTTACTCCCCTCCCAGGTGCCTCCCAAGAGATGCTGTGAGTAGCCAGGCAAAGTGCCCCCAGCCCCCTGCTGCAGGGAGCCTAACTGACCACTGGCCCAGCTGCCCCGCCTCTAGAGTTGCCACCATACTTGTGCCAGGCTTCGGCCGGCCCCTCCCAGACAGTGACAGGGCACAGCAGGGCTACTTAGGGTAGGCTCATCCACGAAGACACAGTCTTGCAACAGGCAGCTTCGCTCGAGGACCTACCCTATCCACCTGGCTTCACTGAGAAGCTGGGTGGTGACTCTCCTCCACAGGCCATCATGATGAGAGCCAGGCTTGTTAGTGTCTACTGGGACAATGGGGCCCAAAGCACTAGGGGCCAAGAGGGACAGGCAAGGGCACTCAGAGAGCTGGGAGATAGCTAATCGAGTACAATGCTCCTGGAGGTGACATAAATAGGCAGCCATCAAGAGATTAAGGTATGGGCTTCCCTGGTGGCACACTGGATAAGAATCCACTGCCAATGCAGGGGACACGGGTTCGACCCCTGGACCAGGAAGATTCCACATGCCTCGGAGCAACAAAGCCTGTGGTGTCTCTACTGAAGCCCTCACGACTAAAGCCTAAGCACCACAACCAGAGACACCACCACAATGAGAAGCTCATATACTGCACCACGTAACCAGCTTGAGGACGCCCTGTCGGCCTGGCTGAATCTTTGCTGGAACTGTGCTGTCACTCAAGACTCTTCTCACCCGGTCCTGCTTTCCTTTCCTTCTTCCTGCCTCCACTGTCAGACCTGTGTCACTGTGTTGCCTACCTCTGCTCAAGAAATCTCCTGCATGCTTAATGCCAACCTGGAGTCTGCAGCTCCAAGGACTCAAACTAACATGGGCTGATTTCAGTTGGGCTCTGGGAGCGGAGAATACCGCTATGAACCGGCCCTGTGTGAGTGCAGGGGGTTTGTCATTACCCACTCTGCCCCAAATGGGTGTCATTATTACCTCCTGCCAGGAGCTGAGCAGTGATTGAGTGGAGTGCATTAGCCATCATCTGAAACACTAAAAATGATGAATGAGGTAAATTTCCAAACTGCATTTTATCTGTTCTCCTTATCTACTCAATTTCTATTGAACAGACAGTGAGTTCTCATCCACTCCTTACCTGCCCAGTCCCTTACACACACTGCCAGGAGTGCTAGCGTTCGGAGACCTCTGAGGAACTCTGGGTTTCTGCAGAAACATAGATGATTTGGCGGAGAAGGCAATGGCACCCCACTCCAGTGTTCTTGCCTGGAGAATCCCAGGGACGGGGGAGCCTGGTGGGCTGCCGTCTATGGGGTCACATAGAGTCGGACACGACTGAAGTGACTTAGCAGCAGCATAGAAGATTTGGAATCTAACTAGAAAAACAGACAAGCCCCTTCATTGCTGCAGGAGGGCTCCAAACCTCCTGTCAGAGCACACCAGTGAGCGACAGCCCACTCATCCTCAGTACCCTAGCCTGTGGAGCACGTGAGGGTGTAAAGGCAGGGCCCGTCTGTGTATTGTCAATATTCTCACTCATCTCCTTCCTGGGACCCCTCTCTTCACATAGCTGGTGGGACTGTGTGAAAAGGCAGCAGTGCAACTGTTAAAATTTGTAGCTGTGGTGAACTGGGGATGCTACACTCGTGGAAAGAAAGGCATTGGCTGCCATGATGTATCATGCATTGGGGAAACAGTAACAGAAAGGATGACGAAATTGTGTGGCTATTGCTAAACGCCATCGACACTATGGGAAAAGATAAGGAAAAGCTGAGAGTGAGGAATCACCAATTAAAAGCTACAGGTGAAAGCCAGGTGGCCTCTTTGATCACCTGTGAAGAGGCTGTCATCACCTAAGGTGGGAGACAGGAATGCTGAGGATCAGTCCTAGGACTTGAGAACGAGAGCAACTGAGCTCCACGGTAAAGTCCTCACCAGTGTAGATTTGCTGTACAAAGGACAGAGTCCTGGTTGGGAAAGAGCAGGACCTTGACTCATGGGATGGAGGCATCCAGGTTGATCCAGCTGAAAATGCTAAATTCCTATATTTCCCCGAAACTTCTGGGCCTGGCGATGTGGCCCACTCCTCCCTATGAGGGGCTAGCCCTCCGCTCTTGCTTGGAGGTGACACAGAGCCTTCTCCCCAGCAAAATAACGCATGCCCCCCTCAGGATTCACCCTCACCTCCCCTTCCCATCATCAGGCCGATAACAAGCTTTCCGCCAGTTCAGTCGCTCAGTCATGTCCAACTCTTTGCGACCCCATGGACTGCAGCACTCCAGGCTTCCCTGTCCATCACCAACTCCTGGAGTTTACTCAAACTCATGTCCATCGAGTGGGTGATGCCATCAACGTAACCCAGCTCTGTAATCATAAATACTGCATGCAGGGGAAGCGTAGGCAAGCTGGGAGAGAAGTGGAAGATAATCATCTGGCCCAGAGGCCAGGTATGGAGGAAGGGGCCACCCAGGCGGTGCGGGCCCTCCCCAGTCCACAGCAGCAGGAGGGAGGTGGGCACGCAGGGCTCCTGAGCCCTGAGAAGGCTCCCGTCAACGAGGGCAGAACGCAAGGTTGAATAACGGAGACTTTATCACTTGGGGAACAATCTCCTGGAATACATGATACAACACCCTGGCACGACTCACGGGAGAGGGAGCCAACATAGTCCTAGCGTGATTCCTGAAAGCACAGAAAAGGCAACGGGCCACACTAAGTGAAGCAGAAATACCAGAACTGCCATGGTAGACAACCGTGGAAGAAGGGCCAAAAGGTCGTCAGGGGTGCCAGATGGAAAGGAAGCCAGAAAAAACACCAAAGGATGCACCACTTACCAAAGCTGAGCAGTTCGATGAAGTCTGCCTCCTGTGGGCCAGGGCTGATGGTAGAGACACGGTTACAAAACAACTCAGTAACAGCAATGAGGATGAGACGTACGATCCACGCCCACCACGTTACCCTACCTCCCTGGCCAGGTGACAATGATTAAAGGTCAGAGGGAAGATGGATGTAATTATCACAGTGTGTGGCAAGGTCGGGGGCAACCAGGAAGTCTGAGACACAGTCATGAAAACAACTAACAGAACATGGGATCCCTAAGGACAAAATAAGTGGGATCCTAACAAAGGTATTACTTAAACTGTAAAATCAAAATAAATCAGTCAGGGGACTTCCCTGGTGGTCCAGTGGTTCAGACCTCATCTCCTAATGCAGAAGGTATGGGTTCGATCCCTGGTCAGGGAGTTAAGATCTCACATGCTTGCTTCATGGCCAAAAAACCGAAACAGAAGCAATATTGTAACAAATTCAATAAAGAGTTTTTTAATAAATAAATAAATAAAGGCTGGATAATCAGGAAGCTGAGGTCTATTGCCTCAATAAAACATCATGGGTCTTTGCCCGGTTTCTGAACTTGAGCCAGAAACGGTTTTTAGACACGGAAATAATCGCCTGAAAGAGAAGCCAGTTGGACCATAAAGAGGGCTGAGCACCGAAGAATTGCTGCTTTCAAACTGTGGTGCTGGAGAAGACTCTTGAGAGTCCCTTAAACAGCAAGGAGATCAAACCAGTCCATCCTAAAGGAGACCAACACTGAGTATTCATTAGAAGGACTGACACTGAAGCTGATGTTCTAATACTTTGACCAGCTGATGCAAAGAGCCGACTCACTGGAAAAGACCCTGAGGCTGGGAAAGACTGAGCGCAAGAGGAGAAGGGGGTGACAGAGGATGAGATGGCTGGATGGCATCACTGACTCAATGGACATGAGTGTGAGCAAACTCTGGGAGACAGTGAAGGACAGGGAAGCCTGGTGTGCTGCAGTCCATGGGGGAGTAAAGAATTGGACACAATTTAGCGACTGAAGAGCAACAATATACATCATCAGAGCAGACGGACAAGTGGCTAGCGCACTGGAGGACTTAACAGGTATACTCTCCAGGAAGTGGGAGATAAAGCCTACAAAGGCTTACTGCTACATCAGTAGAATCAGCTTACACAGGAGGACAATCTAATTGGAATCCTGGAGGAGCTTCCCCTAGACTTTACATAAAAGAAGTGGATCTGAGCCGCACAGAGATAGGCTCTTCTGAACTACAAGAATTACACTGCTGAGCGGACTGTCAGCAGCAAGCCCTCCGCTGTTAGTCCCCACCAGACTCCTGCCCCTGGGACTGCCTTATATGGAGATCACACCTCACCCAAGGTCACACTCCTCATCCGATCTCTGATCAGTGGGAGGGGTAAAGGCCAGGCACCCAGGTCCCCATGGGATCAGCCACAGCATCCTCTGAGATGGCATCAAAGTATCCCCCTCCACCCAATCTTGCTTTCCTCCCTTCCCTTTTACAAGTGTGGATCCCAAAGGTACTCCTGAAGGCCCTTTCTGAAAGCAAATTTCAGTTTCAAAATCTGCTTCCCAATGACAACAAAGCTAGGATGAGCCTTGAGATGTGATTCTGAATCCTGATTCTGACATCACTATTGGAGAAGGAAATGAGCCCACTTCTACCATAGTCCTGGAGTCCACATGTGATGCAAGAGAGACCCCTTGCCAGTAATTTTTAAGCTTTGGGGGAAGGGTGGTGACTATAGGCTCCTTTGAGATTCTGATGAATGGTGTGGCCCCTTGGGCTTCCCTGGTAGTTCAGATCGTAAAGAATATGCTTGTAATTCGGGAGACCCAGATTTGATCCCTGGGACAGGAAGATCCCCTGGAGAAGGGAATGGCTACCCACTCCAGTTTACTTGCCTGGAGAATTTCATGGACAGAGGAGCCTGTCGGGCTACAGTCCATGGGGTCACAAAAAGTCGGACATGACTGGACAACTAACACACACACACTACCCCCTCCAGCAAAATATATGCACACATATGCACACACATGCAACAAATACTGCTTGAATTTCAGATGGCTCATGGAATATCCTAAGACCCCAAATTCAGAATTCGGAAGTTACATCATCTCTAATAGACCCCACAGTTCTGGAGATTAAACCATAGTAAAACATATTGTAGACATCCTGTAAAATTTTGCTGATTTGCATTTCATAGGTACTCAATAAATGTCTGCTGATTGGGTATGACTTTAGATATAGGATGAAGGATTAAAACTAAAATTTCCTTCCTCTAATTGTGTCACCCACCCGCCACCCAACAGCGATAGCAGCTGGAAAGTCCACCTACTGCACACCTTTATCTCTTCAGCTTGAAGCTGTGCTTCAATTAAATGAAGATGCTCCGGAAAGCTATCAAAATAGCTTATCATAAATCAGCTTACTCTAGCTTGGATCGATCACATTCAATCTGGAACACTGGTGTCGCTTAGAAGTGAGCAAGAGTCATCAAGAGGGCACTGGATAAGAGATGGGACTCAACAATTGAAGGGCTGGGAAGAGATGAAGAAAGGAAGGTGCTGGAAATGAGTAACAACTTTCCAGCTTCAGCTGTTTTGCATGGGAGGACTAGTTCTGCGCCCAAACCAGTGTTGTATCAAGTGTCAGTCCAGAGCAAATGATAGTACTCCAATTTTTGCCTGATAAAACATAGATGATTACTTTGTGACATTCTTTTTAAGGAAAAACAAGAAGTCTGTTGTAATACAGCCACGGTATCAACATGATTCGACATGAAATTTAATTTCCTAAGAGGTATGCAAGATCTTTTTGAGGCCACATGATTCTTTTTTTTTTTTTTTTTTTGACTATGCTGTGTAGCATGCAGGATCTTAGCTCCCCGACTAAGGGAACTAAGATGGGAACTTAGTTCCCCAACTAAGGGCACAAGGATCGAACCCATGCCCACTTCATTGAGAGTGCGGAGTCTCAGCCACTGGACCAAAAGAGAAGTCCCAAAGCCACATGATTCTCAACTGCCGCTCTTTATTTTGTTTGCTCTGCTTAATCTCCTCTCCTGGCTCCCTAGCTGAGGCAGCCTGGACGCTAAAAGCATTAACAGGGTCACAGATCAAACAGCCTGTCCTGATTTCTGACATGCTCTGGGGAAGAGAGAGGCACGTGCATAACACAGACTTCAGTTCCAGGCCTCCTGGCTTTCTCTCGACACCATTCTTAAATACGGAGAGATAAGGGAAGGCAGTCAAAAGGATTCCGGACTAGAAGCAGAAGATCTGGGCTGACGTTCCAGCCTAGCATTTACAAACTAGATTCTCAGGCAAATCACTTTGCCTCTACATTCCCTGAAGTAAGAACATCACCTGTTTACTCAATGAACATGAGTTTGAGCAAACTCTGGGAAATAGCGGAGGACAGGGAAGCATGACGGGGTGCTGCAATTCATGGGGTCGCAAAGAGCCAGACACAGCTGAACGACTGCACAAAGAACGACAGCCTGTCTACTCAGCACTGCTCCCTGAGGACCCAATGAGATAATACATGTGAAAGCACTCTGTAGACTAGGGTGCGTTCACACTCGGCAACTTCTATTTCTGTCACCTCTGAGCACACTTTTCCCTCTCTTCATCTCACCCTTCAAGCCCTACCGTCCTCACTAGTCTCCTCTACCTTCTGTCTCCAACTGTATTCTGGGTTTCTCCTCCACGTCTAATATATTCTGCACAAGCCTGCACTTTACCTACCAGCTTATTCTTTTGACTGTTTCATGGATATTAGTCCTCTCTGCAATTTGAATTAAAACTCATTATAAACAAAGACCATGTCACATATTCTTAAACCACTCTTTAGCTGAAAACATAAGTCCCCATGAATAGGAATTTGATGAGCTGATTCTAGATCACGATATTTTTTTAATTTATTTTAAATGAAACAAAAATGAATACTTTTAATGATAAAAGGTACAATTCACAAAGAAGATAGATATCATAAACCATTAGAAATCTTAACAAAGAAACAAAGATACATAAAGCAAAAATCAGGAAAAATAAAAGGGAAAAGAAAATATATAATCACAGTGAGCCATTAACATTTCTCTGAGAATATCAAGTGCAGAAAAAATAAGAATAGGCGCATGTTGAATGATGTCATTAATAATTTAAATATAATAGATTTATATTTAATTTATATTAATCATATCCTATACAAACACATGTAAAATTTTGTATCTCATATATTGTTATTAGATGTCCACAGGACATTTAGAAAAACTGGCAAAAATATAAACATTACTAAATTTCAGAAAGTTGAATTCTTTTTTGTGTGTATAATTCAGTTATACATATTCACATATGGTATTTTTGAAATTATCTTCCATTATAGGTTATTACAAGATATTGACTATAGTTCCCTGTGCTATACAATAAATCTTTGTTGCCTGTTGCATATCTATTTTTTAGAATTAGAAATCTAGCATTCTATTCACAGTAAGTCAAAGAAGTATAATCAAAACATCATAAAGTTTTTAGTTAGGCAAAAATTCATGTTTTCTAAAAATATATATTTTATTTTCTAAAACATACATCATATTACATATAATATATGTAATATTACATATAATATATATAATATTACATATAATATATATAATATATTATACATATTATTTATATATGTATACAAAAGCTTTTCTACTACACCTGATAAAGGCTTGAGAAAGAATATAAAAAAAAAACAGATGGAGAAATTGGAAAACATAAACTAAATGAAATGGGAGCACTGAATATGAAATAGAAATAGTGAGACAAACTAGATAAAAGATTCTCATATAATCCAGTTGTTTTTAAACATGGCTGTGATGAGCTGATTCTAAAATATATATGGAGGACTTCTCTGGTAGTCCAGAGATTAAGAATCTGTCTTCCAATGCAGGGGATGCAGGTTCAACTCCTGGTTGAGGAACTAAGATCCCACATGCTGTGGGGCAATGAAGCCCTCATGCCACAACCACCGAGTCCACGCACCACAACTAGAGAAAAGGCCGGACATCACAGTGAAAGATTCCACATGTCGCAACCTAAGACTCGATGCAGCCAAAAATAAAATAAATAAATAAACAATAAAATAAAAGACATATGGAATCAGAAGACCACTCAGCACTCTTGATGAGATCTGAGGGGAAGACATGATTTTGGAATTTGAATCCTGCCAAGGTCAAGGGGCTTAGAATGGGCTTGCCGCAGAAATGAGCTTTGCCCAGATCCTAACAAAGCGTAAAACCAACTGCACAAATTCAAGGTGACCTGCCAGTAACAGAACTGTCTGATAGAACAAAAATCACCCCTCTTCAGATGAAGACAATAAAATCCAGAGTCTCAGCAATGTATTGGCAATAATCTCCATTATACAATTTAAAACTATTAGACATGCAAAAAACAAAACAAAAATGTGACCCCAAGATGGCACAGATTTTGGATTAGCAGACATACTTCCAGCAGCTATAAGTATGTTCCAGGACTTAAAGGACCATATGATCTTACTGAGTGAACATATAGGAAACTGCAGCAATAAAACAAAACATTTTAAAAGATCTAAATGGATATTAGCAGTTCTAAATAGAGGGACTTGCCTGGTGGTCCAGTGACTAACACTCTGTGCTCCCAATGCAGGGGACCTGGGTTTGCTCCCCGGTCAGGGAACTAGGTCCCACATACTACAACCAAGAGCCCACATGCTGCAACTAAAGATTCTGTGTACCACAATGAAGATCCAAGATCCCGAGTGCCACGACTAAGACCTGGCCCAGCTCCCCGGGTAGCTCAGGGATTCCCTAGAAGTTCAGCTGGCAAAGAATTAGCCTGCAGTGCAGGAGACCTGGGTTCGACCCCTAGGTTGGGAAGATCCCCTGGAGAAGGGAATGGCTACCCACTCCAGTATTCTGACCTGGAGAATTCCGTGAACTATTCCATGGGGTCGCAAAGAGTTGGACACGACTAAGAGGTGATCACTTTCAGCCAAAATTAAATAAATAAATATGGACATAAAAGATCTAAATGGAATTGAAAAGAGCAATAACTGAAATGAAAAATTCACCAGATGGGCTTACCAGATGAACAAAGGGTTAGCAAACGTGAAAGTCACTCAGTCATAGCAAACATGAAGAAAGATCTTAAAAATCATCCCATCTAAAGAACAGAAAGAATCAAGTTCAGCCTCAGGAATTTATAGGGCAATTATCCAATAGTCTCATACACATGTCTTCCAGTTCTAGTAAATTCTGTAAAATTTAGTAAAATACTAAATTTAGTGAATTTAGTAAAGTCTTGTTAGAACACAGCCCCACCCATTCACAGAGCTGAGAAGTTCCAACAGAAACTGTGCGGCCTCCAAAGCCTTAAATATTTACTGTGTGACCCTCTATGGGAAAAGCTTGATGACTCTCAGTCACGAGGGACGAAGGGAGAAAACGACGTTCTAAAAACACATGGACAATAGTCACCTGGCAGAAGCTAGAACCACAGTGGCCTGTCCAGAACCTAGAGCCAGGAGAAGTCTCAGCCATGGCCACTTTCAGAAATACTGCTCAAAACAGGGGGCAGAAAATTCCTGACTTCTCTCTTCCATGTCCCTCCAACATCCCGCCCCCCGACCCCCCGCACTGCCTCCCATTCGCCAAACCCAGCAGACACAAGAGCCTGAAGCATACAGCCTGTAGGGTCCACTTCCTGCAATACACAGCAGATCAGCAGAAAAGCAAGAAATAGATACGAGAGTAGGTCAAACCAAGAACCGCCAAATAGCTTGGAGACATTCTTACATAGCTACATCAAAAGACAGGTACAAGAATGTTCTAGCAGCAGTGTTAGTATTAAAAAAAAAAAAAAAACCTGAAAACAACCAAAGTGTTTATCAACAGGAGAATGGTTAAAAGCACTGCAGAATATTCACACAGCGGAATACCACACAGCAGTAAGAATAAATTAGGGCTTCCCTCATGGCTCAGGGCTAAAGAATCTGCCTGCAATGCAGGAGACCCGGATTTGATCCCTTGGTTGGGAAGATCTTCTGGAGAAGGGAATGGCAAGCCACTCCAATATTCTTGCCTGGAGAATTCCACGGACAAAGGAGCCTTACGGGCTACAGTCCAGGGGGTCGCAGAGAGTCGGACATGACTGAGCAACTTTCACTTTCAAGAATAAATGAACTATAAACTACACACAATAACGTTTGTCTGGAAAATACAATGCTAAGTAAAAAGAAAAGCAGGATACCAAAAAATAAAACCAAGCCATAGTCTGATATAATTTACCTAAAGTCTAAATATGTAAAACTAAATAATACATTGTTTTGTGATATATGCCTATGTATTAAAATTATAAAAAAAAGAATTCATTTTAATTCCCTGATGATCCAGTAGTTAGGACTCGGTGCTTTCACTTCTGAGGGCTTGAGTTCAGTCATGGTTGGAGAAACAAGATCCCACAAGCCAGAGGAAAGAACTCAGGACAGTGATCTAATGGGCTGGGTTTGGGGAAGCAGAGGAATAAAATAAAGGAGAAATGCAAAGTAGGTTCAATGGTATTAGTTATATTTTGTTAGTAAGTTGAATATCAGCTTCACTTGTATTTTACTGTTGCTGTTTAGTTGCTCAGTCATGTCCAGCTCTTTGCGACCCCATGGACTGTAGCCCACCAGGCTCCCCTGTCCATGGGATTTCCAGGCCAGAATACTGGAGTGGTTGCCATTTCCTTCTCCAGGGGATCTTGCTGACCCAGGGATTGAACCAGCATCTCCTGCATTGGCACACGGATTCTTTACTACTGAGCCACCAGAGAAGCCCAATAATCTATAAATAATAAAATTAAGTAATTTATTATTTACCTTCATAACATACATATACGCTTGTGTGTGTCTACATATGGATAAAGACTGACTGCTTTCAGGAGATGTTTTAGGGGAAAATGCCTGGTGATGTGGAAAATTAAGAAAATCCTTTAAAAATAAATGAATAAATAAATAAATGAAAACTCTTTATTGGGAACATTCCTACACTGTTGGTGGGAATTTAAACTGGTGCAGCCACTATAGAGAACAGTATGGAGGTTCCTTAAAAAACTAAAAATGGAATTACCATATGACTCAACAATCTCTGGGTATGTATCCAAGAAAGATGAAAACTCTAATTCAAAAGGATATATGTACTCCAGTGTTAATAACATCCCTATTTACAATATACAGGACATGGAACCAACCTAAGTGTCCATTAACAGGTGAATAGATAAAAATATGTGCTATATTTGTGTGTGTGTACATACATGTATATAAATAAATATTACTCAGCCAGAAAAAAGAACAGATTATTGTCATTTGCAGCAACATGAACATGGACGGATCTACAGATTATCATATTGAGTGAAGCAAGTCAGAGAAAGACAAATGTTACACATCACTTACATGTGAAATCTAAAAATAATAAAAATGAATTTAGTTACACAGCAGAAACAGATTCACAGCCATGGAAAGCCAACTTATGGTTACCAATGGAGAAAGGTGAGGAGTGATAAATTAGGAGCTGGGAATTAACAGATACACACTACTATATGTAAACTAGATAAACAACAAGGATTTAGTGTACAGCACACGGGCTTATATTCAATATCTTACAGTAACATATAATGGAAAAGGATCTGGAAAGTATATATACGTATAAGGAGACAACAGAGGATGAGATGGTTGGATGGCATCACCAACTTGATGGACATGAGTTTGAGCAAGCTCCAGAAGTTGGTGATGGACAGAAGTCTGGCATGCTGCAGTCCATGGGGTTGCAAAGAGTCAGACACAACTGAGCAACTGAACTGAACTGATAACTGACACTTTGCTGTACACTGGAAATAAACACAATACTATAAATCAACTACACTTCAATTTTTAAAACCCAAGGGGAAAAAAAGAAACTCCTTTATTGATATGATTAAAAGGAAAGAGAACATCATAACATCAAATACCAGCACCTGCTCACCTTGCTCTCTAAACTCCTGGGAAGTCAGTAGAATAACTCAAGGCTCTGCTAGGGAAAGGTGGTTTTTGTGCAGGGTGAGGCCTCCTGCCGAGGCCTCCCAAAGAAATCCCCTGCTCCTGGTGTACTGGTGGTAGTAAGGATGATGGGGGAATGCTTTTCGGTTTAGACTCAAGGCATAGCAGAGTACCTTGCTAACTGATCAATGCTGAATGAATGAATGATCCCCCAGCTGGCAACGCACAGTGTGAGATGCTTCCCTGGATACAAATCGCATGGCATTCAACACACTTAGATACATTAAAACTATAAGCAAAGCCTAAGAACTTCACTGACACATTTAATAGTTCAGCATAAACATATGCAAAATGTGTAGCAAATGTTTATAGAGATGATTTCATTCTCAAAAATAGTATAGTTAATGCTTCACAAGTTATATTAATGCTCTTTTTTTTTTTTTGAGGCTAAGGCCGAATTAATCTTTCAACAGCCAAACTTCAAAGATAACTCACCCAACAGCCCATCAAGACAGCCTTATTTGCGCAACCTAAGGGGCCCTGAGAATCTGCATCTTGGTAAGGGAACCCACCTCATGTGTTAGGCCACTTCTTCGGAGTCCCCAGTCACTTAGGGTGTGACACGCTGACCCCGTGGATAAGAAGAGTCAGTGTTCCACTTCACTGAGACAGCAGATGGCTCAAGGACGGAGGCTTAAGGCATACAGGCGAACCAAGGGAGTGGAGGCAGACAAGGTCAACAGAAGGGTTTCCAGTAACCCTGGCTGAAAACACTGAGCTCATTCTTCTCTAGATCAGTGCATCCACCTTATCACTCCACAGCTGGTAATCAGATTAAATCACAGGAAGGAAAATAATTAATGCAAAGCTCCCACCACTCACCTGTTTATACCACATTCAGTGGACTTTGTGGCTGAGAACTGAAGTTCCACTGAAAGAGCCTCAGATATGACATGCCTTGTCTCCACTGGCTGAGATGCTACTAACCACAGGCTGTTCAGGAGACCTACCTAGAGTACAGATCCTCTACAGTAAAGGACAGTCATAACTTAGCTCTTGCCAGTAGGCTACAGGACCTCCGAAGTCTAACTACATCCTTCTTGTTGTGACTAATTATATATATATATATATATATATATATATATATATATATTCAGTTTTATATATATATATATATGTATATAGTGTTACCCAGGAAGCATATATGTGTGTGTGTGTTTATATATATATATGGTAAAGAGCCCATCTGCCAATGCAGGAGACATAAGAGATATGGGAATGATCCCTGGGTCAGGAAGACCCCCTGGAGGAGGAGAAGGCAACCCTCCCCAGTATTCTTGCCTGGAGAATCCATGGACAGAGCAGCCTAGTGGGCTACAGTCCATAGGGTTGCAGAGTGGGACATGACTGAAGCAATTTAGCATGCAAGCACATGCACACACCCACCCACACACACAACATAATTTGCCCTTCAAATAATTTTAGGCACAATTCAGTGGCATTAATTACATTCAGAGTTCTGTGCAACCATCACCACTATTTCCAAAACCTTTTCATCACTTCAACAAAACACTCTGTACCCACTAAGCAATACTTCCTGATTCCCTCCTCCCTTAGCCCCTGGTAAACACTGATCTACCTTCTGTCTCTATGAATTTGACTATTCTGGGTACTACATTTAAGTAGACTCACACAATACGTGTTCTTTTGTGTCTGATATTTTATTTAGCATGTCCTTAAGATTCATCCATGTTGTAGTATATGTAAGAATCCCTTTCTTTTTGAAGGCCAGATAATATTCCATTGTGTGTATATACCACATTCTGTTTATCTATTCATCCAATGACAGACACAGTTGTTTCCACCTTTGGCTACTGTAAATAATGCTATGGATACTGGTGTACAAATATCTGTTCAAGTCCCTGACTGAAATTCTTTTGCGCATACATTCAATTCTTTTGGGTGCATTTTTAGAGTTCCATTTTTATTTGTTTATAATGTTTTTAGTATATTATTTTGTAGTTTTTAATTGTTACTCTAGGTATACTGTGTGTGTGTGTGTGTGTGTGTATATATATTTACCTAAATATATACAGTAATCACAGCCTCCTAGTGTAGACATTTTCAAGTCAAATAAAGGGTAAAAAACTTACTTCTATTTATTAATAGATTGCTTTACTCTTCCCATTTTCAAATGGTATTTCCTCTACATATATCGAGCACTATATTAGACGGTGTAATAGCATATTCTGTTATGCTTACACCCTTTTTTTAACACATTCCATTGTTTTTCTATCCTTTCTGAAGCTCTTCTGTTATCATTTGTTATATGTGTTTGGAGAGCTTTCTTTATCCATTCTTTAAAGGTAGTCCTGCTAGCAACAATTTTTTTAGTTTTCCTTCATTTGGGAATGCTTTCATTTCCCCTTCATTTCTGAAGGATAATCTGAATGTAGGATTTGGGGTTGACAAATCTTTTCTCTCAGCCCTTGAAAAATGTTGTGCCACTTCTCCCTGGACCCCATGATTTCAGATGAGCAATCTGCTGGCATTTAAACTGCTGTCCACTTATGGCTGTGGGACAGTACCTAGGATGGCTGGGGGTCTTGCTGCTGACAGTTGCTAGCAGATCAGGCTGCCTCCTGGCCCAAGATGTGAAACATGGATTGTGACTCCACACTGGGTCTCTGTTGGGCTTCCCTTCTCCTGACCCTCTGGCCACAGAAGGCAGGCTTTTCTTGGTTCTTCTGTCTCTGGCTGTTGGGGGTTCCAGACTGCAGGACTCCTCTGTCACCTGGGGCCAGGAGTATATGGGAGATAAAATAAAAACCCTAGGAATTCACCATGTTGTCGTTCCTCATGTGTTAGGGTTTCCCACCAGCCTGCTGCTTCTTTCCAGCTTTCAGAGTCCTGTTGTTATTGTCTGTTCAATGATTCCAAGCATGGGGCTTCCCCAGTGGCTTAGTGGTAAGGCTCCGCCTGCCAGTGCAGAAGACCCAGGTTTGATCCCTGGCCCAGGAAGACCCCACATGCCACGGAGCAGCTAAGCCTGTGCCCCACAGCTTCTGAGCCTGTGCTCTAGAACCTGGGAGCCACGACTGCTGAAGCCCATCCACCCTAGAGCCTGTGCTCCCCAACAAGAGGAGCGACGACAATAAGAAGCCGCAAGACTGCAGCTACAGACAAGCCCACACAGAACAAAACCCAGAACGGGCAAAAATAAACCAATAAAATTATAAAGCACCTCAGACGGTAAAGAGTCTGCCTACAATGTCGGAGACCCAGGTTCAATCCCTGGGTCAGGAAGATCCCCTAGAGAAGGAAATGGCAACCCACTCCAATATTCTTGCCTGGAAAATCCCATGGACGGAGGAGCCTGGTAGGCTCGGCAGGCTGCAGTCCATGGGGCCGCAAAAAGTCAGACATGACTAAGTGACTAACATTTCACTTTCATTTTCATAACTGCATTTAAAAAATAATAAATCCAAGTATGTCTACTTGTGTTTAGAGGAAAGAATTGAGGAAAAGTTCTTTTATTCCATCTTGTTCCAGAATCAGCAGCCCAAATCAATTTAAATAAATTTGTATTATCAAATCAAGAAATCACCTCTCAGTTATATAAGGAAGTGATTAGGTTATATGCAGAAATACCAACACAAAGACACTGTGTATAATAAAAAGCAATGACTCCATGAAGCCAATAAAGTGTTTTCAGATTGTCAGCTTAGAGTGCCATAGCACAGAGCCAGGATCCTCAGTAGTATTTTACTTTAGAATTGAAAAAAAAAGAGAGAGAGAGAGAGAATCAACTAAGAAAAGATCAGTTGCTAGCAAAATTCCAACATGATCATAGTCAACTTCTGGGTTCTGTACTGAGTGGTAGAGGGAAAAATTAAACACTGACATTTTAAAAATACGTCTGAATGCAATCTCTTCTGAGCCAATGGAATTGGCACAATTTCCTGCAGAACCATGGATTTTATGTAGCAACATACACTGATTTGGGTGCCCAAAAGTGAGGCTTCAGTCATGAGTTGGAAGAAAACTGGGAAACCAAGAAAGAGCTAAGCTCTTCTGTCCACAAAATTAACAGAAACTTGTTGTCCAGACTGAGTGGAGAAGGAAGAAAAGAGACATGGCAGAGAGACAGGAGCAGAGCAATGTGATAAGAAGGATGGAACACCCAGGAAGAAATGTTCAGGCAGGACAGGAGTCTCAGATATCAAATTTTAGAAACTGTTTGCCATGTAGTTCTGAATCTGTGATACAAAATGCTCTTTGCATATGGCCTTTGGGGATGTGCAAAGAAAAGACATTGTATTCCATGTCTAGGCAAACATCAAAGAGAGAGAGAACACCTAAAAGGAGGTGAAATCTGGGTCAGACCTAGAGTTCAAAGGAACGATAAGTTAGATGTAGAGGTGACCACGAGAACACAACACCTGGAAATTCACAAGTCAGATGGGAGATGGGGGTCAGGCTGATTTTCCAGATGTCTCTAAGGATAGCATACTCTTGGCTGCAAGAAACGTATGCATCTGTGGTATGTGAGCTCATACAGTTGGAAGATAAAGAGGCAAAACTGACAATCTAGCTGCTTTTCTCGTGTATAGCATGGTTAACCATAAGACTGTAACCTGGAGTGTCTCAGGGGTGTAGACAGTGATAAGGAACACAGTGAAGTCAAAGGGCAGGCTATTTGGAGAGAAGCAACAGAAAGGGAAGGAAAAGCCTAACCGTTCTACAGACATGACTCAAACTTTTGTAGATTGAGAAACATCACAGATGTGTTTTGGAGCCCCGTCATAAGGCTTGTTCTGTGCCAGTTTGCTAGAATTACTATGAATTCACATGTTTATATATTAAACACTTTAAATTTTATTTTATTTTTTTAATTTTTATTTATTTATTTATTTATTTATTTAATTTTAAAATCTTTAATTCTTACATGCGTTCCCAAACATGAACCGCCCTCCCACCTCCCTCCCCATAACATCTCTCTGGGTCATCCCCATGCACCAGCCCCAAGCATGCTGTATCCTGTGTCAGACATAGACTGGCGATTCGATTCTTACATGATAGTATACATGTTAGAATGCCATTCTCCCAAATCATCCCACCCTCTCCCTCTCCCTCTGAGTCCAAAAGTCCGCCATACACATCTGTGTCTTTTTTGCTGTCTTGCATACAGGGTCATCATTGCCATCTTTCTAAATTCCATATATATGTGTTAGTATACTGTATTGGTGTTTTTCTTTCTGGCTTACTTCACTCTGTATAATCGGCTCCAGTTTCATCCATCTCATCAGAACTGATTCAAATGAATTCTTTTTTTTTTTTAATGAATTCTTTTTAACGGCTGAGTAATACTCCATTGTGTATATGTACCACAGCTTTCTTATCCATTCATCTGCTGATGGACATCTAGGTTGTTTCCATGTCCTGGCTATTATAAACAGTGCTGCGATGAACATTGGGGTACATGTGTCTCTTTCAATTCTGGTTTCCTCGGTGTGTAGCCCAGCAGTGGGATTGTTGGGTCATAAGGTAGTTCTATTTGCAATTTTTTAAGGAATCTCCACACTGTTCTCCATAGTGGCTGTACTAGTTTGCATTCCCACCAACAGTGTAGGAGGGTTCCCTTTTCTCCACACCCTCTCCAGCATTTATTGCTTGCAGATTTTTGGATCGCAGCCATTCTGACTGGTGTGAAGTGGTACCTCATTGTGGTTTTGATTTGCATTTCTCTAATAATGAGTGATGTTGAGCATCTTTTCATGTGTTTGTTAGCCATCTGTATGTCTTCTTTGGAGAAATGTCTATTTAGTTCTTTGGCCCATTTTTTGATTGGGTCGTTTATTTTTCTGGAATTGAGCTGCATGAGCTGCATAAGCTGCTTGTATATTTTTGAGATTAGTTGTTTGTCAGCTGCTTCATTTGCTATTATTTTCTCCCATTCAGAAGGCTGTCTTTTCACCTTACATATATTTTCCTTTGTTGTGCAGAAGCTTTTAATTTTAATTAGATCCCATTTGCTTATTTTTGCTTTTATTTCCAGAATTCTGGGGGGTGGATCATAGAGGATCCTGCTGTGATTTATGTCAGAGAGTGTTTTGCCTATGTTCTCCTCTAGGAGTTTTATGGTTTCTGGTCTTACATTTAGATCTTTAATCCATTTTGAGTTTATTTTTGTGTGCGGTGTTAGAAAGTGATCTAGTTTCATTCTTTTACAAGTGGTTAACCAGTTTTCCCAGCACCACTTGTTAAAGAGATTGTCTTTACTCCATTGTATATTCTTGCCTCCTTTGTCAAAGATAAGGTGTCCATATGTGTGTGGATTTATCTCTGGGCTTTCTATTTTGTTCCATTGATCTATATTTCTGTCTTTGTGCCAGTACCATACTGTTTTGATGACTGTGGCTTTGTAGTAGAGCTTGAAGTCAGGCAAGTTGATTCCTCCAGTTCCATTCTTATTTCTCAAGATTGCTTTGGCTATTCGAGGTGTTTTGTATTTCCATACAAATCTTGAAATTATTTGTTCTAGTTCTGTGAAAAATATGGCTGGTAGCTTGATAGGGATTGCATTGAATTTGTAAATTGCTTTGGGTAGTATACTCATTTTCACTATATTGATTCTTCCGATCCATGAACATGGTATATTCCTCCATCTATTAGTGTCCTCTTTGATTTCTTTCATCAGTGTTTTATAGTTTTCTATATATAGGTCTTTAGTTTCTTTAGGTAGATATATTCCTAAGTATTTTATTCTTTTCATTGCAATGGTGAATGGAATTGTTTCCTTAATTTCTTTTTCTACTTTCTCATTATTAGTGTATAGGAATGCAAGGGATTTCTGTGTGTTGATTTTATATCCTGCAACTTTACTGTATTCATTGATTAGCTCTAGTAATTTTCTGGTGGAGTCTTTAGGGTTTTCTATGTAGAGGATCATGTCATCTGCAAACAGTGAAAGTTTTACTTCTTCTTTTCCAATTTGGATTCCTTTTATTTCTTTTTCTGCTCTGATTGCTGTGGCCAAAACTTCCAGAACTATGTTGAATAGTAGCAGTGAAAGTGGGCACCCTTGTCTTGTTCCTGACTTTAGGGGAAATGCTTTCAATTTTTCACCATTGAGGATAATGTTTGCCTGTGGGTTTGTCATATATAGCTTTTATTATGTTGAGGTATGTTCCTTCTATTCCTGCTTTCTGGAGAGTTTTTATCATAAATGGATGTTGAATTTTGTCAAAGGCCTTCTCTGCATCTATTGAGATAATCATATGGTTTTTATTTTTCAGTTTGTTAATGTGGTGAATTACATTGATTGATTTGCGGATATTGAAGAATCCTTGCATCCCTGGGATAAAGCCCACTTGGTCATGGTGTATTATCTTTTTAATGTGTTGTTGGATTCTGATTGCTAGAATTTTGTTGAGGATTTTTGCATCTATGTTCATCAGTGATATTGGCCTGTAGTTTTCCTTTTTTGTGACATCTTTGTCAGGTTTTGGTATTAGGGTGATGGTGGCCTCATAGAATGAGTTTGGAAGTTTACCTTCCTCTGCAATTTTCTGGAAGAGTTTAAGGAGGATAGGTGTTAGCTATTCTTGAAATTTTTGGTAGAATTCAGCTGTGAAGCCGTCTGGACCTGGGCTTTTGTTTGCTGGAAGATTTCTGATTACAGTTTCAATTTCCGTGCTTGTGATGGGTCTGTTAAGATTTTCTATTTCTTCCTGGTTCAGTTTTGGAAAATTGTACTTTTCTAAGAATTTGTCCATTTCTTCCACGTTGTCCATTTTATTGGCATACAACTGCTGATAGTAGTCTCTTATGATCCTTTGTATTTCTGTGTTGTCTGTTGTGATCTCTCCATTTTCATTTCTAATTTTATTGATTTGATTTTTCTCTCTTTGCTTCTTGATGAGTCTGGCTAATCGTTTGTCAATTTTATTTATCCTTTCAAAGAACCAGCTTTTGGCTTTGTTGATTTTTGCTATGGTCTCTTTTGTTTCTTTTGCATTTATTTCTGCCCTAATTTGTAAGATTTCTTTCCTTCTACTAACTCTGGGGTTCTCCAATTCTTCCTTTTCTAGTTGCTTTAGTTGTAGAGTTAGGTTCTTTATTTGGCTTTTTTCTTGTTTCTTGAGGTATGCCTGTATTGCTATGAACTTTCCTCTTAGCACTGCTTTTATAGTGTCCCACAGGTTTTGGGTTGTTGTGTTTTCATTTTCATTAGTTTCTATGCATATTTTGATTTCTTTTTTGATTTCTTCTGTGATTTGTTGGTTATTCAGAAGTGTGTTGTTCAACCTCCATATGTTGGAATTTTTAATAGTTTTTCTCCTGTAATTGAGATCTAATCTTAATGCATTATGGTCAGAAAAGATGCTTGGAATGATTTCGATTTTTTTGAATTTATCAAGTTTAGATTTATGGCCCAGGATGTGATCTATCCTGGAGAAGGTTCCATGAGCACTTGAAAAAAAGGTGAAATTCATTGTTTTGGGGTGAAATGTCCTATAGATATCAATTAGGTCTAACTGATCTAATGTATCATTTAAAGTTTGCGTTTCTTTGTTAATTTTCTGTTTAGTAAATTTTAGTTTAAAGTAAAAATAAGATTCAACTGAATCTTTGAAAATTTAAATATGATTGTGATAAGTCTTTATCATATATGCAGAGAACATGAAATATACAAATTAAAATCCAATCTGATGTATTGATTAGCTTTGATGTGGTTTATAACTTTAAATGTAGGTTCCCTCGACTGAGAGAAAGAAGAAATTAAGGATAATTTTAACATTATCCAAAAAGTTCATCTTGATGGGATATAGTTTCTGCTGCACATTCTGTTAGTAGACTTCAGAGGTTTGATCACAGATGAGTAAACATGCACAAGGTAAAAATCAAACAGAATTCCAAATGCCTGCCCTAAATTCCATAGCTGCAAAACTAATGATTTCAAAGAAATGGCAGAAATGGCAGAAACTTTCCTGCTCCCTCACAGAGAAAAAGGTAGATCCAGCCCCCATAAGAGTCTTGGATAGTTGAAGCTGCCATAATGGCAGCTGACCATGTGGTACAGGAGAGATGGCTGGAAGGTGGTGGTGGATATGGAGGCATCCTTGGGGAGGATGACTCAAGGGAGGAGAAAAAAGGAGACACCAGTAATGGATGGTGGGCTGCCCAGGTGACGAAGTGGTAAAGAATCCATCTACCAATGCAGGAGATGGAAGAGAGGCGGGTTCAATCCCTGGGTCGGGAAAATCCCCTGGAGTAGGAAAAGGCAACCCACTCCAGTATTCTTGCTGGAGAATCCCATGGACAGAGGAGCCTAAAGGTGTATGGTCCATGGGGTCGCAGAGTCAGATGTGACTGATCAGCTGAGCACACACACAGGAGTAATGGATGATCAGGAGTAATGCAAGCTGACCCCGTCTGCTAAAGTTAGTATATCCAGGCTGATGAAACGGACTGACCCATCTGGAGAACAGTAAATAACAACAATCACAGGCATATTATGTACAGTATCAGTGTCCTGAAGAGTTCCACAAGTTTTCGTGTGAATAACCAAGTTTATAACCAAGCAGTTCTTGTGATGAGTCTGATGAATCCCCTGTATGAGTCTCACAGCTCAAAGAAAAGAAAGCTAAACAGAGAAGTTTTCCTCAAGACCACATGGGAGCTATACTAGATGGATGGTCTCTGAAGGGTTCTAGAATAAATGGTTCCAGATTATATGGACAACCTGTAGTTAAGTCATTGGATGCCTGGAATATGCCCTCGAATCTAGTAAAGTCTAAAGAATTGTTGTTAGTATTATTCTTGTTAATAGTACTTTTAAATCTGAAGACAATCATGAAAATAGTTCTTAAAAGAAATGATACATAGTGTGAAATGGTAATTTAATAGGGAGCTCAAATCTGTTGCTCTGTGACAACCTAGAGGGGTATGAAGGAATAGGAGGCAGGAGGAAGGTTCAGGAGGGAAGGGTCATAGGTATACCTATGGCTGACTCATGTTAATATAGGGCAGAAGCCAACAATTAAAAATACATAAATGTAAATTTAAAGGGTAATTTAAGAACAACAAACACATGGATCATGTTTACTATGTGCCAAGGACTGTTGTAAGTGCTTTACATATATAGCAGTCCCTTAGAATCCATGGGGCATTGGTTCCAGAACCCCAAGGATACCAAAAATCATGAATACTCAAGTCCCTTATATAAAATGGTTTAGTATTAGCATAAAACCTACACACATCCTCATCTATACTCTGAATCATCTCTAGATTATTCATAATACTTAAAATAATGCAAATGCTATGTAAATAACTGTAAACACGATGTAAATTCTAGCCAAATAGTTGCCAGCATGTGGCAGACTCAAGTTTTACTTTTTTACTTTTTGAAACTTTCTAGAATTTCTTCAAATAGTTTCAACCTGTTGTTGATTGAATCTGCAGAGGACTGTGATATGGAGGGCCAACTACCCTACCTCATTTAATCCTCAGAACTGCCCTTTGATGAAGGTATTATTATTACCTCTAACTTTTAAAGGAAAAAACTGAGGCAGAGAAGGTATGTAAGAAATCTCACACCATTGATAAGGGAAAGAGCTGGGATTCAAACCCAGGGAGTCTGGTTCCAAAATTTTAACCACCATTCTAGACTTCCTCTCAGTACTACTAGCGATAATCCAAAGTGAGATTCTTAGAGTACATTATGTTTACAAAAGCTAACAATGTCAAGGGAAGGAAAGAGGAAGTAAAACAAGCTTTTTTTTATTTAACTCAAAAAGAAATCAATTTTGTTCTTTATTTGAGAAAAAATACATTCAGGTTTTAGAGAACTAGAAGGAACATGAGGAATTGGGGGAAGCTGGTAATGTATATCTTAATATGAGCTACATGGTTGTATGTATTTGTCAAAGTTCAGTGAATGTAGACTACAAATTTATGTATTTAAGTTCATGTAAATTTTACACAAAAGATAAAAGCTGTAAGTAAATACTAAACTCTGGTTAATGGTATACAGTACCGAAGTACTTTGAGGGAAGTACAGAAATGTCTGTAATTTACTTTGAAACGTAAAATTAAGATGAGTTGACAGATGGTTGGATGGATTGGCTATATATATGTTAAAACAAGTAGAGTAGTGTGTTAACAATAGAACAGGCTTGCCCACTGGCTCAGCAGTAATCATGAATCCGCCTCCAATGCAGGAGCCCTCGAGCTGCGGGTTTGATCCCTGGGTTGGGAAAATCCCCTGGAGGAGGGCAAGCCAACCCACTCCAGTATTCTTGCCTGGAGAATCTCATGACAGAGGAGCCTGGAGGGCTACAGTGCATAGGTTCACAAAGTGTCAGACATGACTGAAGCAACTTAGCATGCACGCAAGAACAGAACACTTGGGAGAACTTCCCTGCTGGTCCAGTGGTTAAGACTCTGAGCTCCCAGTGCAGGGGGCCGGGTCAGAAAACTAGATCCCACATGCCCAACTAAAGAGTCCGCATGCCACAACTAAGGATCCTGCATGCTGTAACAAAGAATGAAGATGCCGCGTGCTTCAGCTAACACCTGGAGCAACTAAAAAAAGTAAATACCAAAAAGAAAAAAGAACAGAACACTCAGTAAAGTATTCTCCAGGTACCCCATACTAATCACAGCCTCCAGCTCTCCCTCTAACCTTCCTGTGTAACCTTCCTATGTTATTTTATGGTTTTATCACCCAAGTGGGCACAGTACGGTAGTTGGCTCCCTCTGTCGACTTGGTATATCCCCCCTCTGTCTCCTTCATTTGCTTACAGTGTTTCTGCTGAAGTACCTAAGCTGTTTAATCTGTGCAGTTTCCTCCAACCTGTACTTCTACCTCACTATGGTACAGGCCAGCATATTCCCCTATCCTCTGTTTTTCCCACAGATTGGCCACCAGATCCAGAGGGTTGATGAGACGCAGATTCTGTCTCCTTGACAAGATGAAGTGGTGGTGTATTCTTTCACCAGGGGGTACATAATGTCCGGTTTTCATTTGCTTTTAATATTGGTAGTTGTCAGTGCTCACTCAACGCCTAGGTTAACTGATTCATTTGAGGTAGTTAGAATGGTGATACTCTAATTCTATCACATTGTTTTTGTTTATGGGCTAGAAGCGTTTCACAAAGAAATACTTCCTCTCATGTACTTGGTTGCAATTCATAAAGGAGAAGCAATACAAACATTTGATTCTTTGTTTTTATTCACAGTTTTCATAATAAAGAATTGGTGACCTGGCATCCTCAGAAGGTGACCAGTTAGCTTTCTTTTGAGATACCACTGTGAAGTCATGAATTTAAATATATTTCAATGTTATTCTCATTAAGGCTCAAATTGCTTCCCCTTTGACTAGTGGGAGCCTCTTCGGAATGGCCCCTGAGACTTCTGTCTGTCCCTCTAGCCGTCTTTGACAGTCTTCCTGCCTGTGCTACGTCAAGATGCCCTGGTTCATCTTGTACATTTCATACTCCAGACCCGGAATCAGCCATTTCTCCAAGTCCTAGTTTCTTTTAATGAAACAGTGTATCAGGGCCACGCTCTGGGCACTCGAGGTACTAGGGGGTTTGCACTCTTTCTTCCATACCAACAATCCTAGTTCTCAAGGACCGCAGAGCTGACAGAATCAGAATATCCCATCATTTGCTCTAAGCTATGACAACTGTACAACAGTCTTAGAATAATAACAACACTGTCACAGATTTTGAATAGAGAAAACACTTTAAAAATGTTTTTCTTAGGTTAGCCTTATTCTCTCCTCTTTTGCAATGGTTGCACTAGATCTATGCTGACAGATTATATAACCTTTAGATACTATAATCTTTCCCTTTAATCTTTATTAAGTCTCAGTTCTATAAACACACATGTATTTCATGCTCATCGCCAGTTCTTCCGTAAGTGTCTCTCTATGTCACGGACTTGATCTCTAGTGGCCACTTTAATAAGGAAGGGCCCTTCAGAACAATATTCCCTGAGTTCTTGCAAGTTGATCACAGCTAGTATCAGTCTTACTGGAGATAAAACTTTTCACTCAGATTTTGTTTCCTCAAGTATCTTATTCCATCTTCTGGCATAAATGTTTGCTGTCAAAAAGTCTGGTAATACAGTGAGGAGGTGGTGGTTCAGTCACTAAGTTGTGTCCGACTCTTGTGACCACATGGACTGTAGCCCGCCAGGCTCCTCTGTCCGTGGGATTTCCCAGGCAAGAATATTGGAGTGGGTTGCCATTTCCTTCTCCAGGGCATCTTCCCAACCCAGGGATCAAACCCACATCTCCTGCATTGCAGATTCTTTATTTGCCTGCAATGCAATGGGGAGGGGGGAGGGGCGATAGAGAGGTTGGGGATCGGTAGGTACAAACTATTGTGTGTAATATAGGGTCAAGGATGCACTGAACAACACAGAGAACATAGCCAATATTTTGTAACAACCATAAATGGAAAGTATAAATTGCATAAAATATTTTTTTGAAGTCTGGTAATAATCTAATTTCCTTTCTTTCATAAGGCACATGCTATTTGTGCCTTAAAAGAAATTTTAAATTTTTCTCTAAAGCCCCAGCAACTGTTCTAGAATGTGTCTTGGTATTTCAGTTCTGGGTCAGTATAACTCGTTCAATCTATAGTTCAAAACATTCCAGGAAATATTTCAGAAAAGTTTTCTTGACCTCCGGTTTTAACACTTGTTCTTTCCCTTTCTTTGTTCTTCTTCCCCTCCCATTAACCATATTTCTGACCTTTCTTACTCCTATGTCTCACTTCACTCAAGTTGTTTTAATTTCTCTCATTTCTTTATTGTTAAATTATATTTCTTTTTACCTTCTATTAACTGTTTGTTCTATTGTTCCTTCTAGTTCAGTCTTCTTTTCTAAAATGACTTTTTTCCTTTTATTTTTAGTTCTTTCTTGAATTCTGTCACCTCATTTGTAGGTTTTGCTACTCTGACTAATAAGGTTCTGTTTTATGGCTTTTATAATTTTCTTAATGTCTTTCAGTTCTTCTGAACTAGTATGTGACTATATCTTTCCAGCATGCCCCTCTGACAAGCTTTCACTACCTGTACTGTCTTCATTTTTGCACAAAAATATTGAGGACCAGAGTGACTTGTGTCACTCACACAAGTTCATTTTTTGAATCATGAAAAAAAAACTTAATTTTAAAAATAAATTTGCATCCTAAGGCTTTCTTTGGATAAGAGTAAGGAAAAGTGGTCCACAACGCCAGTCAACAACACACTGAGAACTCCCAGAGACAAGCCAGCCTTGCTCCTGAGAAGGGGAGTTTCTTTCCAGTAACTGTTTTTCCCTTCCAGACTTCAAAAGCAAATGAACTATCAATTTAGGCAGAAGAAAGTGCACCCACATAACACACTTTCAAAAAGGCCTGCTGAATCTTTTTTCAAATCTTCTGCAATGTCAGCGCAGCTTCTGCTTTTGAGGTCCTCCCTGTAAGAATCATTTCTGTTCCTTTGTGTGAGTCAAAGAGAGAGACCGATGACATCTTGAATTAATATGAAAGCAAGTTTCAAATGCAGACACCATTCAGCAGCAACACTGAGCATAAAACTGTCTTCACTGAAATATTTGATCAATTGCTTGATGTCAAGCAATATTATTTAATGAGATGTTTGTCTCTCTTCACATAAAGACAGATTACTGTATTACAGAGGACCTAATTTAACAATGTCCTAACAATAAAATAAACTTTTGCCCTCAAAATGTTTTAACAACTTAAACTTTTAAAATGCAAATTGTCTCTAGTTACTTTTTATTTTCTTGGAATTGATAAAAATTTATTTACTATTAAGATAAATAAATACCTATGACTCAAACCAGTCCATTCTGAAGGAGATGAGCCCTGGGATTTCTTTGGAAGGAATGATGCTAAAGCTGAAACTCCAGTACTTTGGCCATCTCATGCAAAGAGTTGACTCATTGGAAAAGACTCTGATGCTGGGAGGGATTGGGGGCAGGAGGAAAAGGGGACGACCGAGGATGAGATGGCTGGATGGCATCACTGACTCGATGGACGTGAGTGTGGGTGAACTCCGGGAGTTGGTGATGGACAGGGAGGCCTGGCGTGGTGCAATTCATGGGGTCGCAAAGAGTCGGACATGACTGAGCAACTGAACTGAACTGAACTGATAACTCAAAGACATAGAAAACAAACTTACAATTAGCAGAGGGGATAGAGAAGGGTGGAGGTAGAAGATGAATTAGGAGGTTGGGATTAATGTATACACACTGCTATGCATACAATAGATAAACAACAAGAACCCCTACTGTATAGCACAGGGAACTATATTCATGTTTTGTAACAACCTACAATGAAAAAGAATCTAAAAAACAATATATATGTGTGTATATATTCCCTGGTGATTCAGTGGTAAAGAATCCACCTGCCAGTGCAGGAGAGGCAGGTTCAATCCCTGAGTGGGGAAGATCCCCTCAAGGAGGAAACGGCAACCCATTCTAGTATTCTTGCCTGGAAAATTCCATGGACAGAGGAGCCTGGCCATGGGGTCGCAGAAGAGTCACACGTGACTTAGCAACTGAACAACACAATATATGTATATGTATAACCAAATCACTTTGTTGTACACCTGAGGCTAACACAACATCATAAATTAACTATACTTCTATTAAAAATTGATAAAATACCAACAAATTCTGAAAAAAAGATAAATACCTATGAAAAACAATTATCTTGCATAGCAGTATAGAAGACACCCAAACGTTCCTTTGATTAACAGACAAAATATCTGAGTATTTGCATATTAGAAAAAGAGGTTCTAAAACTTAATTGTGGCTGGAAATCTTACATTAGGTTTTGTCACCCAAATAAGCATCTCTGAAATCCAGAAAAAGATCCTTATAGACTTTTCCCAGCAGTAATCCCTTGTCCATCACCAAACTCACTCCCAAGGCTTAGTCATACTTATTCCCAATGAGAAACAAAGACGATGGCCCTGTCCTCAGGCTACTGGGCACTAAGCAATCCATAAAAGAACCAGCAATAATGTTAAGATATGAGTTGGGAAGGGAAAAGAAAGTATAAATGAAGAAATGGGGAAGATGTAAGTGGAGCCATGGAGTAGGGCAAAAGGCGAGAAAGAAATGTTTGAGGGCCATCAACCTCCAGCTTCTCCAGCTCCCAGCGGAGTCACCTATCACCATGGTTACCAGCCTCATCATATGACGTCACCATTTGCTTTGTACTTTCTGTGTACTGAGCACTCTATTTGGCGCCTTACATGCCTCCTCTCACTTTATTGTTACAACAACCTCATAAGGTAGCTGTTCCCACTTAAAACCATAATTGGTTTGTAAATGAGTGTTCATGGCAGGATTATTCATACTAGCCAGAAAGTGAAAACAGCCCAAATGTCCATCAACTGATGAACAGGTAAACAAAATTTGGCATATTATTCAGCAATAAAAAGAAATAAAGTGTTAATACACGCTACAGCATGGATGAACCTTGAAAACGTGCTAAGTGACAGAAGCCAGTCACAAAAGACCACGTAGTGTGTGATCCCATTTCTGTGACCATCCAGAATAGGCAAATCTATAGAAACAAAGTAGATTAATGGTTGCCTAGGGCTGGCTGTGGGGGCAGAGGAAGAATTGAGAGTCGCTGCTAATGGGCATAGGGTTTCTTTTGGGGGGATGAAAGTGTTCTGACATTGATCGTAGTGACGCCTGCACAATTTGCCCATATATTAAAGCCGCTGAAGTGCACACTTTAAATGAGTGAATTGCACAGTATGTGGGTCATACCTTAACAAAGCTGTTATTTAAAAATTATAGATTATAAAAAAATCACAGATTGAATTGGTATACAGTCACTCCTTGAGGAAGGAAACCCAAAACGGTTTGTTCAAGCATAACAATTGGCCTATTTCTGAGATATTTAAGAGGCCCTAAGAATATGATAGAAAAGAACTCCCCACCTGGGCTGGGAGCCAGGGATCTGAGGTCTAGTGTTCTCCACTAACCTGCTGGTGACTTTGAGTAAGCAAAATCTTAAAATATGGGGAGGCACAAAAGCTGCTGTTATTAAAGAAAATACCATGGGTGTCCTGCTTTGTACGTGGCTTTAGTTTGTAAATTCAGCCGCCGCCTAGTCATCAAGTACTGGAGACCCTGCCTCCTAACCTCCTCTCCCATCTCTTCCCTTTTCTTCATTTCCACCACCCGCTGTCTTGACTTAGGCCTTCCTCTTTTCTGGGTTACTGTAATCACTCCTGACAGGGTCTATCTGCCTCTATCAATGTCCTTTCCATTTCCAAAAAAACTGGACACCAAGATGATCTCTTTAAAATTAAGGTCTTAATCATTAGGGAAATGCAAATCAAAACTATGTGGAGTTACCACTGCACACCATTAGGATGACCGCTATCCAAAAAAGAGGAAACACCAAGTGTTGGCAAAGATGTGGAGAAACTGGAACCCCTGTGCACTACTGATGGGAATGTAAAATGGTGCAGCTATTGTGGAAAACAGCATGATGATTCCTCAGAAAATTACACAAAGTATTACCACATGATCCAGCCGTTCCATTTCTCAGTATATACAGAAAAGAATTATGAGAGTCCAAAACAGATATCTGTACACCCAATTTCATAGCAGCATTATTCACAAAAGCTAAAATGCAGAAGCAACCCAAAGGTCCATCAACAGATGAATGGATAAGCAAAACACGCTTACACAAAATGCTGACTACATTCAAAGAATCCAGCCTTTAAAAGGGAGGAAATTCTGCCATGTGCTACAACATAGATCAAGTTGAGGACATTATGCTAAGGGAAATCAGCCAGCCACAAAAACACAAACACTATTTGATTCCACTTGTGAGGGGCACCTAACGTAGCCAAAATCATATGGACAGAAAGTAGGACAATGCTTGCCATAGACTGGGAGGAGGGGAGAATGGGCAGTTACTGTTTAGTGGGTAGAGTTTCAATTCTGCAAGATGAAAAGAGTTCTGCAGATGGATGGTGGTGATGGTTGTACAACAGTGTTCATGTGTTTACTACCACTGAACTGTACACTTCAAAATGGCTGAGATGGTAAATTTCATGTTGGTTATTTTACCTCAATGAAAATACTGGGATTGTTAATTAGCAAAAAGGCAAAATACAATTAAGTGCACTACCACTACCCTGCCTGAATCCCATCCATACTCCTGCTGTTTAATAAGATGAAAGTCAAGTTTTGACTGCCCATCCTTTAGTGACCTGACTCCTAGCCTCACCTTTGACAAACCACCATCCAACAGAGATGACATTCCTATAACTCCAGAGGTACAATGACGAGAGGACAGGGGGTCCCTTACACGCATCACAATTTCTCACCCGCCCATGCCTTTGCACACTGGAATTGCCCTTCCTCCTCCCTTCCTGCTATAAATGTCTACACCAAGGCCCATTCACCTGGTTGTCTCTGAGATGGTAACTGGGGGTGGGGTACTGGCTGGAAAGGAGCACAGAGGAACGCTCTGCGGTGCTGAAAATTATTAGTATCTTGACTGGGGTGGTATTTCCATGGATGGACACATTTGTCAAAATTCACTGAACTATATTACAATGTATGCATTTTATTTAACTGGTTTATAATGGGAAGCAACAAGAAAAGAGTCAATCCAAAGCATCATTTCCCATAAGAAGTTTTCCCTGAGCCCCATGCACTGATTCAGACATGCCTCCTCTGTGCCCCCTTAACACTCCACAGACACTTCTATTGCGGGCCTTACTCTATCCCACTGTATGTCCATGACTGTTCAATTGTCGACCTTGCCAGACCAAAAGCTTTAGCGGGCAGACCATGTCTTAACAGCTTGATTTCCCTAGTGCCCACTGTGACTTTGTAACATCTCCCGCATCACCAAAAGCAGTCAGCACACAAACATCTATTGGATGGATCCGAATGAAACATGAGGAGGAGCAGAAGATGGTGGAAATGGCAAGAGGGAGACAGAAAAAGATCTCAGAAAATATCAAAAAAATATTACATCACAGTAAGATGTAACCACCAATTCAACTAGAATCCACTTATAAACCACCCCCACCAGCAGGGACTATCCTCTCTTTTTTTTTTTTTTTTTAATTGAAGGATAATTGCTTTACAGAATTTTGTTGTTTTCTGACAAATGTCAACATGAATCAACCATAGGTATACATATGTCCCCTGCCTTTTGAACCTCCCTCCCATCTGCCTCCCCATCCCACCCCTCTAGGTTGATACAGAGCCCCTGTTTGAGTTCCCTGAGCCATACAGCAAATTCCCGTTGGCTACCTATTTTAGACATGGTGATGGAACTTTCCATATTACTCTCTGCATACATCTCACCCTCTCCTCCCCTCTCCCTGTGTCCATTCATCATCCCTTTCTTTATCATTCCTTTTAAACAGTTTACACCAAAATTAGTGAATTTGGGGATCACAGGGGACATTTTCCCAAGGTGATGTGGGACTTGTCTGTTTATTCCCCCTCCAATCTCTATCAAAATTTCTGTAGAAAGACATTTAGAAGCCATTCCTGGTGGCTCAGATGGTAAAGAATCCGCTTGCAATGCAGGAGACCCAGGTTCAATCCTTGGGTCAGGGAGATCCCCTGGAGAAGGGAATGGCTGCCCAACCCAGTATTCTTGCCTGGAGAATCCCATGGACAGAGGAGCCTGGCGGGCTACAATCCGTGGGGTCACAAAGAGTCAGACAGGACTGAGTGACTAACACTTCCGCTTTCACTTCACTAACGGTGAACTTACACTCTGCTGGGGGATCAACAGGAATGGTGGCAAATCAGTTTTTCAGGAAAGGCTCCTCATAAAGGGAATTCAGCTCTAATCTCCTCACAACACCTGTGTAAGTGAGTTTTATCATCCCTATAATTAACTTAATTTAGAGAACTATTGGTCTCCAGAAATTTTACATCATAAGCCTGGCTACAGCTGACCGCTCCAGGAGGCCCCTATGTGCTGCAGAAATCAGTGAAACGTTAACCAGCACTGACAGCTCAGCAGGGGCCGCAGAGCGGAGGAGAATCTGGAAGAGGGCTGTGCTCCGCCAGGCATCTCTGCCCCCCTCATCAAGGGGACCTTCCGGCCACTCGCCCACCTCCACTCACTGACCCAGAGGCACAGCCTCAGCCTGAGCAGCCGGTGACACTCCTCCTCATCCCACGTCCTTCCCCACTCCCAGGCCCACTCAGCCCCGGAAACCTCCATCAGGAAAGAACTAGGACTCATTTGCTCAATGGAAAATTCACTGCTACAGTTCCATGTTCTCTCATGAGCAATTCCAAATCCCAAAACTCTAAAAACAAACAAACAAAAAAAAACCTTTTGAGATTTGATGCAAACTCATATAGCAACACGCCCTGGCCTGAAGTGACATGAGGCCATTTGTAGTCTTTATCCCACCTGGTCTAAACTTTCATCTTCCATTATAGACAGTTGCTCCAGGTCATGTTGCCAGTACTACATTATATAAGGCATAGGCAACGTACCATCTTTCTAAAACCCCAAAATGTCTGGATGCTAAAATACATCTGAAAAATAAAAATAAATAAATAAAATACATCTGGCACCAAATACTTCAGATATGAGATTGTGGACCCGAACCCATAAAGAGACCAACCAGATCTATTTGTAGTGGGTACCCATAAGGACACGTCTGGGCCCAGGTGAAAAAGAAAGCACCATGGTAGGTGGTTTTTGGACATCTGATGTTGGTGACAGAGCAGAAGTGGGGCAGGCAGGTCTGGCAGCTCCATCCCTGACTGCAAGCGTCACCACATCCATGGGGTTTACACTCCAGCAGCCTCAAGTCACAGGAGCTCCACAATGCCATGCCCTTGCTCTTGAAAACAATGGTTAGGAGATGATGAAGACCCACTGACCGCCCCAGAGACAGTGTCCCAAGGCCGAGCTCAGAGAGAACCTACAAGTTTGAAAACAGACTTTCAGAACTACCATGCCTGGGTCTCATCTCCATGGCAGCAGGTCAGTTCAGTGGATCCCGGTCCCATCCATCATGCCAGTTTGTTGATAGCATAAACTCACACACGGAGGTTGAACTGAATTGCTCTCTTGTTATTGAAATTGACAAACATGCAGAACAGTGCACACATCATAAGCATACCAGGGAATGAATTTTCACAAACTGAACACACCCGTGAAGCAGTGTCCATATCAAAATATACAGTATGCCCAGCACCACCAGCACTGGGGAACTTCCTCCATGTCTCCTTCCAAGTCACAACCACGCCTTTCCCCACTGAGGGTGACTGCAGCTTAACATCTCAGAGTCTACTTTTCTAGTTTGATTTTTTAGATTAAACTCATCAAGTGTTTCCCACTATGCAGACCCAGTTTTGGAGTTGACCAGGTCTCTTCCCACCTTCCGAAGGTAGTACTATAAAATTAGCTGAACAGGAGTTGAAGAAAAGCAACCATAGTAAATTCTGATACAATGCAAGAGGCATACGCCCTCCTCCCAGCCTGGTGTTGCCTCAAGATCAAACTCTGACAAAGACCATCATTAAAAGAAAATCTACAAACAATAAATTGCTGGAAAGGGTGTGGAGAAAAGGGAATCCTCTTATACTGTTGGTGGGAAGGTAATTTGATACAGTCACTCTACAGAACAGTATGGAGGTTCCTTAAAAACCTAAAAAATAGAACAGCCATATGACCCACAATCCCACTCCTGGGCATATACCCAGAGAAGACTTTAATACAAAAAGATAAATGCACCCCAATATTCATTGCAGCGCTATTTACAACAGCCAGGACGTGGAAGCAGCCTAAATGTCCATCACCAGGGGAATGGAGAAAGATGTGCACATGTATACACTGGATTATTACTCAGCCATAAAAAGGAATACAATTGCGCCATTTGCAGAAACGTGGATGGACCTGGAGAATTGTCACACGAAGTGAAGTAAGTCAGAAAGAGGAAAACTAGTATCACATACTATCACTTATATGTGAAATCTTCAAAAATGATGCAGATGAACTTATTTGCAAAGCAGACACACAGATGTAGAGAACAAACATATGGACCCCAAAGGGGACAAAGATGGGATAAATGGGAAGATTGGGATTACTATGGATAAACTGTAGACAACTACTAAGAACCTACCGCAGAGCACAGGGAACTCTCCTCACTGTTCTCTGGTGACCAAAATGGGAAGGAAATCCAAAAAAGAGGGGATACGTGTATGCACTTTCAGTTCACTTCAGTCACTCAGTCGTGTCCGACTCTGAGACCCCATGAATCGCAGCACGCCAGGCCTCCCTGTCCATCACCAACTCCCAGAATTCACTCAGACTCACGTCCATCGAATCAGTGATGCCATCCAGCCATCTCACCCTCTGTCGTCCCCTTCTCCTCTGCCCCCAATCCCTCCCAACATCAGTCTTTTCCAATGAGTCAACTCTTCACATGAAGTGGCATTTTGCTGTACAGCAAAAACTAACATAACATTATAAAGCAACTATACTCCTGTGAAAACTAATAAAAGACAAAATCAAAGTCTGACAGATATAAAAAGAGGCAAAGCTTGCTTGCAATAAACAGCACAGAAAACTAATTTAAGTAAGATGATTCAAATATACGCATGACTTCAAGTCTGTAAAATGCCACTTCTTTAAATTGAGATAAAATTCACTTAACATAAAATTCACCCTGTTGGCCATTTTTAAACGTATAATATAGTGGTATGTTCCCAGAATTGTACAACCATCTTCACTATCTAACTGCAGAACATTCCATCACACCAAAAAGAAGCCCCATTTCCGTTAGCAGTTACTCCCAGTTTCCCCATTCCCCCCACCCCTTGGCAACCAGCAATCTACTTGTGGTCTCTATGGATCCGCCTCATCTAGGCACTTCATGTATATGGAATTGCACAATATGTGGCCTTTTCTGTCTGGCACCTCTCACTTAGCATCGTGTTTTCAAGATTCATCCATGGTGTAGCATGTGTCAGTATCCTGTTCCTTTTTACGGCTGAATAACATTGCATTGTACAGATACACCACTTTTTTTTAAATCCAGTGATCATTTGGTGAACATTTGGGGTGGCTTCCTCCTTTTGGCTATTGATGCTGCTATGAGCGTTCATGCACAAGTTCTTCTGCACTTGTTTTCAAAAGAAAACATATGCTTTCAACCCTCTCGGGTATACACCTGAGAATGAAATTGCTGAGTCATAGGATAACTCTAACATTTTTAAGAAATGCCTGTCTGTCTTACCAAATGGCTGTTGCATCCTACATCCCAGCAATGTTTGAAGGCTCCAATTTCTCCACATCCTCACCAACACTTGTTATTTTCCATTGTATTATTCTTATTATTATTATAGCCATTGTAGTAGGTATAAAATAACATCTCATTGTGGCTTTGACTTCCTTCCCTAATGACTAATGATGCTGAGCATCTTTTCATGTTCCTACTTGCCGTTTGTGTATCTACTTTGGAGAAATGTCTGTTCAGATCTTTTGCTTATTTTTATTAATTTTTTCTTCCAGCTTTGTTGCAATGTAATTGACATTCAGCCCTGTATACAGCATAGTGATTTCACTTACATGCATCATGAAACGATTATCACAATAAGTTATTTAACATTTATCATCTCATACAGATACAACCTTAAAGAAATAGAAAAACATTTTGTAATGAGATTTCTGAGGAATTACTCTCTTAATGATTTTCATATATGACATACAGCAGTCTTAATTATATTTATCATGTTGTACATTACATTCCTACTTCTTATTTATCTTATGACTGGAATTTTGTACCTTTTGACAGCCTTCATCCAGCCCCCTCCCCTTCACCTTCTACCTATGGTGACTACCAATCTCACCTCTTTTTCTATGAGTTTGATTGTTTGTTTTTGAATTATAATTGGCCTACAACATTGCTAGTTCCTGTTACACAACATAATTGTTTGGTATTTCTATACATTTCAAAATGATCATCATGTTGCCTAGTTACAGTATGTCACCGTATAGATACTATATTGACTGTATTTCCACTGCACATTTCATGCAGGTGACTCATGGATCTGGAACTGTAAGTTTATACCTCTTAATCTCCATCACCTATTTTTCCTTTGCTTATTTTTAAATTGGATTTTTTGTCTTTACATTGTTGTTATAAATATTACTTATAAAGTCTATATACTAGACCCTCATCAGAGACAAGATTTGCAAACATGTTCTCCCATTCTGTAGCTATCTTCTCACTTTCATGATAGTGTTCTTTGATGAACAAAAGTTTTTAATTTTGCAAAAGTTCAATTTGTCTATTTATTCTTTTGTTGTTTATGCCTTTGGTGTCGTATTTAAGAAACCAATTCCTACTCCACAATCATGAAGATTTATACCTATATTTTCTGCCATTTTATCTTTGTAAAATATCATTTTATTAAATCCTGTTTTGCTTTATGTGAGACAACTATCATATCAAAGCTCTCTTATTATGAGTTACAAAAATATAAAGAAAACATGAAAAATATACTTTAGTTTTATTTTCCACAGCATAAGAGTTTAAAACATAGTCACTGGAGTCCAATCCTAGATTCAACATGTCCAAGAAGCTCCTTTGAAAAACCCATGTGTCTTGATTTGGAATGACTGTTTTAAATTATGTGGCCTATATATTTTTCTACAATTATCTATACGTTCAAATCTATGTAAATATGCTACTAGAAACAATTACAAGAGACAAGGATCAAGACCATTCCCAAGAAAAAGAAATGCAAAAAAGCAAAATGGCTGTCTGAGGAGGCCTTACAAATAGCTGTGAAAAGAAGGGAAGTGAAAAGTAAAGGAGAAAAGGAAAGATATACCCATCTGAATGCAGAATTGCAAAGAATAGCAAGGAGAGATAAGAAAGCCTTAAATAGAGGAAAACAATAGAATGGGAAAGACTAGAGATCTCTTCAAGAAAATCAGAGATAGCAAGGGAACATTTCATGCAAAGATGGGCACAATAAAGGACAGAAATGATAGGAACCTAATAGAAGCAGAAGATATTAATAAGAGGTGGCAAGAATACACAGAAGAACTGTACAAAAAAGATCTTCACGACCAAGATAATCATGATGGTGTGATCACTCACCTAGAGCCAGACATTCTGGAATGTGAAGTCAAGTGGGCCTTAGAAAGCATCACTACAAACATAGCTAGTGGAGGTGATGGAATTCCAGTTGAGCTGTTTCAATCCTGAAAGATGATGCTGTGAAAGTGCTGCACTCAATATGCCAGCAAATTTGGAAAACTCAGCAGAGGCCACAGGACTGGAAAAGGTCAGTTTTCATTCCAATCCCAAAGAAAGAAAGGAAATGCCAAAGAATGCTCAAACTACCGCACAATTGCCCTCATCTCACATGCTAGTAAAGTGATGCTTAAAATTCTCCAAGCCAGGCTTCAGCAATATGTGAACCGTGAACTCCCAGATGTTCAAGCTGGTTTTAGAAAAGGCAGAGGAACCGGAGATCAAATTGCCAACATCCGCTGAATCATAGAAAAAGCAAGAGAATTTCAGAAAAACATCTATTTCTGCTTTATTGACTATGCCAAAGCCTTTGACTGTGTGGATCACAATAAACTGTGGAAAATTCTGAAAGAGATGGGAATACCAGACCACCTGACCTTCCTCTTGAGAAACCCATAGGTCAGGAAGCAACAGTTAGACCTGGACATGGAATAACAGACTGGTTCCAAATTGGGATTGGAGTACGTCAAGGCTGTATATTGTCACCCTGCTTATGTAACTTCTGTGCAGAGTACATCATGAGAAATGCTGGGCTGGAGGAAGCACAAGCTGGATTCAAGATTGCTGGAGATATATCAATAACCTCAGATATGCAGATGACACCACCTTTATGGCAGAAAGTGAAGAAGAACTAAAGAGCCTCTTGATGAATGTGAAAGAGGAAAGAGAAAAAGTTGGCTTAAAGCTCAACATTTAGAAAATGAAGATCATGGCATCTGGTCCCATCACTTCATGGCAAATAGATGGGGAAACAGTGGAAACAGTGACAGACTTTATTTTTCTGGGCTCCAAAATCACTGCAGATGGTAATTGCAGCCATGAAATTAAAAGACACTTACTCCTTGGAGGGAAAGTTATGACCAACATAGACAGCATATTAAACAGCAGAGACATTGGACATGTGAGAGTTGGACTATAAAGAAAGCTGAGTGCCGAAGAATTGATGGTTTTGAACCATGGTGTTGGAGAAGACTCTTGAGAGTCCCTTGGACTGCAAGGAGATCAATCCTGGGTGTTCACTGGAAGGACTGATGATGAAGCTGAAACTCCAGTACTTTGGCCACCGGATGCATAGAGCTGACTCATTTGAAAAGATCGTGATGCTGGGAAAGATTGAGGGCGGGAGGAGAAGGGAATGACAGAGGATGAGATGGTTGGATGGCATCACTGACTCAATGGACATGGGTTTGGGTAAACCCCCAGAGTTGGTGATGGACAGGGAGGCCTGGCGTTCTGTGGTTCATGAGGTCGCAAAGAGTCAGACACGACTGAGTGACTGAACTGAACTGAATGTGAGAGAAAAAAAAACAAAAAACAGAAAACTGTATAGAGTGGTACAATCCCATACCCACTAAGCCACAGAAAGACAAAGTGTATGTCAGTAGCAGAAGAGCTGTCCACTAACATAAGATTAAAAATATTTTTTGAGACTGAGGAAAGCCCAATTCAAGTTACATAATCTCTCCAAGCTTCAGTTTTTGCCTTTATAATATGATGATGATAATATTATCTACCTCACATAGGTTATGAGGATTAAATATGATAACATATGAAAATTTATAATAGCATCTGCCACACATAATATGCTTAATGAATGTTCAGTTCAGTCCAGTCAGCACTCAGCTTTCTTATAGTCCAACTCTCACATCTATACATGACCACTGGAAAAACCATAGCTTTAACGAGACAGACCTTTGTTGGCAAAGTAATATCTCTGCTGTTTAATATGCTGTCTAGTTGGTCATGAGCTTCCCTGGTGGCTCAGAGGTTAAAGCGTCTGCCTCTAATGCGGGAGACCTAGGTTTGATCCCTGAGTCAGGAAGATCCCCTGGAGAAGGAAATGGCAACCCACTCCAGTATTCTTGCCTGGAGAATCCCATGGACAGAGGAGCCTGATGGGCTACAGTCCACAGGGTCGCAAAGAGTCAGGCACGACTGAGCGACTTAACTTTAACTAACTAGTTGGTCATAACCTTTCTTCCAAGGAGCAAGCGTCTTCTAATTTCATGGCTCCAGTCACCAGCTGCTGTGATTTTGGAGCCCCCCAAAATAACGTCTGCCACTGTTTCCATTGTTTCCCCATCTATTTGCCATGAAGTGATGGGACCAGATGCCATGATCTTGGTTTTCTGAATGTTGAGCTTTAAGCCAGCTTTTTCCCTCTCCTCTTTCACGTTCATCAAGAGGCTCTTTAGTTTTTCTTCACTTTCTGCCTTAAGGGTGGTGTCATCTGCATATCTGAGGTTATTGATATTTCTCCCTGCAACTTTGATTCCACCTTGTGCTTCATCTAGTCTAGCATAAGCCGGGTGACAATATACAGCCTTGACGTACTCCTTTCCCAATCTGGAACGTCTGTTGTTCCATGTCCAGTTCTAACTGTTGCTTCCTGACCCGCATACAGATTTCTCAAGAGGCAGGTCAGGTGATCTGGTATTCCCATCTGTTGAAGAATTTTCCACAGTTTGTTGTGATCCTACAGTCAAAGGCTTTGGCATAGTCAATAAAGCAGAAGGAAATGTTTTTCTGGAACTCTCTTGCTTTTTCGATGATCTAACAGATGTTGGCAATTTGCTCTCTGGTTAGCTAGTATTATTTTTATTATGCTTAATGCAAATTAAAATTGTTTTGTAGTAGGGAATTTCCCAGCAGTTCAGTGGTTAGGACTTCACGCTCTCACTGCTGAGGGTCTGGGTTCTGTCCCTAAGATCCTGCAAGCCGCGTAGCACAACCTAAAAAAATTTTAATTGTTTTGTAATAATTTTTTAAAAAGAGCACACTTTCTCTGCAACTCTCTCTGTTCTCTTTTGCCCACAGAAAGATATAAACTCTATGCAAGCAAATGACGAAATAATTATTTAAGCTGAAGATAAACAACCTTGGGAGAAATCTACAGGATTAGAGGGGTACACTGGAAACTTTAGAGTGGTTCAAGACCAAGATGTTCATTTGTCAGTCTCTTGGACGGACTCTAATTTCTTGTCCACTGGCACTGAGCCTTTTGAGAACTAAGAAGTTAACCTCCCCCAACATACTTGAGCATCTTCCTTGTTTACTGAGAAGGCAGTATAATATATTCCAAAGAGTGAGAATTAGGAATCCTGAGTTTGTGTTCTGACTCTGCCATTAACTCTGGGAGCCTGGAGATCTGCCTCATTTCTCTGGCTTTTGGTATCTGAAAAGGAAAGGGAAAAAAAAAAGGAGGGAGGGAGGGAGGGAAAGAAACTCCCTCTTTATTCTAAAAGTGTGATTACTTGGAAAATTCTACATTTAAAATTTCTTCTCTCCTTTAACCGGAGCAAGCAGAATTGCTCAAGCCAGTTTTTCAAGCTACTCGTGTACGCTAGCCTTTGTGATAGCATTTCCATTACATTTACTTTTGGAAGTAAGCCATAGCCCCAAAGATAATCTTCCCTTCTTTGTTTAGCATTTCTACCTAAAAGCCAGGCATCCTTACGTTTGTAGGAAAGAAGGGCTGAGTGCCAGGCTCAAAGATGGGCCTAAATGTTGACTCCCCAAGGACTTCGGGAGATCAAAGGGGAAGATGAGCTGACTCAATGGCCAGGAGGACTCGCTGTGAGCCCAGAGCTCATTCCTGACCAGCCTGAGTTTTAGAAAGGAAACACAAGGCCTCTGGCATTTCACAACAAGCAGAAGGCAACCAAATTAATGCTTCAAAGTTCCTGCTCTTGCCTCTATGGGGGAAAGAAGTATTCAGGCAATTCATTCACTTATTCCATAAACATACATTGACAGCCTAAGGTTTGCCAAGTCCTATACTAGTGCTAGGAATATAGCAGGGAACAAAATCATGTCCCTGTACCCACTAAACTTACCTTTTAGTGGGGAAGACAGGCAATAGACAAATAAACAAGTAAATGAGTAGGTGTACATGTGTGCATGTAGGCTGGCGTAGGCAGAGAACGTGTGCGCAGGTGGATGCAGGTACTCCTGGGTGCATGTATGTGTCAGCAGGTAAGTGCTTTGGAAAAAGAAAGGCAGAGAAAGTGACATGGGAAATAGGAAAGGGGGTGGGTGCTTTTTCTTTTTTTGTCTGTGCGACATGGCAGGTAAGGTCTTAGTTCCCTGACAAGGGATCAAGCCTGTGTCCCCTGCAATGAAAGCAAGAGTATTAACCACTGGACCACCAGGGAAGTTCCCGTGTTATTATCTTAAATAGAATGGTCCTCATCGATTAGGTGATGAATAAACACAGAACTGAAGGATGAGGAATTGAGATAACTGGAGGAACAGCATTCTAGCAGAAAAACAGTACGTGCAAAGGCCCAGAGGTGAGCGCAGGTGAGTTGTCTATGAGGAATCCAGTGAGGATGACCCAGAGAAGTGCAGGCAGAGAGCAGCACGAAGTGAGTGGGATGGGGTTGGGGGGAGGCTGCATTTAATAGACTTGTTAGACAGTGTAAGAACTTCAGCTTTTATCCTGATCAACATGGGGATCCACTGAACAATTCTGAACAGAAGAGACAAGTGACCTGACTTAAGGTTTAAAATGATCCCTTGAGCTGCTAAGAATATACCTTAGGAGGGTGGCCACAGGGACATCAATTTATTGCCTGTGAGAGGTAATGGGGGCTTACACAAGAGGGTTTAGCCATGAGGATTGTGAGAAGGAGTTGGGTTCCGGATGTGTTTTGAAGGAAAGGCCAGGTTGATAGATGTGATGTGGGGAGTAAGAAAAACAGTCAAGCATGGCTACAAAGTTATTGGTCTAAGAATGTAGAGGGAAAATTTGTGGGAGGAACAAACTGGAAAGCAGGAGAGGGTGTGGGGGCTCAGGAGCTCAGTTTTGGACAGGTTTTTGCAACGAACATGAGACATCCAAGAAGAGATGAAGGTTTAGCTCCGGAATTCAGAGAAAAGGTCCTGGCTAGGGACACAAGGTCAGGAGTCGATGGTATAGGTGTGACACAGGTAGGGTGTACACCCTGGAGACTGGATGACGGCCCCTGGGGCGTGAATATAAAGAAGGCTGGTGTCTGAGCCCCGGGCTCACCAACGGTAAGAGGGCTGGACACTAAGGAGGAAGCACCTAAGACTGACAAGACGCAGCCAGAGTCGTGAGAAGAATGCGAGAGACAGGGTGCTCCAGAAATCAAAAGAACACAGAACAGTGATCAGTCATGCCAAATGCTGCTGATCCGTCAGGATGAGGACTCGGGACTCACGCGGCCATGCGGAGGAACCTTGAAAACATTATGGTAAGTGAAAAAAAGCTAGGTGCAGAAGGCCACATGCTGTACAACTCCATTCATATAAAACATCCAGAACACACACATCCACTGAGACAGAAACTAGATTAGAGGTTACGAGAAGCTGGGGGAGGGAGAGGCAGAGGCCACCTACTAATGGGTATGAGGTTTCTTTCAGGAGGGGGTGAAATGTTCTGGGATTAGAAATGGTGATGGCTCCACAACTTTGTAAATAAACTTCAAAACCCACTGAACCACTTATATCAAAAGAGTGAACATCATGGTATGTGGATTATATCTCCATTTAAAAAATCTTTTAAAAAGAGACGTCAGCGTTAGCTGTTGGATTTTGTGGCATGTAGGCCAATGGTGACATTGACAAGAGTGGAGGGAATTATGAGAATTTAAGAGAGAGAAGGAATAGAAAAATTTGAGCATCATATGAATAACAACTGTAATGGACTGAAACATATCTAATATGTTTAAAACATGAGTTCATAATACCTGAAAAAAAAATCATCCCCAAACCCAAATGCGGATGCTAGGGAATCAACTCATTATTCTGAAAGTCAATTTTTAATGATCAAAATTTATGTTTTTTTCTTATATAAACTGTACCATTGGATATCCAAATAGTAAATGAAGGTAAATTTCTCTTTTAAAACATGTTTCAGCTAATAAACATATGAAAAAGGAAGATAAAATTAGAATATCACCTAATATATTTTGAAGCCTCTAATGAATTAATGGAAATAAGCATTAATCATCAAGAAGGACTAGCGTCTTAAGGAGAGAAACAGACTTTTATAAGCCTCCTGATGGAAGAACATACCAGCATCTATGAAGTTGGCCTGGCCCCACACCCCCAACATCAAACCTGAATCTTCAAGGGTCTTTTATTTCCTTTTTAAAAATTATTTTTAGCTTTTTAAGAGAAAATAATAATTAAAACAACAGCTGAAAATGCCACTGCCCAAATGTCCCGTTAATATTTCCTTTTTTGTTTTGTTTTTTTCCCCCGTTAATATTTCTAACAGAAATAATAATGAAGTGGAAAAGAGAAATCTCCCTCCCCACTCCTAGTTCTATTCCAACAACCATAGGTTTTCATTTTTCTAGTAAATAATAACTGTGTCATATGTTATCAGCATATACATGTTAGAATAAAAATTCATACACAAAACCTTCATACTGTAACTAACCTGCACCTTACTCTTTATCCTCATAATTATCTTGGCAATCCCTCTCAACAGTGTTATTTTAATGACCACAGGGCACATTTTTTAAAGTGCTTTGTGGTTTATCACACCTTAGTCTCATTGAAATACAATGAAACAGAATATCGCTACTTTGCAGATAACGCAACGGACTCGGTGAGATTAAAGGACCTGTCCACCGATTTCACTTGAGTTGGAAGCTGAGGCTGGGTTAGACCTGGGTTCCCTTCATTTCCTAAACCACAGCGCCTCCCAGTGTCAATCAGGTGAAATTTTCCGCACGCAGCCCCAGGGTGGCCATCTTTTCAGTCCTCCAGTTTCCAGGAAATTTTCCATTTGAATGTATTAAGACCATCTCACACCTTAAGACAGGTGTCTTTCTTTTTAATCGAGCTTCTCTGTTTATGAAATCATTTCTATAATCATTACATTGGGATTTAAAATTCATACTAGAACATTAGGTTGTATATCCTATAATAGCTAATATTCCAAGCCTGACAATGCAAAAGAACCAGAAACATTTAAAAATACTCTGCACATTGGATTAAATTTTAAAAATTGATAAAAAGGAACTTTTCTGGGGAATCTATTCCTTCTCTTTCTACATGAAAGGCTGGAACATTAGATATTATAGTATCTAACATTTATAATATAGAGAATATCTAATATCTAACATCTATTTTATAATATTTAATATCTATTACAGAACTATCTACATATATTATCTAATATCTATATTTATAGATAACTTATATCTATGTTATATAATATATTATATATAATATACATAATTATATAACTATAAATATAGAATTATAATGATGTTATAAATTGTAATATTTATATATTTTTATATATTTTAGTGCTATGTAACATATAACTATATATTATATATAATACATATATAGTATATATTATACATATAATTTACATTATATATCAATATATACTTATATACTATATATAATATAATATATGTATAATACATATAATGTATTAATATATTATATGTTATTTATTTACATATTATATTATATAATACAATATATTTATTATATTTATAATTATTAATTATATGTGCTATTATTATATATTATATATGTATATGATATATGTGATATATATGATATGTATGATATATAATTTATTTAATATATATAATATATAAAATATATGTTACATATATAAATATATACATATAAATTATATAAATTATATATCATTACTATATTATATATAGTATATATAATATATATTATGATATTGTAAATATATTGTTTACAATATTATATATATTTTAATATATATAGTGTATATATACTATATATAATATATACTATATATAACATAGTATATTAGATATATAGATAGCTATAGATAGACAGACAGACATAGACTTATAGATATATAGAGATAGACTTTCTTTTCTTTTTTTTTATATTTTTTTTTTAGAGATAGACTTTCATGTAGAAAGAGAAGGTACGGACCCCCAGAGAAGTTCCTTGTCATCAGGTTTTAAAATGTAACCCAAGGCGCAGAGCATCTTTAAACGTTTGTGGCTCTGCATCGGCAGGCGGATTCTGGGAAGGTCAGGAGCGCTCCGCTATCTTTGATGCACAACCAACAGGGACCCACTGCGGAGCACAGGGAGCTCGGCTCAGTGTCGTGCAGCAGCCGGGATGGGAGTGGGGCGGAGACTGGATGCATGTGAACACATGGCTGAGTCCCTTAGCTGTTCACCTGAAACTACCCCAACACCCTTAATCGACTATGCTCCGACAGAATAAAAATGTCTGTGGTTCTTCACCTTTTGGGGGCACATGGACCCTTTTGAGAATCTGATGAAGGCCACCCATTCTCTCCTGAAACAAAAGCACAGACACACTGACATTGCTTTTAATCCCGGAGCAGCCACAGAATTTCTAACGGCCCTCCACAGGCCCAGGTTAAAAACCACCGCAATCATGATTCCGTCTTCCGAGTTTTCTACAGCCAGGCATGTCTACGTTTTAATGTGTCACAATATGCTTTTAATTCACTCTAACTTTAAACATATCAGCCAAACCTTCTCAGCCTACTGTATATTTATAGACATCTCAGTATAAACTCATCTATCTCAGGCAACCAGAACACCCTAAAATATTTCATTTCAAATGTTTTAAAAAGTACAGAATTAAATTTCAACTTCCATTGAAATATTCAACAACGAAAAAAGCTATTGAAATTAATGTCTGACCTAGATTATACAGTGATACCTTGATACTCAGTCCTTACACTGAAAACCAAACCAAACAAAAATCTAGGCTTTGATTACGGTAGGGAGGGAAGGGGAATAGAATTCACCACACATCAATTAATCAGTAACTTCAGAAATAAAATGACCCTCGGGGGCAGAGAAAGTTTACTCTATTGGCTTTGGGGTGGTAAAAACCACCCCGTGAAGAAAATCCTCCTTCTATCGCCTTTCGAATCCTCCGCTCTAGTTAGCTGGGTCCCTCTTCTGAGGTGTCCTAGGACGTCACCCTTCAAAGGCTCAGATTCCCATCGAGATGGAATCTGCATATAGCACCATCAATAAATAACGATGAAGAACTGTACCTACTTTTTCTTCACACGGTTAAAACTACCGGTAATTTTCCTTTTCCACAGCGACTACCCAACTTTCCGGTCTGTAGGCCTCCCCGAACAAGAGCTGTCAGCTGCCTAGAGTGTGAAAAGGCTATTTTCAAGCATTCCAAACACTGACCCTTTTTTCACTGTTTATAAGGTGAGAAAAAGAGGGAAAGAGGGTAGTAACAATAACATCATTTTCTCACCTCTAAGAGCTTCTCTAAGGCCCTGACCCAGCACCAACCCCAACTTCATCTCCCACAGAATAAACACTTTCTTAAACACGAATCCAGTCCCTCTTGACTGACTCTGAGTGTTCAGGGGAAAAAAAAGAACAGAGGCCCCTGCAGACGTGGAAGGCGGTGGCCTAGCTGAGCCAGACTGGCTGCCCGGTAGAAGCAATTCCTCAGAACCCCACAAAAGGGGCCCCCTTCCCGTGTTAGCAGCAAATGTTAAAACAGGTTGGTTTTACCTTCTGAGGTTTTCAGGGGGTTGGACTTGGAACCATTTCTCTGACTGGCAGTATTTTGCCATCTGTGGTTATTGTTCTTATTAATTCAACAGAACCCCTAGAGCTTCAGGACACAGGACTTATGGGTATGATCCTGATTCAATCTGAAATCACACTTGGCTTTCAAAGGGATGCTGTTTAGCTTGCTAGGGGCTTTGCTGGTGCCTCAGCTGGTAAAGAATCCAACTGCAACGCAGGAGACCTGGGTTCAATCCCTGGGTTGGGGAGATCCCTGGGAGAAGGGAATGGCTACCCACTCCAGTATTCTGGCCTGGAACATTCCATGGCTTGTATAGTATAAGGGGTTGCAAAGAGCCAGACACGACCGAGTGACCTTCACTTCACGGGGGACCTATGATAATGCAACCCCCACCCCCCGCCTTTCTTCAATTTCTAAACTTAGAACGAGCTCCCTAACCAGATTCTCCCCTCAGAAGTGACTTTCTCCGTGAGAAGAAACCACTTTCCCCCTTCCGTCTGCCAGCAGAGAGCCAGTCTAACCAGCACGTCTGCCACATCCGACTGCATTACCATTGGATTTTAGAAGGCCATCCAGAAAAATAAATGCAAGAAAAATGACTGTAGCTCCGTGCTGGGCTAGCTCCCTGGGAAACTTCTGATTACCTAGCAATATGCACTTGTCCTTGGCTAACAAATGTCTTTGCTTAACACATGTGCCTTGCCTCAGCACTTTTCAGTCCTGAACCCAGCCGCCCCTTAATCCTCTTGACAGCGCGCATGTGTTCCGGGGCTCAGGAGGCATGTGGACGGCAATGTACTGGGAATTGCGGCCCCCAGGGTCCCCATTCATTCTCCAGACAGGGAAGAGGGTCTGCGGGCAGCCACTGGCGAGAGGTCAGGCTTAGGTTTCCGGGAAAGCTGTCCACGATTCCAGAGACCCGCACTTCGGCAGAGGTACCCCCTCGTTCACGTGCTGTCAGGAGCCACGCTGCGTGTCCCCGACTCAAAAAACAAGCCCATCGTTTGTGGCCCATGAAGCGGGAAGAGAACCCAGTCATCGACTGAGCCCTTCCTATGTCGTAGGCACTGTCTTAATTAATTTGCCAACATTTTCTCAATGTGGGCAAATTTCTCAATCTCTACAAGCCTGGGTGGTGGAAAGCATTAACCCTGTTTTATCAGATGAGAAAACAGACCCAGAGAAGTTCAATGACTTCTCCAGGTGGTGGGGCCAAGCTGGAGTTCTTGTCTGACTTTCTGACTTCAAATGCTCAGATGCGGAGTGTCTTACAGCTACTGGTGAGATACTGCTTTAGTCCAGCAAGCAGAACAGAAGAACATTCTTCCTAAGAGCGGTCCAAGAAATAGAACTCAAGAATGTAGCCCCTGCTGACCACCTGAAACTACCACAACACTGTTAATCAGCTATTACTCCAGTATAAAAGCTAAAAAAACAAAGCAACTCCAAAGAGAATCCATATGGTTTTCTATGGAACAAAACACAGAAAAACAAGGGATTTGCCATCCTCTCCCCTCCTCTCAGCCTGTCCTAACCCTGCCCACCGCCAGGGCGCAGGGCCGGCCGCCTCCTCCATCCTCCTGGAACACAGCCCTGGGGAGCAGGCCCACTCAGTCAGTGCTTAACCACATCCGGCTTTATGCTGCTACTTTCTTTTAACTATCCCTCTGGACTCCTAGTTGTTTTGATAAGTAGAGAAATACTAAGAAAAAAAAAGTAAGCATATATTGGTGGATGAATGAATAAAATATGGTATGTGTATATACATAAATATAGTAGATTATACGCAAATACTCATACAGTAGAGTATTTTTCAGCCAGAGTAAAGAACATCTTGCCGTTGGAGACGTGTCTGGAACTTGAGGGCACTACGCAAAGTGAAATATCAGACACAGAAAGACAAATATTGTATGATCTCGCTATGTGTGGTGTCTAAAAAAAATTAAAAGCAAACTTATGGATACAGAAGACAGATTGATGGTTGCCAGAGGCAAGGTGTGCAGGGTGAGACGAGGTGAAGAGCGTCAAAGGGTACAAACTTCCAGTTTTTGGGTAGCTTCTTCCAGGGGATCTTCCCAAGCCAGGGATTGAACCCAGGTCTCCTGCACTGTAGGCAGACTCTTTACCGTCTGAGCCACCCCCAGGGAAGGCCACATTCAACTGTGGAAAACTAATAAGGAGCTGCCGTGTAACAAGGGAAGCTGTCATCAGTACCCTGTAATGACCTATATGGGGAAAGAGCCTAACACAGAGTGGATGCGGGAATTCCCTGGTGGTCCCGTGGGTAGGACTCCATGCTTCCACTGCTGAGGGCACATCTCAGCCCCTGGTCAGTGAGCTAATGATTGTACAAACTGCACAGTACAGCCAGGAGAAAAAGAAAGAAAAGGAAAAAGAGCGGAGATTCATTCACTTTGCTGCATAGCAGAAAACAGCACAGCATTGTAAATCAACTATACTCCAATAAAAATTAATTTAAAAACACTCAGGTTTCGTTCACCATTTCTTTGGGTCTGCATTTCATTACCGTTCTCTTGTGTCACGGAACAAATAAATGTGCGTGCTTTTTTCCCATCAATCTTCAGCAGTTTAATCTCCAGACCCAGCCATGGACCCTACGAAGGTTGAGGAAAACTTCTTCCTCCCCTACGGCAAGGAGCCTATTAAAAGATCAAAGCACCAGAACACGATGCTTTGTCATCATGGCAGAGTTCAGAGGTGGTTTATCAGTGTTCTCATCCCGGAACTGTCAGATCAAGATTGTTTGGTCAATTAATTCTAACAAAAACAAACTGCTTATTTATTGGAAGGATGCTACTGAGTCCTTACCAGTTTGTTGCTGATATTTTTGGCTTAAAGTTAAAAGTCAAGGGCCTTCCCAGGCAGTCCAGTGGTTAAGACTCAGTGTTTCCACTGCAGGGGGTGAGGGTTCGATTCCTGGTCAGGGAATGAAGATCCCATGTGCCATATGGTGTGGCAAAAAAAAATTTTTTTTTCAACAAAACACAAAATTAAAAGTCAAGTATTTTAGTGTACATACATCTGATGGTGGTGGTTTTCAATAAAACTGGATTTGAAAGCTGGATAGAAGATCTGTGTTTTTCCCTCAGCTTTCAAAATGCTCTTTCACCCCATCCACACCTTGGAGGACAACTGACCCTCCAGCAGAAGTCCTGGCCACACCACGAGACCGCACGACGAGCAGCTGGCTTCGCTCTGCTCAGGCCTGTGAAATACATGGGTCTAGTACACATGCGCCTAACTCATACCTCATAAAAGGTCAGTTCTCGTCTGTTTCACGATGTGACCACATTTGCCCTCTGCCATTCTTAAGGATGACATAAACTCTTGGCTTTGCCTCTGAAACCTCTTTGGCATTACCCATCTCCAGTCTGAAGGACAAAAATCCCAAGACTGCTCTTTTTACTTAACGTCAATGGTACATTTTCAAAAGACCTTACCAGCTCACACCAGGAAGATCTCTGCTATTCCAAACACTTTTTTTAAATTAGTCAGCTTCTTCTGGGGGAAGAAAAGCCTCCTTGCTTATTCTGAGAAGGCATGCCAAAATATGACACTGAGATTATCCGTCAGTTCGGTTCAGCTGATGTATTTCTATCGATGGCAAACTACACGGCTCATTTCTCTGATGCGATATGCCTTTCATCAGATCTCTTGGCGACTTTCTATGGAGGATGTACCTCAATCCTCAGGGACTCACTGACTAAAAAAAATGGAGATTTTTATTCACACATAATCTATTATAGTATAAACTGTAGATGGGCATTTTTTTCCATTTTTACCATGAAGTAAAATGAAGCCTCTCAGTCGTGTCCGACTCTTTGCGACCCCGTGGACTGTAACCTACTAGGCTTCTCCATCCATGGGATTCTCCAGGCAAGAATAATGGAGTGGATTGCCGTTTCCTTCTCCAGGGAATCTTCCCAACCCAGGGATCAAACCCGGGTCTCGCGCATTGGAGGCAGACGCTTTAACCTCTGAGCCACCAGAGAAGCCGGGAAGCTGTGGAAAGCGGAAAGTGCTGCACAGTCATCATATTTCCACTGCCTTTGCTAAACCATGAGACACTTTAGCTCAGAATCTATGGAATGGTTGAAAACTCTGAATGTTCTCATGGGTTTCATTACTGAAGAATAAAGGGCCATCAAAGGAAAACAAAGATAGGGGGAAAAAAATCTCTGAGTAACAAAAACACTTTCTATATGAAAACATCCATCAATAAGAAATAAATGACTTTAAAATATTTACAAATAAAATGGCCCAACTTTCCCCCAAGTCCCTTAAAATTAAGTTACTTCTGAGATGAAGCAGGTTCACCTATATTATTTTCCAGTATTAAATATTATACAAATGCATGTGCTAAAATACTCTTTAAAAACAACAGCAAAGACTTAGAAATGTCTGAAACGTTAAAGGACCATTAATAAATTACTTCTCCAAACTATATATAGCTCTTTTAAGAAGTAACTTTGCCAGCTTTTACTCTGAAAGATTTTACATAAACATAACAATACAGTATTTTTTGTAGCCAGAAGGATATTTACACTATATGATATTTCTAATATCACTCTTTACTTCATTTCCATTTTTTTGGGGGGGAGGGCTTCTACTTATCAGCAATCTAAAATAAAAACACGAATATACAGAGTTTACACAAAATGAGATACTATTTGATGATCATACATTACCTTTCTACACCATTTGCCTCTGGATTTCCCATAAAAAATCTTTTGCTTTGAAAATCTTCATCTTTGCCAAAATACAGTTTCTAGAGCTTTGAGAAGCTGTCACGCTAATACAATCGCAAAATGAAATGGCACGGAGAAGCTGGGAGATACAGGAGAGTAGGCGTTTTGTTACGCTTCAGGACCAGATCATTGTTTCTAGGAGGTAATCCATAAATTTTTAATTCTTTCAGTGTTCTTGAGCAATGTAAAAAGAACCATTCCTAACCCAGTTCAACCTCTTGTCATAGGAGTAGCAATAATTTTCCTGTGCAAGAGAAACTGGTTACTCTGTTATCTTTTGGGTTAATGCTTATCGAACGGCAGAGTATAATTTATGTCTTTCTCTTTGATAATGAACACCGAGTTCCCTTCATGGCTCAGAACAGGTAATATCCCTTAAATGCAAGGCTGTAGACAACATACAGACGAGTGAATGGCTTTTCATACCGTGACAGTTAATCTTCATTAAATTATAGTGTCTCAGTAATTCAGAGTGATTTTAATGATCCTGTTTGACATCAATGCCTATGGTACAAGTGCACTTCAATGGGAAAAGAATTTCCTAAAACTTCAGCCTTCAGGCTAAATGAGTTCAGGTTTAGAAAAGTCATGTGTGGATCATGTTTATTCTTCCACAAATCACATAATGAGCAGTATCCACAAGAAAGGTTCCCAATAAATCATATGGCATTTTTGTCTAAGGTAGAACACATTTCAAAAACCCAAAGTGAATTAATATATAAACAGAAAAACTAGAGCATTGAAACCTTAAAGTATGTAACACTATGGTTTTACCTCAAAGTAGGAGTTTATAATGAATATAAGTAATTAATTCCTAAACCTACTTCTGTGCAAATACAAACCATAGAAGTTCAACAAATTTCAGAAAGGAGGGAGCTAAAATTCATAAAGTAAATTAAATTCACATTATAAATGATCATATTAAAAGTGCTAAAAAATAAATATTAATGAAATAATAGTAAAAAAAAAAAAAAGCCTGTAAGAAACCCCAGAAAAGGGTGAGCAACAGAAGAGAAGAAATCGAATCTATAGGCCCTATTATCACTTCTTTATACATTTTCATAACTATTTAGAGGGTCAAGAAAAAAAACCTTTCACCTTTCAGACTTGACACAGCAATATAGGATTTACTGAAACTTTTCTTACAGCATTGGCTAAAGAAATAATTCCATTCTCAGGGCAGAAGACCTAATAGTGTTTTGTCCAGAGAAGACATACATATCCAACAGGCACATGAAAATATGCTCAACATTGCTCATTATAAGACCCGTGCAGATCACAGCTACAAAAAAGAACGGCTTCACACCAGACCCGATGGGCACAATCGAAAAGTTTAGAAACAATGAATGCTGGATAGAACATGGAGAAAAGGGAACCTACACAACTCTTGGGTGTCTGAGCGTGTGCGTGCGCGCTAAGTCTCTCCAGCGCTGGCCGCCTCTTTGGAAACACGTGGGCTATAGCTTGCCAGGCTCCGCTGTCCATGAGATTTTCCAGGCAAGAATTCTGAAGGGGGATGTCACGCCCTCCTTCAGCCCATTCTCTGGGCCAAGGGGTCAAATCCGCATCTCTTATGTCTTCTTCATTGGTAGCTAGGTTCTTTATCACTATCGCCACCTGGGAAGGCCCTGTTTAAGCAGCTTCCAGCTTATTCACAAACCCGGAACGCCACTTTCCCTCAGGCTGCCTTTGCCTAGCAACCTGAGGTGTGTCTGAAGCACTGCTGCCGCCGTGTGGACAGATTTTGTAACAACACCTTGAGACCCCTGCCTAAGGGTACTTCAACGCAAGCCAGTCGCCCAGGGCTGCAGATGAAATCTACCGTAAGAAATGCTCTGGGGTGAGATTTTCCGGTGATCCACTACTTAGAATCTGCCTGCCAGAGTTGGGAACATGGGTTCGATCCCTTCCCGAGGAGGATCCCTCACTCCTCGGGACGGAAAAGCCCTTATGCCACAACTACTGATCCCTCAGTCTGCAAGAGTTTAAGACCGCCAGCTGGGAGCCAGGGTTAGCCAGCAAAAGAAACCGCTGCAAAGAAAAGCCCAAAGGACCATAGCTCCGCTCTGCGCATCTAGAGAAGGCTGGCGAGCAACAATAAAAACCCATGACCACTACGAATAAAAATAAACAAAAGATCTTTACTAAAAGACTAAAGGACCTGGGATAGTCGTTCACAACAGGATCAATCAGGGCCGCCTCTCCACAAGTCAGTTTCAATCGGGACGTATTTTTCCCACCCTGTATGAAAGGAACATAACCAGGAGAAACTGCTTCACGTGGCTGTATGCCGGCAAAGCCATCCTCGCATACACCCAGGAATCACTGCACACCACTCCCAACGGCGCGCGTCGGGAAGGCTGCGCACCAGAAATCCTGGAGAGATCTCAAAAGAGAAAAAGAACCTCCGACAGTTCCAGGGGGAATGTAAAACTACCACCGCCGGCTTTTCTTTAGAATCGCCCCCAGCTTCCTGGGACACCGCTGTCTGCATGGAGGTTTGGCTGGAGGTTTCAAATGACTCTTGCGGGTGGAGGGTCACGTGGAAGTGCTAGTGACAAGCTTCTGGTGTCTCTGTAAGCACATGCCACCCTCGGGAACACGCCTGGCCCTCAGGCTCACGGTGCCTAGGGAGCCTGCCTTGGGATTGGGGAAGTGCTGCCGCCTTGTGGGCACATTCTGTAACTACAACTAGAAACCCTCGCCTAAGGGCACTTCAGAGTGGCTAGTCCCAGATAAAATCCACTCTGTAGAAACGGCCTGGAGTGGTCTTTTCCTGGAGTGATCCATGACTTAAAATCTTCCCGACAAACTTCCCGATCCCTTGCCCAGGAGGAACCCACACACCTCGGGCAAGAGAGCCCCTGAACCACGACTACTGATCGCTCGCTCCACAACAGCTGAAGCCCGCTGCCAGCCGAGAGCCGAGAGCCAGAACTCCGCAGCAAAAGAAGCTACTGCAATACCAAGCCCAGAAGGACTGTAGCCTCGCTCTGAGCATCTCGAGAAGCGCGGCAGGCACCAAAAAGACCCGGGACAACCAGGAGGAAAAATAAAGAAATAAACTAAAAATCTTTACTGAAAGAAGGACAGCCCTGGGGTAGTCATTCACAACAGGATTCAAAAAAGGGCCGCCCCTCCACAAGCCAGTTACCCTCAGGACATTTTCCCCACCCTCTCTGCAAAGGAACAGAACCTGGAAAAACTGCTTCATGAGCCTATATGAGGGCAATGCCATGCACACACACACCCAGGTATCACAGCACACCACTCCCAGTGGCACGCAGCAGCACGGCTTCACACCAGAATTCCTCGAGAGATCTACTAGAAAACAGAACCTCCAACACATCTGGGGGGAATGTAAACTACCACAGCGGGATGGAGAACACCGTGGATGCTTCTTAAACACCGAAGAACTGAGGGACCAGACGATCGAGCAACCCCACTCCTGCACTAGCATCAGCGGGAAACGGTCATTCAAAAAGCCTCATGCATTTTGATGCTCACTGCAGCATCCTTCAAAAGAGCTGAGCTGAGGAGGGAACCAAAAGTCCATCCAAAGGCGAATGGAGAAAGCAGATGTGGTACAGAACATAGTGAAATAGTGCTCAGGCTTTAAAGAACAAGATCTCGTAACACACGCAGAAACAAGGACAGACCTACAGATGGTCCAAAGAAGTGAAGTCAGACGAGACAAGACTGAATGTCATCTGCCAGCATTTACCTGGCAAGTCTAAAGTGAACACAAGGGAATCAACAGACTGCCACCCACAGAAAAACACCGCTGCTGACCGAAGGGAAAGGTGCTGTCCACAGCAAAGACAGAGGATGCTATATATTTAGATAGATAGACAGATGCACCCTAATATTTACAGAAACAAGTATATGTACACACTGTCTGCCTACATATAGACACAGATATAAAAACATGTAGATACACATGTATCTGTGAAACAGATACTTAACGCCCACTCTTGTTGCTACTGCTGTTTAGTCACCAGTTCTGTGCACCCTTTCACCGACTCCATATGGGCCCCCAGGCTCCACTGATCATAAGATGTCCCAGGCAAGAATACCACCGTGGCTTGCTGCTTCCCTCAAGAGATCTTTCACCCCAGGGATCGAACCCAAATCGCCTCCCTTTCAGATGGATTCTTTACCAAGAGCCACTAGGGGACCACTGTAGATCACACTGAATTGGAAATAACACTCTGAAATAACATGTATGGGGAAAGAATCTGAGGAAGAATTGATGGATTGAATGGATTTCATTGCCAGATATGGAAACCAAACACAGTACTCTAAATCGTGTACACTCCCATAGGAATGAAAATAGAATTAAAAAAAAAAAAACACACACACAGAAAAAAAATGCCTATTCTACTTTTTCAGACCTCTGGATCTCGACTCTTTTCACATCAAAGCAGTCTGATGAGGGTGGATCCCAAGGCTGGACTGTCCTGGGGCTGATAGAGCTAAGAGGATGCAGCCCCAGGAGCAGGGGGGACCCTCTAGGACCAGCAGTGTCTCCTGCCCCTGAAGGTACCCCCCTCACCATGTCCATGCGGGCTTACTTATGGCCAAACCGAGGCCCCTATACATGGAGCAGTCGACCGTCTCGACTTAACGAGCTGGAAAATTCTGGTGTCCAGGTTGCCGGGGTCGTGGTTCCCACTTGCGGGCTTTAACCTTAGAGTTGCCCCAGCCTCCCGGGAATCCCTGTCGGCATGCAGGCTTTGCTGGAGTTCAAATGACTCCTGTGGGTGGAGGGTCACGTGGAAGTGCTAGTGACAAGCTTCTGGTGTCTCTGTAAGCACATGCCACCCCCGGGAACACGCCTGGCCCTCAGACTCGCGGTGCCTAGGGAGCCTGCCTTGGGATTGGGGAAGTGCTGCCACCTTGTGGGCACGTTCTGTAACTACAGCTAGAAACACCCGCCACAGAAAGGCAATGTCAAAGAATGCTCAAGTTACCAATTGCACTCATCTCACACGCTAGTAAAGTAATGCTCGAAATTCTCCAAGCCAGGCTTCAGCAATACGTGAACCGTGAACTTCCAGATGTTCAAGCTGGTTTTAGAAAAGGCGGAGGAACCAGAGATCAAATTGCCAACATCCGCTGGATCATGGAAAAAGCAAGAGACTTCCAGAAAAACATATATTTCTGCTTTATTGACTATGCCAAAGCCTTTGACTGTGTGGATCACAATAAACTGTGGAGAATTCTGAAAGAAATAGGAATACCAGAGCACTTGACCTGCCTCTTGAGAAACCTCTATGCAGGTCAGGAAGCAACAGTTAGAACTGGACATGGAACAACAGACTGGATCCAAATAGGAAAAGGAGTACGTCAAGGCTGTATATTGTCACCCTGCTTATTTAACTTCTATGCAGAGTACGTCCTGAGAAACGCTGGGCTGGAAGAAGCACAAGCTGGAATCGAGATTGCCGGGAGAAATATCAATAACCTCAGATATGCAGATGACAGCACCCTTATGGCAGAAAGTGAAGAGGAACTAAGAAACCTCTTGATGAAAGTGAAAGAGTAGAGTGAAAAAGTTGGCTTAAAGCTCAACATTCAGAAAACTAAGATCATGGCATCTGGTCCCATCACTTCATAGCAAATAGATGGGGAAAAAGTGGAAACAGTGTCAGACTTTATTTTTCTGGGCTCCAAAATCACTGCAGATGGTGACTGCAGCCATGAAATTAAAAGACGCTTACTCCTTGGAAGGAAAGTTATGACCAACCTAGACTGCATATCCAAAAGCAGAGATAGTACTTTGCCAACAGAGGTCCATCTAGTCAAGGCTGTGGTTTTTCCACTGGTCATGTATGGATGTGAGAGTTGGACTGTAAAGAAAGCTGAGAGCTGAAGAATTGATGCTTTTGAACTGCGATGTTAGAGAAGACTTGAGAGTCCCTTGGACTGTAAGGAGATCCAAACAGTCCATTCTAAAGGAGATCAGTCCTGGCTGTTCTTTGGAAGGAATGATGCTAAAGCTGAAACTCCAGTACTTTGGCCACCTGATGCAAAGAGTTGACTCATTGGAAAAGACTCTGATGCTGGGAGGGATTGGGGTCAGGAGGAGAAGGGGACGACAGAGGATGAGATGGCTGGATGGCATCACCGACTCGATGGACTTGAGTTTAGGTGAACTCCAGGAGTTGGTGATGGACAGGGAGGCCTGGCGTACTAGGATTCATGGGGTCGCAAAGAGTTGGACATGACTGAGCGACTGAAATGAACTGAACTGAACTGAACTCAAGGGCACTTCAGACTCGCCAGTGGCACAAGGCCACAGATAAAATCCACTCTTCAGAAGCACCCTGGGGTGGGGCTTTGCGATAATCCACTGCTTAGAATCTGCCTGCCAAAATAGGAGACACAGGTCAATCCCTTCCCCAGGAGAACCCCACCTCCTCGAGGCAAAAAACCCACTGAGCCTCAATTACTGATGACTCTCTCCCCAGCAGCTGAAGCCCAACAGGCGAGAGCCAGGACTCCGCAGCAAAAGAAGCCATTGCAATACCAAGCTCAAAAGGACTGTAGCCCCGCTCTGAGAATCTCAAGAAGGGCGGCGTGCACCAAAAAGACCTGGGACGACCAGGAGGGGGGAAGAAAACACTAAAATCTTAACTAAGAGAAGAAGAGCCCTGGGGCAGTCATTCACAACAGGATTCAAAACAGGGCCGCCCCTCGACAAGCCAGGTATAATCGGTACACTTTTCCCCCCGCCCTGTATGCAGTGGAATGTAACCTGGAAAAACTGCTTCACGTGGCTGCATGACAGCAATGCTATGCACACACACACCCAGGAATCACTGCACACCACTCCCAGCGGTGCACGGCAAGACGGTTACACACCAGAAATCCTGAAGAGAACTAACTCAGAGGAGAAAGAACTTCCGACACATCTGGGAGGAATGTAAACTACCAGAGCGGGATGGAGAACACCGTGGACATTTCTTAATCACAGAAGAACTGAGGGACCCCACTCCTGCAGCAGCATCGGCAGGAAACAGTCATTCAAAAAGCCTCATGCACTTTGATGCTCACTGCAGCACCCTTCAAAAGAGCCGAGGTGACGAGGGAACCAAAAGTCCATCCAAAGATGAGTGGAGAAAGCAGATGTGGTACAAAACATACTGAAATAGTGCTCAAGTTTGAAAAGAAAAATATCAGAACACACACAGAAACAAAGACGGACCTACGGATGGTCCAAAGAGGGGAAGTCAGACAGAAAAGGCTAAATGGCACCTGCCAGCACCTACCTGGCAAGTCTAAAGAGGACACAAGGGAATCAACAGACTGCCCCCCACAGAAGAACACCACTGCTGACCGAAGGGAAAGGTGCTGTCCACAGCAAAGACAGAGGATGCTATAAACAGATACACCCTAATGTTTACATAGACGTGTACGTGTACACAATGTCTACCTAGATATAGATACAGATATGAAAATATACTGATGTGCGTGTTTCTATGAAACAGGTACTTAACTCCCACTCTTGCTGTTGCTGCTGTCCAGTCACCCAGTTCTGTGCACCCTTTTACCAACTCCATGGACTACGGGCCCCCAGGTCACACTGAAAATACACGTCCCAGACAAGAATACTCTGTGGCTCACCACTTCCCTCAACAGAAGAGCCTTCACCCCAGGGATCAAACCCAAATCTCCTGCCTTGCACATGGATTCTTTATCAAGAGTCACCACAGAACTACCATAGGTCACACCAAATTCAAAATAACACTCTGAAATAACCTATACGGAATACGATTCTGAGAAGGAATTGACGTGTGTACCAATTGAATGGGTTCATGTTGCCGGATGCGGAAAGCACAGTACCCTAAAACATCTGCACTCCCACAGCGATGAAAATCAAATTAAAAAAAAGTGGAGAAAATGCCTATTCTACTCTTTCAGACCTCGGGATCTCAGCTCTTTTCACATCACGGCAGTCTGATCGGGCTGGATCCCAAGGCTGGACTGTCCTGGGGCTGGCTGATAGAGCTAAGAGGATGCAGCCACAGGGGCAGGGGGAACCCCCTAGGAGAGGAGTGTCTCCTGCCCACAAAGGCACCCCCATCTCCATGTCCATGCGAGCTTATTTATGGCTAAATGGAGCCCCCTGCACACGGAGTACTCGATTCTCTCAGCTTAAAGCGCCAGAAAAATTCCCCTGCTCTCCACGTTTCCTGGGCTTCCCTCATAGTTCAGTTGGTAAAGAATCCGCCTGCAATGCAGGAGACTCTGGTTCGATTCCTGGGTCTGGAAGATCCCCTGGAGAAGGAATAGGCTACCCACTCCAGTATTCTTGGGCTTCCCTTGTGGCTAAGTTCAGTTCAGTCGCTCAGTCATGTCCAACTCTTTGCGACCCCATGAATTGCAGCACACCAGGCCTCCCTATCCATCACCAACTCCCAGAGTTTATTCAAACTCATGTCCATGGAGTCAGTGATGCCATCCAACCATCTTATCCTCTGTCTTCCCCTTCTCCTCCTGCCTTCAATCTTTTCCAGCATCAGGGTCTTTTCAAAAGAGTCAGCTCTTTGCACGAGTTGGCCAAAGTATTGGAGTTTCAGCTTCAGCATCAGTCCCTCCAATGAACATTCAGGACTGATTTCCTTTCAGATGGACCAGTTGGATCTCCTTGCAGTCCAAGAGATTCTCAAGAGTTTTCTCCAACACCACAGTTCAAAAGCATCAATTCTCAGAAGTGTTAGTTGCTCAGTTGTGTCCGACTCTTTGGGACCCCACGAACTATATAGACTGCCAGCCTTCTCTGTCCATGGGTTTCTCCAGGCAAGGATCCTGGAGTGGATTGCCATTCCCTTCTCCAGAAGATCTTCCCGACCAGGAATTAACCCAGGGGTCTCCTGCAATGCTGGCAGATTCTTTACCATTTGAGCCATAGGCGCAGAGCTACCAAAAAATCCACCATTTAGAAATGCCCTGAGGTGGCCTTTTCCCAGTGATCCGCTACTTAAAATCTGCCTGCCAAAGCAGGAGACATGGGTTTGATCCCTTCCCCGGGAGGAACCCACACACCTCGGGGCGAGAGAGCTCTTGACCCACAACTACTGATCCCTTGCTCCACAACAGCTGAAGCCCGCTGCCAGCTGAGAGCCAGGACTCAGAAGCAAAAGAGCCACCTTAATGTCAAGCTCCAAAGGACCATAGACCTGCTCTGAGCATCTGGAGAAGGCTGGGGTGCAGCAATAAAGACCCAGTGCAACAAGAGGTAAAAATGAAGAAATAAACAAAAAATAGTAATAAAAGAAGAAAAGCCCTGGGGTAGTCATTCACAACAGGATTCAAAACAGGGCTGCTCCTCCACAAGCCAGTTGCAATTGGCAACAGTTTTTCCCCACCCTGTATGCAAAGCAACTTAACCAGGAAAAACTGCTTCACGTGGCTATATGACAGCAATGCCATCCACACACACACCCAGGAATCACTGCACACCACTCCCAGCGGCACACGGCAAGATGGATTCACCCCAGAATTCCTTGAGAGATCTCGGAAAACAAAGAACCTCCCACACCTCTGGGGGGCAAGTAAACTCCCACAGCCAGGATGGACAACACAATGGACGCTTCTTAACCACAGAAGAGTTGAGGGACCAGGCAATCACGCAACCCCACTCCTGCACCAGCATCGGCAGGAAACGATCATTCAAAAGGCCTCAAGCATTCCGATGCTCACTGCAGCACCCTTCAAAAGGGCCGAGCTGAGGAGGCCACCTAAAGTCCATCCAAAGATGAATGGAGAAAACAGACATTGTACAAAACAGTGAAATAGTGCTCAGGTTTTAAAACAAAAATATCTCATGACACACGCAGAAATAAGGACGGACTTACAGATGGTCCAAAGAGGTGAAGTCAGACAAGACAAGGCTAAAAGGCATCTGTCAGCACCTACCTGGCAAGTCTAAAGTGGACACAAAGGAATCAACAGACTGCCCCCCACAGAAAAACACCGCTGCTGACCGAAGGGAAAGGTGCTGTCCACAGCAAAGACAGAGGATGCTATATGCACACAGGCGCACCTTAATATGTACATAAACGTGTATATGTACACACTGTCTGCCTGCATATAAACACAGATATAAAAGCATGTAGATTCACATGTATCTGTGAAACAGATACTTAACGCCCACTCCTGCTGCTGCTGCTGCTCCTCAGTCACCAGCTCTGCGCACCCTTTCACCGACTCCATGGACTACGGGCCCCCAGGCTCCACTGACCATAAGACGCCCCAGGCAAGAATACCGCTGTGGCTCACCACTTCCCTCAACAGAAGATCTCACCCCACGGATGGAACCCGGGTCTCCTGCCTTTCAGATGGATTCTTTACCAAGAGCCACCAGGGGACCACTGTAGATCACACTGAATTGGAAATGACACTCTCAAATAACCTGTACTGGAGAAGAATCTGAGAAGGAATTGATGTGTACGTCAGGTGAATGGATTCATGTTGCCGGATGCTGAAAGCAAGCACAACAAACACAGTAAATCATCTATACTCCCAGAGCAGTGAAAATCGAATGAAAAAAAAACGCAGAGAAAATGCCTATTCTGCTCTTTCAGACCTCAGGACCTCAGCTCTTTTCACATCATGGCAGTCTGATCCAGCTGGATCCCAAGGCTGGACCGTCCTGGGGCTGGTGGAGCTAAGAGATTGCGGCAGCAGTGGGGAAACCCCAGGACCAGCAGTGTCTTCTGCCCGTGGAAGGCACCCCAATCACCATGTCCATGAGTGCTCACTTATGGCCAAACTGAGCTCCCTGCACAAGGAGCGGTCGACTGTCTCGACTTAAGGACCCGGGAAAATTGGCCTGGCATCCAGATTGCCTGGGTTGTAGCTCCTACTTGCCGGCTTTTCTTTAGGGTCGCCCCAGTTTCCTGGGGCACACCTCACGGCATGGAAGTTTGGCTGGAGTTCAAGTGACTCCTGTGGGTGGAGGGTCACGTGGAAGTGATAGTGACAAAATTCTGGTGTCTCTGTAAGCACATGCCACCTGGGAACAGACTCAGTGCCCAGCTAACGTGCCTTGGCAACGGGCAGGTGCTGCCTCCTTGCGGACACGTTCTGTAACTACAACTAGAAACCCCCTGCCTAAGGAGAAGGTAACGGCAACCCACTTCAGTACCCTTGCCTGGAAAAATCCCTGGTGGGCTACAGTCCATGGGGTCGCTAGGAGTCGGACACAACTGAGCAACTTCACTTTCACTTTTCACTTTCATGCATTGGAGAGGGAAATGGCAATCCACTCCAGTGTTCTTGTCTGGAGAATCCCCGGGACGGGGGAGCCTGTTGGGCTGCCGTCTGTGGGTTGCACAGAGTCGGGCACGACTGAAGTGACTTAGCAGCAAGGGCACCGGGAAACAGTGCCAGACTTTATTTGGGGGGGGGGGCTCCAAAATCACTGCAGATGGTGACTGCAGCCATGAAATTAAAAGATGCTTACTCCTTGGAAGGAAAGTTATGACCAACCTAGATAGCATATTCAAAAGCAGAGACATTACTTTGCCAACAAAGGTCCATCTAGTCAAGGATATGGTTTTTCCAGTGGTCACGTATGGATGTGAAAGTTGGACTGTGAAGAAAGCTGAGTGCCGAAGAATTGATGCTTTTGAACTATGGCATTGGAGAAGACTCTTGAGAGTCCCTTGGACTGCAAGGAGATCCAACCAGTCCATTCTAAAGGAGATCAGTCCTGGCTGTTCTTTGGAAGGAATGATGCTAAAGCTGAAACTCCAGTACTTTGGCCACCTCTTCGCCACCTCATGTGAAGAGTTGACTCATTGGAAAAGACTCTGATGCTGGGAGGGATTGGGGGCAGGAGGAGAAGGGGACGACAGAGGATGAGATGGCTGGATGGCATCACCGACTCGGTGGACATGGGTTTGGGTGAACTCCAGGAGTTGGTGATGGACAGGGAGGCCTGGCGTGCTAGGATTCATGGGGTCACAAAGAGTCGGACATGACTGAGTAACTGAACTGAACTGAACTCAAGGGCACTTCAGACTCGCCAGTGGCACAAGGCCACAGATAAAATCCACTCTTTAGAAATGCCCTGGGGTGGCCTTTTCCCAGTGATCCACTGCTTAGAATCTGCCTGCCAAAGTAGGAGACACAGGTTCGATTCTCCAGGAGGATCCCCATGCCTCAAGGCAAGAAGCCCTGGGGCCTCAACTACTGATGTCTCTCTCCCCAGCAGCTGAAGCCCGCTAGCTGAGAGCCAGGACTCCACAGCAAAAGTAGCCACGGCAATACCAAGCTCAAAAGGACCGTAGCCCAGCTCTGAGCATCTAGAGAAGGGCAGCGTGCACCAAAAAGACCCGGGACAACCAGGAGGAAAAATATAGAAATAAACTAAAAATCTTTACTAAAAGAAGAAGAGCCCTGGGGTAATCATTCACAACAAGATTCAAAAAAGAGCCGCCCCTCCACAAGCCAGTTACAATCAGGGCATTTTCCCCCACCCTCTATGCAAAGGAACATAACCTGGAAAAGCTGCTTCACGTGGCTGTATGACAGGAATGCCATCCACACAGACACCCAGGAATCACTGCACACCACTGCCAGTGGTGCGTGTCAAGACGGCTACACACCAGAAATCCTGGAGAGGTCTTGGAGAACAAAGAACCTCCGACACATCTGGGGGAAATGGAAACTACCACACCAGGATGGACAACACCTTGGACATTTCTTTAATGGAGTATAGACGAAGGATGCTGTATATGGATACAAGCTGATATATACACTTATAAAATGTTACATGCCACACTTTCTTGTTAACTCTAAAATGGACACAAATGTATCAAGATACCCTACTCAAACAGACTTGCCCCCATACAAAAGAAACACTACTGCCTACCAGAGGTAAAGTTTGTGTCCAAAGTAAAAGGAGAGTGCTATTTCTAAACACACACTAGTATGTATATATGCAGGAGAAGGCGATGGCACCCCACTCCAGCACTCTTGCCTGGAAAATCCCATGGGCAGAGGAACCTGGTGGGCTGCAGTCCATGGGGTCACTAAGAGTCAGGCATGACTGAGCGACTTCACTTTCACTTTTCACTTTCATGCACTGGAGAAGGAAATGGCAACCCACTCCAGCGTTCTTGCCTGGAAAATCTCACGGATGGAGGAGCCTGGTGGGCTGCAGTCCACGGGGTCCCGAAGAGTCGGACATGACTGAGCGACTTCACTTTCACTTTTCACTTTCATGCACTGGAGAAGGAAATGGCAACCCACTCCAGCGTTCTTGCCTGGAGAATCCCAGGGACGGGGAAGCCTGGTGGGCTGCCGTCTCTGGGGTCGCAGAGAGTCAGACACAACTGAAGTGACTTAGCACCAGCAGCTTATATATATGCATATTTACGTACATATATTTCTATGTGAGGTATGTGGTAGACGGGCTCCAGGTTGAACATTTACAATCAGCCAGGCTCCTCTTTGGCTTCCCTAGTGGCCCAGATGGTATAGCATCTGCCCTCAAAGGGGGAGACCTGGGTGTGATCCATGGATTGGGAAGATCCCCTGGAGATACTGGCATGACAACCCACTCCAGTATTCTTGCCTGGAGAATCCCCTTGGACAGAGGAGCCTGGCGGCCACAGTTCCTAAGATCACGAAGGGTCCAACACAACTGAACAGCTAAGCACACACAGCAAGGGCTCCTCTTTGCATTTCCTGAGGCTAGAGGTAGGAGGGCTCCCGGTTCTAAATTCACTATCAACCAGCCTCCTCCCAGGAGCCGCCGCTTCGGGATCCATCTCGGCTCAGGGGTGCATGGGCACCCCAGGGGAGGGTCCCAGGTCAGACCAAGTGTGGTAACAGAAACCAGACCATTGGCCTGAAGGGAGACAAAGACCTGGAAGTTCTGAGCTATAGAAATGACTCAACGGCCTCTTTACTGAGCTCCTCCTCACAGGTGGGACACAGACACACACAGACACACACACACACACCCTTTCTCCACACATATGCATCTCTGCGTTGCTCCCATCTCAACTAAACAAACTTTCTCTATGCGGTCTCCCACTTGTTGTTGTGCTATATCTGTAGTGATAAACTTTTTGTACTTGCCTTTACAGTTTTCGCCTCTGTGATAAATGCATTTTTAACTGGTGGTAAAGATCCGGGGGCGGGGGTGGGGGTGGGGTGTGTGAAGATCCAGGGAAAATGAGCTCCTAGCCTCTAGCCCTTGATGGTTTGGTGGCTAGGATTCCTGGTTTTCATCCAGACTACCCAGATTCTTCCTGGGCATGGAATTAAGATCTCATTCCATGCCACTGCTCACTGCTACCTGGCCGAGATCATATGTATATATCGATCAGACACACACATATATATAAGCATATAAAAATATATGAACCCATTAAACAGATATTTAAACAAGACCTATTGTTGTCGGTGAGGTTGGTGTTGTTCCTGTTTAGTTACCAAGTCCTGTGGACTCTTCACGACTCCATGGATTTAGCCCCCCAGGCTCCACTGACCATAAGATTTCCCAGGCAAGAATACTGGAGTGGGTTGCCATTTCCCTCGTCAGGGGACCTTTCCATTCAAGGATTGAACCAGAATCTCCTGCCTTGCAGATGGATTCTTTACCACTGAGGCACCAAGAAGCTAGTCTAGAGCACACTTAATTTGAAATAACACTCTGAAATAACCCGTATGAGAAAGGAATCTGAGAAGGAACAGATGTATATATCGGTTTAACAGATTCACGTTGACATACACCGAAAACAAACACAGCACTGTAAATCATCTACACTCCCATACAATGTATAAATCAAATTTTAAAAAATAATGAATGAAATGCCTACTATACTCTTTTCAACCCTCAGGGACCGTGGCTCTTTTCACATCGCAGCAGTCTGCAGTCTGAGCAGGGTGGATCCCAAGGCTGGACTGTCCTGGGGCCGGTGGAGCTAAGCGATTGCAGCAGCAGTGGGGAACCCCCTAGGACCAGAAGTGTCTCCTGCCCCTGGAAGCCACTCCCATCACCATGTCCATGCAGGCTTACTTATGGCCAAACTGAGCCCCCTGCGCAAGGGTTGGTGGACTTTCTTGGCTTAAAGAACCTGGAAAATTCATTCCCCTGGTATCCAGGCCTCCTGCGGTTGCTATTCCCACATTCAGCTTTCCTTTAGAGGAGTCACCCCAACTACCTGAGACAGCACTCTCTGCATGGAGGTTTGGCTAGAGTTCAAATTCCTCTTGCGGGTGAAGGATAAGTGGGAAGTGGTATAGAGAGACAAACTTCTGGGGTCTTTTCCAGCACATTCCACCCTTGTCTACAATGCCAGAAGACATCCCTCCCTCAGGCTCTTGGGGCCTAGGGAACCTGATATACCATTGGAGACGTGCTGACCCCTTGAGGACACATCCTGTAACTACAACTTGAAACCTCTGCCTAAGAACACTTGGTACTCTGCAGGCCGGCAAAGCAGCAAATAAAACCTACCCAATAGAAATGCCCTTGGTGGGCTTTGCTGGTGGTCTAGTGTTTACAGTCTGCTTGCCAATGTAGGAGACACGAGTTCGATCCTTTCCCCAGGACAATCCCACATGCCTGGGGGCAAGTAAGCCCTTGAGCCACAACTACTGATCCCTGGGTCAGCAACAACTGAAGACACCAGCCTAGAGCTGGGGCTTCACAGCAAGAGAAACCACCTCAATGACAAGCCCAAAAGGACCTCAGTCCCTTCTCTGCATCTACAGTAGGTCAGCACGCAGCAATGAAGACCAAGGACAACCAGTAATATAAATAAATTAAATAAATAAATCTTTAATAAAAGCAAAAGACTCTTTCTCTGTCCATGGAATTCTCCAGGCCAGAATACTGCAGTGGGTAGCTGTTCTCTTCTCCAGGGGATCTTCCTGACCCAGGGATAGAACTCAGGTCTCCAGCATTGCAGGCAGATTCTTTACCCAGCTGAGCCACCAGGGAAGCCCAAGAATACTGGCATAGGCAGCCTATCCCTTCTCCAGCAGATCTTCCTGACCCAGGATTCAAACTGGGATCTCCTGCATTGCAGGCAGATTCTTTACCAGCTGAGCTACCAGGGAAGCCCAAATAAATAAACAAATCTTTATGAAAAGCAGAAGAGTCCTGGGATAGTCAATCACAACAGGATTCAAACCAGGGCCGACCCTCCAGAAGCCAGTTTCAACTGGTACATTTTACTCATGCTTTATAAAAAGGAAAGGAACCAGAAAAAGCTCCTTGACATCGCTATATCAGAGCAATGCCATCCACAAATACACCTAAAGAATCACTTCACACCAGCCCCAGTGGCCAGCATCAAGAAGGGCTATACTCCATAAATCTGGAAGAGAACTTGGAGGACGAAGAACCACACACACATCTGGAGGAGATGTAAACTGCCACAGCCAGGATGGAGAACACCTTTGGAGGGTCCTTAAAAACTGAAAAATTCAGATGTTTCAGCAGCCCCACTCTTAGACTAGCATCGGCAGGAAGCGGTCATTCAAAAAGCCTCCAGCACCTTTCCACTCACTGCAGCACCCTTCAGAAGAGCCTAGGTGAGGAGGCCACCTAAAGTCCATCCAAAGATGAATGGAGAAAGCAGATGTGGTACCAGAACGTAGTGAAATAGTGCTCAGGTTTTAAAGAGGAAGATTTCATGACACACACAGGAAAAAGGATGGACCTACACACAGTCCGAAGAAGTGAAGTCAGACAAGACAAGGCTAAACGTCATCTGCCAGCACTTAACTCGCAAGTCTAAAGAGAGAAAGTCAAGTCACTCAGTCATGTCCGACCCTTTGTGATCCTGCAGAAAGTAGCCTACCAGGCTCCTCCACCCATGGAATTCTCCAGGCAAGAATACTAGAGTGGGTTGCCATTTCCTTCTCCAGGGGATTGTTCCAACCCAGGGATCAAACCTGGGTTTTCCACATTGCAGGCAGACGCTTTACCCTCTGAGCCACCAGGGAAGCCCTAGGCAAGTCTAAAATGCACACAAATGAACCAACAGACTGGCACCCATAGAAAAAACACCACTGCTGACCAAAGGGAAAGGTGGTGTCCAGAGTAAAGACAGAAGATGATATGTACAGATACACCCTAATATTTACATAAACGTGTATATGTACACAATGTCCACGTAGATATAAACACAGGTATAAAAACATATAGATATGCATGTATCTATGAAACAGATATTTCCCTTCTGCTGTTGTTGGTGATGTTGTTGTTGCTGTCATTGTCTAGTTACCCAGTTCTGTGCACTCTTTTACTGACTCCATGGACTATAGCCCCCAGGCTCCATCGAACATACACCTCTCAGGATAGAATGTTGCTGTGGGTCGCTGTTTCCCTCAACAGAAGATTTTCATCCTCAGGGATCAAACCTGAATCTCCTGCCTTGCAGATAGATTCTTTACCAAGAGTCACCACAGAACTACTGTGGATCACACTGACTTTAAAATAACACTCTGAAACAACCTATAAGGGAAAAGATTCTGAGAAGAAACAGACGTGTGTATCAGTTGAATAGATTCATGTTGCTTGTCGCCGAAAGCAAACAGTACTGTAAATCATCTACACTCCCACAGGAATGAAAATCAAAATTGAAAAAAAAGAAACAAAATGCGGACTAAAATGCCTGCTATCCTCTTTTCAGACCTCGGGATCTCGGCTCTTTTCACATCACAGGCAGCCAGATCCGGTTGGTTCCCAAGACTGGACTGTCCTGGGGCTGGCTAGCTAAGAGGATGCAGCCGCAGTGGGGAACCCACTAGGACGAGGAGAGTCTCCTGCCCCTGGAAGGCACCCCCATCACCATCTCCACGCGGGCTTACCTATGTCTAAACCAAGCCTGCTGCAAAAGGAGGGCTCGACTCTCTCGGCTTAAACAGCCAGGAAAACTCCCCTGCTGTCCTGAGCGGTGGTTCCCACTTGCCAGCTTTTCTTTAGAGTCGCCCCACTTTCCTAGGACACCCCTGTCTGCATGGAGGCTTGCCTGGAGTTCAAATTACACTCGTGGGTGAGTGGTCAGAAGGAAGTAGTAAGGAGAAACTTTTGCCGTCTCTAAGCACATGCTACCACCCTGGAACGTGCCTTGCCCTGTCTCGAAGTGCCTAGGGAACTGGACTCGGGAATGGTGCAGTGCTGCCGTCTTGTGGACACATTCTGCAACTACAACTTGAATACCCAGCCAAGTTCAGTTCAGCTCAGTTCGGTCGCTCAGTCGTGTCCTACTCTTCGCGACCCCATGAATCGCAGCACGCCAGGCCTCCCTGTCCATCACCAACTCCCGGAATTCACTCAAACTCATGTCCATCGAGTCGGTGATCCAGCCATCTCATCCTCTGTCGTCCCCTTCTCCTCCTGCCCCCAATCCCTCCCAGCATCAGAGTCTTTTCCAATGAGTCAACTCTTCGCATGAGGTGGCCGAAGTATTGGAGTTTCAGCTTTAGCATCATTCCTTCCAAAGAACAGCCAGGACTGATCTCCTTTAGAATGGACTGGTTGGATCTCCTTGCAGTCCAAGGGACTCTCAAGAGTCTTCTTCAACACCACACTTCAAAAGCATCAATTCTTCGGCGCTCAGCTTTCTTTACAGTCCAACTCTCACATCCATACATGACCAGTGGAAAAACCATAGCCTTGACTAGACAGACTTTTGTTGGCAAAGTAATGTCTCTGCTTTCGAATATGCTATCTAGGTTGGTCATAACTCTCCTTTCAAGGAGTAAGAGTCTTTTAATTTCATGGCTGCAATCACCATCTGCAGTGATTTTGGAGCCCAGAAAAATAAAGTCTAACACTGTTTCCACTGTTTCCTCATCTATTTCCCATGAAGTGATGGGACCAGATGCCACGATCTTCGCTTTCTGAATGTTGAGCTTTAAGCCAACCTTTCCACTCTCCTCTTTCACTTTCATCAAGAGGCTTTTTAGTTCCTCTTCACTTTCTGCCATTCCAGCTTGTGCTTCTTCCAGCCCAGTGTTTCTCATGATGTACTCTGCATAGAAGTTAAATAAGCAGAGTGACAATATACAGCCTTGACGTACTCCTTTTCCTATTTGGAACCAGTCTGTTGTTCCATGTCCAGTTCTAACTGTTGCTTCCTGACCTGCGTATAAGTTTCTCAAGAGGCAGGTCAGGTGCTCTGGTATTCCCATCTCTTTCAGAATTTTCCACAGTTTGTTGTGATCCACACAGTCAAAGGCTTTGGCTTAGTCAATAAAGCAGAAATAGATGTTTTTCTGGAACTCTCTTGCTTTTTCGATGATCCAGAGGATGTTGGCAATTTGATCTCTGGTTCCTCTGCCTTTTCTAAAACCAGCTTGAACATCTGGATGTTCATGGTTCATGTATTGCTGAAGCCTGGCTTGGAGAATTTTGAGCATTGCTTTACTAGCATGTGAGATGAGTGCAACTGTGCGGTAGTGGCCCTTCAAACCCAGAGCTACAGAAAAAATCCACCCTTCAGAAACGCCCTGGGGTGACCTTTTCCGGGTGATCCACGACTTAAAATCTGCCTGCCAAAGTAGGAGACACGGGCTCGATTCCTTCTCCAGAAGGATCCCACACACCTCGAGGCAAGAAGCCCTTGAGCCTCAACTACTGATGCCTCATTCCCCAGCAGCTGAAACCTACCAGCCAAGAGCTGGAACTCTGCAGCAAAAGAAGGCACTCCACAGGAAAAAGTCAAGCCCAAAAGGACTGTACCCTGGATCTGAGCATCTAGAGAAGGCCGGAGTGTAGCAATGAAGACCCAGGACAACTATGAGGAAAAACAAACAAATAAACTAAAAATCTTTACTAAAAGAAGAAGAGCCCTGAGGTAGATTCAAAACAGGGCCGCCCCTCCACAAGCCAGTTTCAATCAGTGCATTTTTTTTCCCCACCCTGTATGCAAAGCAACGTAACCAGGAAAAACTGCTTCACGTGGCTATATGACAGCAATGCCATCCACACACACACCCAGGAATCACTGCACACCACTCCCAGCGGCACACGGCAAGATGGATTCACCCCAGAATTCCTTGAGAGATCTCGGAGAACAAAGAACCTCCCACACCTCTGGGGAGCAAGTAAACTCCCACAGCCAGGATGGACAACACAACGGACGCTTCTTAACCACAGAAGTGTTGAGGGACCAGGCAATCACGCAACCCCACTCCTGCACCAGCATCGGCAGGAAACGATCATTCAAAAGGCCTCGAGCATTTCGATGCTCACTGCAGCAGCCTTCAAAAGAGCCGAGCTGAGGAGGCCACCTTATCGGGAGCCGCGTTAGGCGTTAATGACAAATTTGAGGCACGGCCCTAAACCCCCTCGCTTTGTTCTGTAGGCACGGACCCGGAATGAAGGAGTTAGGCTTTGTGATTCTGACTTGTTTTTTCCTTTCCTCGGCTGAGTTGACTGAAGAGAATATTAAGGTGCTTATTGTTTTTAAGAGGAGCATGAGAAGGCATAAAGCCTTCTGCAGCTGTGTTCAAAGAATAATTCATAAAGTTAATCACTGACATTTGTTCAAGGACTTTTACAAAAGAGTGTTCCAGGGTGAGCACAGAGGCCGCAGCTTGAGACCATGGGAGGGATTCCTATCTGAGGCCCATTTGTTTATGAGAAAGTGTTTATGGCAAAGAAGTTTGCTGAATTTAGGGCTTAGGAATAATTAAAATAGTTAGAAGCTAAAGATTTAAGGACTGCTGTAATGTTACAATATTCTACTAAGGCTTATAGAAATTACGGACTTTAGAGATATTATTAGCTAGAAGCGCTTTCTAAGAAATAGTGAGCTTAGGATACTAGGGGCAAACAGGACTTAGAAAGATAAGAAATAAACTGAGGAATGCAGTATGAGCCCAGACATTAGCCTGAGTTACAGTGTATTCACAAGGACACATGAGAAGAAGCAGATAAGAGAATCGCTGAGGAAGGAACTCCTTTTGAGGGGCAACAATGATTTTTGGACAAAAATAAATCTGGGTCAATGGGAATGAAAAATATCAAACCTCTGACCTAATGCTTTTGTAAAAGTATAAAAGAGAATCATTAGCTTGAAATAAACAGGCAATCCAAGAAAACTGAGAGGCTGCCTCAGTTTCTCTCGCCGACATTGCACACCCCTTCAGGTTGAATCCCTGGCTGCTGCAGCTGGACTCCGACACCACCTAAAGTTCGTCCAAAGATGAATGGAGAAAGCAGATGTGGCACCAAAATATAGTAAAAATAGTGCTCAGGCTTTAAAAGAGATCTCATGACACACGCAGGAACATGGCTGGACCTACAGACGGTCCAGAGACGTGAAGTCAGACAGACGAGGAAAATGTCTTCGGACTGCACTTAGACTTCCATGGCAAATATAAAATGGAATCCAACGAGTCAAGGCACCAGCCCCAAACAGAACCGCACCCACAGGAAACACACTGCGCTCTGCTGCCCTGTGCTGAGTCACTGCAGTCCTGTCTGACTCTCTGGGACCCGTGGACTGGAGCCCTCCAGGTTCCCCTGTCCATGATATTTTCCAGGCAAGAACACTAAACACTACTCCTTACCAAAGGGAAAGGCGGTGTCAGGATTTCAAGAAGGAGGTTGCTAAACACAATCTCATATGTACAGGTATATGTATATTACATATATGTCTAAGTATATATACAGATACATATATATAAGCATATAGGTATATATGTATCTACAAAACAGCTATTTAACCAAGACCTAGTGTTGTTGGTGAGGTGGTGGTGGTGGTTGTTTAGTCACCAAGTCCTGAGGACTCTTTTTGCAGCTCCATGGATGATAGCCCCCCAGGCTCCACTGGCCATAGGATTTCCCAGGCTAAAATACTGGAGTAGGTTGCCATTTCCCTCAAGAGGGGATCTTCCCACCCAGGTATCTAACCCACATCTCCAGGTGGATTCTTGACCCTGAGCCACCCGAGTACTTCCATAGATCACACTGAATTTGAAATAACACCCTGAAATAACCTATGTGGGCAAAGAATTTGAGAAGGAGCAAATGACGTGTTGGTTCAACAGATTCATGTCTGTACACCAAAACAAACACAGCACTGTAAATCAACCACACTCCCATACAAAATGGAAATAGAATTAAAATAACAACAGCTAGAAAGAAATGCCTACTATACTCTTTCCAGCCCTTGTGAATCTCGGCTATTTCCACATCATGGCAGCCTGATCGGGCTGCATCCCAAGGCAGGGCTCTCCTGGGGCTGGCTGATGGAGCTAAGGGTGTACCCTAGGACCAGGAGTGCCTCCTGCCCCTGGAAGGCACCCACAGCTCCATGTCCACGCGGGCTTACTTACAGCTAAGTCAAACCCCATTCACAAGGGAGTTGGGGTGGACTCCCCGAGCTTAAAGGGCCTCAAAAAGTTCCCTGGTGTCCAATTCTCCTGGGGTCGTGGTTTCCACTTGCCGACTTTTCCTTAGAGTCGTCCCACCTACCTGAGACCACGCTCTCTGCGTGGAGGTTTGGCTGGAGTTCAAATTACACTTGCGGGTGAAGGGTAACGGGGAAGTAGTAATGAGAAACACACTTTTCCTGTCTCTTAGACCACATTCCACCCCGATTTACAACCCCTGGAACACGCCTTACCCTGAGCATAGCGGGTCTAGGGGATCTGAGCTGCTGTTGGAGATGTGCTGCCGCCTTGTGGACACAGCCTCTAACTACAACTTGAAACCCCTGCCTGCTGGCACTTGACACCAGTCCTGTAAGACTGCAAACAAAATCTACCCTCTAGAAATGCCGTGGTTCCAAATTGGGAAAGGAGTGTGTCAAGGCTGTATACTGTCACCCTGCTTATTTAACTTATATGCGGAGTACATCACGAGAAACGCTGGGCTGGAAGAAGCACAAGCTGGAATAAAGATTGCCGGGAGAAATATCAATAACTTCAGATAGGCAGATGACACCATCCTTATGGTAGAAAGTGAAGAACTAAATAGCCTCTTGATAAAAGTGAAAGAGGAGAGTGAAAAAGCTGGCTTAAAACTCGATCTTCAAAAAACTAAAATCATGGCATCCAGTCCCATCACTGCATGGCAAATAGATGGGAAAACAGTAGAAACAGTGAGAGACTTTATTTCGGGGGGGCTCCAAAATCACTGCAGATGGTGACTGAAGCCATGAAATTAAAAGACGCTTGCTCCTTGGAAGAAAAGCTATGACAAACCTAGACAGCATATTAAAATGCAGAGACATAACTCTGCTGACAAAGGTCCAACTAGTCAAAGCTATGGTTTTTCCAGTAGTCATGTATGCATGTGAGAGTTGGACCATAAATAAAGCTGAGTGACAAAGAACTGATGCTTTTGAACTGTGGTGTTGGAGAAGACTCTTGAGAGTCCCTTGGACTGCAAGGAGATCCAACCAGTCCATCCTAAAGGAAATTAGTCCTGGGTGTTCATTGGAAGGACTGATGCTGAAGCTGAAGCTCCAATACTTTGGCCACCTGATGAAAAGAACTGACTCCTTAGAGAAGACCCTGATGCTGGGAAAGATTGAGGGCAGGAGGAGAAGGGGATGACAGAGGATGAGATGGTTGGATGGCATCACCAACTCAATGGACATGAATTTGAGCAAGCTCTGGGAGTTGGTGATGGACAGGCAAGTCTGGTGTGCTGCAGTCCATGGGGTCGCAAACAGTCAGACACGACTGTGGTTCAACTTCTTCCCCGGGAGGATCCTACATGCCTGGGGGCCAGTAACTCCTTGAACCACAACTACTGATCCAGCAACCTAGAGACAGTGATCACAACTACTGAGCCCTGTCCTGCAGCTACTGAAGCCTGTGCGCCTAGAGCCCATAGTCCACAATTAAAGAAGCGTCTGCGACAAGAACCCCGCCAGGAAGAGTAGCCCCACTCTTGGCAACTAGAGAAAGCCCTAGTGCATCAAGGAAGACCCAGAATCATAAATAAAAATTAATTAATTAATCTTCAAATATTATAGGGAAAAATGGACATATTCTGGGGTAATCACAACAGAATTCAAAAGAAGGCCGCTTTCAAGAAACCAGTCAATAGGTACTTTTTATCTATTCTGTTTACAAAGGAAAGAAACAAAGAAACTGCTCATCCTGGCCCTATTAGAGAAATGGAAACCACCACTACTCCCAGGAATAATTTCACACCAATCCCAACGGCCAGCATCAAAAGGCTACAAACGATTAATCTGAGAGAGAATCTGGAGAAAAGCGAATCTCCTTTGCATTTGAGGAAAATGTAAATTACTACAGTCAGTATGGATAACACGTAGGAGGTTTTTCAAAAAACAAAAAGTAGAGCAACCAGACAACTTCATTTCTGGGCAAGTATCTGCAGAAAATCATATTTGGACACACACATGCATGTTGATGTTCACTGCAGCACTGTATACAACAGCCCAGCCTCTGAGGCATGTATGATGTTCATAGACAGATGTGTGGATACAGAAATTGTTGTACATATATACAATGGCATATTCCTCAGCCCAGAAATGAATGAAATGTGCCATTGCAGCAACGTTGGTGGACCCAGAGAAATTCATACAAAGTAAAGTAAGTCAGACACAGAAAGCCAAATATCATGTCATTCACTCTTATGTGAAATCTAAAAATGGATACAAATAACATAATTTACTAAATGGAAATAGATTCAGAGACCAAAAACAAACTTATGGATACCAAGAGAAAGTTTGTGATCTGTAGAAGGCAAAATTTTTAAATTGGGACTGACATATTCACAGTATTACTTTTAAAATAGATAAGGAACAAAAACCTATTGTATACCATAGGGAACTACTTTATTAATCTAGTTTATTACATCATAATCTAAATGGAAAAATCATTTAAAAAAGAATATACGTATAGCTGAATTACTTTGTTGTAATCCTGAAACTGACACAGTATTATAAATCAACTGTGGTCTAATTTTAAATAAAAATTTCTGAAAAACCAAATTCAAATTATAAACAGAATATAAGAAACAGTTTCCTTTTAGTATGTCAGGTGAAAAAAGACCAAACAGAAACCTAAGAGCTTCCATGGAAACGGCCACAAAGTCAGTGTACCATTCGTCTTCCAGGGTTTCTCAGGACGCAATTACAAACTGTTTGCTTATGGTATAAGGAACATTATTTTTGGTCTTAGCCAATTTGCAACTTTGCAACTTTGCAAATTTGTTGCTTATCATCAACTGTAAATGCAGACTTTGACTGGAATTTTTTTAATAATTTGGGCTTATTTTCAAAGCGTTAAGCCGTGTTCTGGTCAGTCATATGCTTCATTTTAATTTTACTTCAGAAGATTGAACTGTCATTTGTGACTTGTGATTTTCTAAACAACCTGGAGCAGTAATAGAGTTTGGATAGGCTGGACTGGGGTAACTAAAACTCCTCAAATAACATAATTCCTCCAACCAAACAGAGCCTACTTCTCATTCCTTATAATAGTCTCTCAAGGGCACCCTGGCTGGAGGCCAGCTCTCCTTTGTGTGGCGGCTAGTTTGGCTCCCTTCATTCTGTGTCGCTGCCATCCCTCCTGGCCTCACCGTGACAGCACCCAGTCAGCAGCGGGTGGCAAACAATGGGAAGGGCCAGGTGCTCCTGAGAGCCTTGGCCTGCAAGCAAGCACGCAGTGCTTCTGCGAACATTCTTCTGGCCTGAGCTTGGTCATGGAGACAAAGGGAACCCAGAGGAGCTTGGGAAGTGAAGCCTGGCTGCGCCTCCTTCAACGGAAATGGATAAAGGGATTGTTGGTGAACAATCTCTGCCAGAGACAAGTCAGCTCATCTTGCGCCTCTGGCTCTTTCACGTGCAAATGAGTAACAACGATCTGCAGGCATATACCGATCTTGAGGGCTTGCCAATGTGTACTGCCGAACCCAAAGAAAAAGAAGGTGGCAAATAAAAAAACAACTTATTCGAGATCTGAGAATGCTGGAGACGCAGACTTGGATAAAACCAAAAGTGTGTTCCTTGGGAGAGAAAGAATCAGGCGCTTCTGAAGACAAACGTCATCACATTGTTACAGTTGCCTGGCAAGGACTGTGACTGACTCTGACACAAGTCAGGAAATCTGTCCTTAAGGAAGACTGGGTTATTTTAGGGTAAGGGGTGATAAATATCTTGAGTTTCTGGCAGATGCTCTGGATGCTTGCATTAGGACACTAACTGGTCAGAAGTTCAGATTCCATACAGGCTGAGACATGCGTCACTCACACTTCCGCAGCATCCTGCCTGTTCTGTTTCAGAGAGCTCCCTTAGCAACACCGACTCCATTTTTATTTTCCTTCCACAGTCTACCTAAGAAGCACTTTGATCCAAGGATAAGCACTGTAGCAGTGATATACTGCCATTGTTTATGACATTCCTATGCTATTGGTAATTTGAAACATAACATTTGGTAAAGTAACAGTAAACAACAGTCCTTCCTACCAAAGAACATTGTCAAGAACACCATGTTAAGTACAATCTTTCCTGGAAATAGAGGGATGAACTATTAATAAATGTTGTTCTAATCCCATGTTATTTTATTCTCCCTACATTACTCTATATGGGACAGCTATTTCTTTCTTCCTGGTTGAAAATATTATTATTTCTGGTCCAGAACTGATAGACTAAACTAGTGTAAATCAGAAGTGTAATTATAGAAAGCATCTGTGCGTGTGTGCTCACTCATCTCTGACCTTTGGACTGTGCCTCTAGGTGCCTCTGTCCATGGGATTCTCCAAGCAAGAATACTGGAGTGGGTTGCTATTCCCTTCTCCAGGTAATATTCCCGACCCAGGGACTGAACCTGTGTCTCCTGTATTGCCAGGCAGATTCTTTACCACCGGGCCACCTGAGTACACCATTTAAAATACTTTCATAGGGTAACATTTTAAAATACAGAGGTCTGAACCTTTCTAGAGAAACTGAAGGAAAGAGCTACCGTCCTAATCATCTGGCAAGGGTAATTTAATGAGTGTTATGCGTGATAGTAAGTCCAAAATGTTTTGGATATCAATCATGTAAAATAAATCTCAGTAGTGAAACAGCAACACGAGAAAAGTAAGTTTCATTCATGTGTAGACAGTATAATTTAAAAGTGTGGCTTCAAGTTGATGTGTCTAATGTCTTGATTTACCATGTTTTTGTTAGAATAACCCATTTTTTAAGTAATAATAGTTCAGTTGTGCTTTCTCTTTTTCTTCACTTGATATTGTTTTATTATGTCATTATCTCATAGATAGTATTTTCCTTCATTAATAAACCTCACTAATTTATATTTATTAAAAAAAAAAGTGTGCCTGGCAGAAGAGTAGCAAGATGCATGATCCACCTGGAAACCAAGGCTCAGTTCAGTTCAGTTGCTCAGTCATGTCCAACTCTTTGCAACCCCATGGACTGCAGCACACCAGGCTTTCCTGTCCATCACCAACTCCCGGAGCTTTCTCAAAGTCATCTACATCAAATCAGTGATGCCACGCAACCACCTCATCCTCTGTCATCCCCTTCTCCTCCTGCCTTCAATCTTTCCCAGTATCAGGGTCTTTTCTATTGAGTTAGTTCTTCACATCAGCGGGCCAAAGTCTAGAAGTTGCTAATTTCAGCTTAGCAAATGAAACATTATATGACCCTGGGAAAATTAGTTAGCTTGGTTTTTCTCCCTAAAAAGGCAAAACAGTAATAAGCATATACTTCGAGAATATTTTTTTTTTAATCTGAGGGAGAATGGGAGAAAGAGAGGAAAAGAGGGAGACTTAGAGATGGAGAGAAAATGGATAGGGAGAAAGTTGCAAGAGTGAAAAGATGCCAAATGCTTGTCCCGGGCTATACTAAAAGCAATAAGCATATCAGTACAAGCAAATCAGGCATGATGATTTGTTTAGCACGTATAACAAATATTTTGTTGGATGTAGAGATGAAACAACCATCCCTTCTCTCAGCTCTATGTGAAAGAAATCAACAGTCTTAACAAACATTTATGAGGTCTGGCCTCTGTGTCAAAATGTGGTAGTAAATAAGGCAGACATGTTTCCTGCTTCACTGCACTCATGAGACAGATGAAACATACGTGAACAAAATAATTACAACTCACAGATAAATGCTATGAAGAAAGCTAGGAAACTGATATCCCTATCAGAGGGCTATCAGCAATAAGAATGCTCCAGAAAGTGAGAACAAGTGCAAAGGTCCTGAGGCAGGACTCATTTAGCACCTGCAGGTCAATGAACTGGGATGGAAAAATTGAAAGAGCAATTCACAGGAGATGGAGATAGAATGAAAGCAAGAGAGCAGGCCCAGCAATGCTTCCTCCCAGGCCATGGCAAGGACCTGGGATTTGACACTGGAGAAAGGCGAAGCCTGGGACTAACAAAGCTACATGACTAGCAGATTTGGAACTCAATCACTGATCTTATGACTTGTACTTTAGTGCTCTTTATCTTAGACTCCATGGTTTATGTTTGATTCTTATGTTTTATTTATTTATTTTGGTTACACGGGTCTTCCTTTCTGCTAGTGGGCTCTCTCTGGCTGCAGAGAGTGGGGGCTTCTCTCTAGTTGCGGTGCATCGGCTGCTCCCTGCAGTGGCGTTTCCTGTTGCAGAGCATGTGCTCTAGGCTGTGAGTTTCAGTAGATGCGGGCTGTGGACCCAGTACTTGCAGCTCTCAGGCTGTAGAGCCTGAGCTCGGCAGCCATGGTGCACAGACTCAGTTGCTCCATGCCACGTGGAATCTCCCCACACCAGGGATCAATCCTGTGTCCCCTGCCTTGGCAGACAGATGCTTTTCCACTGCACTACCAGGGAAGTCCTATTTTATTTTTAAAAATGAAAGAAGGTTTATTCAGGGAGATATACACTCCACAGAGTTTGGGCCATCCCAGAAGGTGAAAGGCCCTGAAACAAGGTGTGGTTAGTTTTCATAGGCTGGGTAATTTCATAGGCCAGTGAGTGGGAGGATTACTCCAACTATTTTGGGAAAGAGGTGGAGATTTCCAGGAATTGGGCCACGGCCCACTTATTGGCCTTTTCTGGTCGGCCTTGGCCTGTTGTGGTGCCTGTCATGGGTATACTGAGGCTCAAGGTCTAGTGGAAGTCAACATCTCTGCCATCTTGGACCTAGAGCCCATGATTTAAATGCCAAGTTTTATTTATTTTACCACAAAAACACTCAGAGTGGGAGAGACATGGGTTTTAGGTTTTCATATTTAAAATTAGTTTTATTGTAAAAAATTGTTGGAACTTCCCTGGTGGTCCAGAGCTCCCCGTGCAGATGGTCCTTGTTCGATCCCTGGTCTGGAAGCTAGATCCCACATGCCGCAACTAAGACCTGGCACAGTCAAATAAATAAATATAAAATGTGTTCCGTTCATGGAACACAACACAAAACTAACCGAAGGTTTTCCAGTGCAGATTAAGACTCCTTTTCACCTCCCCATCTCTCCCACTAGTCTCTTCCATGACCATAAGGGAGTTGGGTTTTAAGACAACATTCACTGTATTTATTCCAAGTCTACTCTTTGCCAGGGGCCGTGGTAGGTACTAGAGACCTAATAGACTAAGGTGTAACCTCTGACCTCTCAAAGCCTATTGCCTGAAACATACAGGAAAGGTCTTCCCGTTTGATTCACAAATGTAAGGTAATGTCAGGCCTCAAAGTAAGCGAGAAAGATTTTCAATTCCAAAATACTCACATTCTCTTTAATATATCTTAATAGCTGTATAGGGCATCAAAGTCAATTAATATACTTGCGGCCATGCAAACATGCATGCATTTTGAAGCAATTTTCTATTCTAAATATGAAAACTCCCTAAAATAATTGGGTGTTCTTCACTTGTCCAGTCCTCTTCAATCAAAAATAAAGTTAATAATTAAAAAGGGAAATGTCTTAGATTATTTCAGAAAATCTATGTAAGAAGAAAACTCATTAAGGAGGAACAAGAATGCAAAGTATAGCATGAAAAAAATAAATAAATAAATAAAAATAAAGTATAGCATGGTGACTACTACGATTTTGCATTACATATTTAAAAGTAGCTAAGAGAGTGGACCTTGAAAGTTGTTATTAAAAGAAAAAAAGTGTGTAACTATGAGTGGTGATAGATGTTAACTAGACTATTGTGGTGATTACTTTAATATATACAAATATTAACTCATTATGTTGTAACCTGAAAATAATATGTCAAGTGTATCTAAGTTAAAAAACAAGAATTAAAAAACCTAAACTGTTTCAGGTGGGTCTTTGAATTTTGTACCAAGGGAATGTGTTACTTATTCCAAAATTACGATTAAAAATTGAAGTACTGATTGTTTAAATGCTCCCTTGACAGTAGCTGGATGGGGAGGGATAGTTAGGGAGTTTGGGATTGACGGGTACACACTGCCATATTTAAAATGGATAACCAACAAGGACCTACTGTATAGCACAGAGAACTATGCTCAATATTCTGTTACAGCCTAAATGGGAAAATAATTTGAAAAAGAATAAATGGGTTTCCCTGGTGGCTCAGTGGTAAAGAATTCTCCTGCGAGTTCAGAAGACACGGATTCAGTCCCTGATCCCGGAATGTCTCACGTGCCACGGAACAAGAAGCCAGTGTGTCACAACTACCAAGCCAACAGGCTGCGTCTACTGAAGCTCACAGGTCTGGAGCCTGTGCTCCGCAGCAAGAGAAGCCACCGCAACTAGAGAGTAGCTCCCACTCACCGCAACCAGAGAAAGCCCACTTGCAGCATCGAAGACCCAGCACAACCACAATAAATAAATGCTTTGAAAAGAAAAAGGATAGATACATGTATGTGTATAGCTGAATCGCTTTTGTTGTACACGTTGTTGTCCTGTTGAAACTAACAGGACATTGGTTTTTGTTGGGTTTTTTTTTTTTTTTTTTTTAAATTTCACTTAAATTTTTGGCTGCTCTGGGTCTCCATTGCAGCGCGTGGGCCTTCTCTAGTTGCAGTGTGCAGGCTTAGTTGCCTGGAGGCATGTGGGATCTTATTTCCGGACAAGGAGTCAAACCTGCATCCCCTGCATTGGAAGGTGGATTTCTAACCACTGAGCAACCAGGGAAGTCCCCTAACACAACACTGTTAATCAACTATACTCCAATATAAAATAAAAAGTTAAGGAAAAGAAAGAAAGAAGGTAGCGGGAGATATAGGGCTCTCTCTCCAATACGAAGAAAGGCAGGCATAGCATGGAGAAAAGGACCCTGGCACGGCCTAGTCCCTGGATTCTAACATCAGATCCCCCTGACTAGTGCGGAACAACGAGCCAGTGATGTCTCCATCCAGCTTCAATTAAGCAACCATCAAATGAGGATGAGCATATCACCACCATTTAGACTGTGATATGAATGGGAGTCTTTTCCTGTCCTTCCGATGAACTCATACTTATTCCTGAAACACTAATTCAAACATCATCTCCTCCATCAAGCCCTCCAATACTCTCCTGACAGATGAAGTTACTGGCTCCATCCCCTAGGTGTCAAGTGAGACATCTCTAGTATTGCCCCTACTTCTTTCAGTTTCTCCCAGAACCAGAAAATTGTCTTAGACTTTGAAGCTTCCCAAGGGACTCAGTGCAGTTCAGTCACTCAGTTGTGTCTGACTCTTTGCAACCGCATGGACTGAAGCACCCCAGGCTTCCTTGACCATCACCAACTCCCTAGAGATTACTTAAACTCATGTTCATGGAGTTGGTGATGCCATCCAACCATCTCATCCTCTCATCTCATCCCCTTCTCCTCCTGCCTTCAATCTTTCCCAGGATCAGGGTCTTTTCCAATGAGTCAGTTCTTTGCATCCCAAGCAGATACCTGTTCAAAGCAGGAGGTCAATAAATATTTGCTATGGAGAAGGGCAACCTGACTTCCCTCTTAAGAAATCAGTATGCAGGTCAGGAAGCAATAGTTAGAACTGGACATGGAACAATGGACTGGTTCCAAATAGAAAAAGGAGTACGTCAAGGCTGTATATTGTCACCCTGCTTATTTAACTTCTATGCAGAGTACATCAAGAAAAACGCTGGGCTGGAGGAATCACAAGCTGGAATCAAGATTGCCGGGAGACATATCAATAACCTCAGACATGCAGATGATACCACCCTTACGGCAGAAAGTGAAGAAGAACTAAGAAGCCTCTTGATGAAAGTGAAAGAGGAGAGGGGAAAAAGTTGGCTTAAAGCTCAACATTCAGAAAACTAAGATCATGGCATCTGGTCCCATCATTTCATTGCAAATAGATGGGGAAACAGTGGCTGACTTTATTTTTCTGGGCTCCAAAATCACTGTAGATGGTGATTGCAGCCATGAAATTAAAAGATGCTTACTCCTTGGAAGGAAAGTTATGACCAAATTAGACAGCATATTAAAAAGCAGAGACATTACTTTGTCAACAAAGGTCTGTTTAGTCAAGGCTATGGTTTTTCCAGTAGTCATGTATCAATGTGAGAGTTGAACTATAGAGAAAGCTGAGTGCTGAAGAATTGATACTTTTGAAATGAGAAGTCTCTTGAGAGTCCCTTGGACTACAAGGAGATCCAACCAGTCCATCCTGGGGGAGATCATTCCTGAGTGTTCACTGGAAGGACTGATGTTGAAGCTGAAACTCCAACACTTTGGCCACCTGTTGCAAAGAGCTGACTCATTTGAAAAGACCCTGATGCTAGAAAAGACTGAGGGCAGGAGGAGAAGGGGAGGACAGAGGATGAGATGGTTGGATGGCATCACGGACTCAATGGACATGAGTTTGGGTAAACTCTCGAAGCTGGTGATGGACAGGGAGGCCTGGCGTGCTTGTGTTCATGGGCGCAGAATCGTACACGACTGAGCGACTGAACTGAACTGATGGAGAAGGGAATGGCAATTCACTCCAGTATTCTTGCCTGGAGAATGCCATGGACAGACGAGCCTCGTGGGCTATAGTCCATGGGATTACCAAGAGTCAGACACAGACACGGCTGAGCAACTAACAAAACTACTTGCTAAAGAAACAGTAAATGAATGTTTCCTTTTCTGCATTTGTACATGTAACGTGATTCTGCCAACAATGTAAAACATTAAGTATCTTTCCGATAACGATCTCGGGATGTAAAATCATAAACAATACAACTATTAGAGTCAATAGTATTTCTCAGTCAAAAAAAATTCAACCTGCACCCCGTGCACTGAAAGGGTGGAGTCAACCACTGGGCCGCCACAGACACCTCTCGGTTATCTTTTCAGTATAAGAAAAGGTTTTTTATAACAAATCGGGGGAGGGGCGGGGGAAGGGGCAGAGCTCCCTTTATCTTCAACACCTTGTTTTACTCTTTAGCTAGTAACTGGCTCTTTTAAAATGCCTTAAAATATTAAGCAGATGTTTGCTAAAAGGATGAGTTACCGTTTTAAAGCTTTAAATGATGCACGGCAAACAAGTTTTCACGGGTTCTTTCCAAAACTGGATAAAGATTTTCGTGGGATTCAGAGGAAGAAAATAAGTTGACAATAAAAGACATTTCTGTGTAATTACAGACAGGCTAGTCTGGCTTTTTCAAAAACTTCCTTTATAAAAACACAAATAGATCTGAGATCTGGGGTACTTTCCGAGGTTCCCCACCCCCACCCCGTTTCTCCCCGCTTTTCTGTTTTCTAAATCGCCCATGGAGCCCTGCCTTGACGCAGCTAGGTTTCCAGTCTGCGGCCGCGGGAAACTAATCCGGCAGGAACGGTGAGAAAGCTCCAGAGCAGCCTTGTTCCGAGCGCCGGTACCTTTGAGCCCGCGGAAAAGAAGAACCCGCGCCCAGGCCTTTCTGCTCCGCCACGCGGCGGCGGACGCCACCTCGAACCTTAGTCCACTGGGACCTGACGACACCGGAACCCGGCGCCCCGGGCGTGGGTTCAGCGGAGCATAATAGCTGTAGTACCGCCCGGCCGCGAGGCCCGGTGGAGAGGCGGAAATTGAGGGCGCTGACGCAGCTGGGGGAACTTTGCCTCCATGGCACCTTCCTGTCCTCGACTCCGCCCCGCCAGAGGGGCTCGGCTCCAGGATTCAAGATGGAGTCGCTGAGTCGAGCTGGGCAAGAGATGAGCCTAGCGGCCCTGAAGCAACACGACCCCTACATCACCAGCATCGCAGACCTCACGGGCCAGGTCGCACTGTACACCTTCTGCCCCAAGGCCAACCAGTGGGTGAGTGCAGCCAGGCGGCTGAAGTCGCTCTCCCGGCCGCCGCCTCTTAAAGGGGCCGCGCCGACCGACCTGGGTAGGGGGCGATGCGGGAGGCCAGGGTGGCGGAGGCGAGGCCAGGGACTGGAGGAGAGCCTGGCCGGCGCCTGAGAGGTGTCGGCGCCGCTGGGGATTGGGTGAGAGGAGAGAGGGAAGTAGGTCCAAACATCCGGGGGGAAAGCTGATAGAGGGGAGGGTTGAAGAAGGATTAGTCCCCAGGGGTCCAGTTCGAGGATGTGGGCGACCTGCCTTCTTTGCAGGTGTGTTGGAGGATTTGAGACCGATGGAGTCAGAAAGACGCCTGTAAGATTGTCTGAAGCTTTGAGAGTTGTTAGATAAATTATGTATACATAATCTATAAAGTAAACACTCCTCTCCCCCCAACAGATAGATAAATCAGAACCCCCTTCGCAGAGGTTATTAGGATTTAAAGCTTGAAATCCAATTAGTTTCAGTTCTTGGAAAGGTGAGAGGGTGGGGATACGTCCCGCATTTATCAAACTACACTGTGTTCCAGAGTTTGGAAAAGATTTCAAGGCACTTAGGAAAAGGGCTTGCATGTTAATTTTGTTACCTTGAAACCTTTGGACAAGAGACCTCGTGTTTTCAGCTATGCTGCTGGTGATGTCACCTCTGAATACGCGCATCAGACTTAAGTACTTTTCGTCTTTTTTTGCACGAGAGAGGTTGCGAAAAGTTACATTCAGTTAGTTCACTGATTTGTTGGCCGGTTTGAAGCTTCGGTTGTTGTTTACATGTCAGAATTTCGAGACTTCCCTGGCGATCCAGTGGTTAGAACTCCCCGCTTCTACTGCAGGGGGCAAGAGTTCGATCCTTAGTCGGAGAACTAAGATCTAACAAGCCACGCAAGTGGCTAAATAAAATATAAATAAACGTAACATCATTTCCCTTAAAAATATGAATCTTCTTGATTAACTCATTTAGCTATATAGGCTTTATTTTAAAAATAATCTGTAAATGTTTGTTGGATTGAATTAATAAATGATTCACATTCACGTTTCAATAAGAATTGAAGTCCTTGTACTAACAAAACAGAAAGATTATTATCATAATATATTCTTTACAACATAATGCAGATACACGGGTTATATTTAATCATTAATTTTGTGAAAAATCATTTCGCATTTATAAACAGTTAAATCAGATGCAGAGAGTTTTCAAAGTCATCTTGCTTTACTTTGTATCGTCTTTCCTTCACCTCCTGGAATAGGAGGAGGTATGGCAAGCCACACAGAACAAAATTATAGATTTTTTTTTTAAGTGTGACTGTTTTATTAGATATTGCTTTAGTTTAAATTGTTTTGGACCATTTTTCTTTTCTTGCTGTACATATACATTTTTGGAGTGTGGATTGCAGACAAATGGTGAGGGGCATGGGCTTGTTACTGACAAGCTTTTATTTCTAGTTTGTCACAGACTTCCAATATTTTGGAATTTTAATTGTGCCATTCTTCTTTAAATACAAGCTGAATGAAATACAAGCTGAAATAACCTGCATTGAAAACTAAGCTGCCATTATTCATTTGTATCATGGCAGTGATTTGTAACTTTACACAATTGTTTATTTGGGTAAATTTTCTTTCATTGTGAAGCAACTGATTACCAATTTATTATATTAATAAAGTTTGAAAGGCAAGAAATACATAAGGAAAAATTCCATGATAATGTTTAAGTTAGAAATCAAGATGGTAAATATCTTTTAAAGTTCTTTTTTTCATCCCACCAAATTCAGTTCTATATGACTAACATTTAAGTTTGTTAATAGTTTGCTGATTGCATTAAACTATTTAGATCCTATCTGGCCTGTGAATTGTAGACTAATTTTTTTTTTAAAAAAACATTTTAACGGTTTAAAACCTAAATACACTTCTTGTCACAGCAAATGAAAGATGATTAGTTGTACTTTCTTAATCAAAACGTTTACTTTAAGCTAAAAAAAAGTTTTAAATTATTTGTAAGAACTATACAAATTATACTAAGTAGAATTTCAGTACTCATGATTCTTCAACAAAGGTCTAAGAGTAACAAACTAATTGTGTTTGACAGTAGTTCTTAACTAGCTACAAAGTTTGCTGCTCATGAAAATATGCCAGAATCTCCCAAATGATGAAACAGTGTCCTGTAAGATAAAATTTCTTTTTTTTCTCCTACTAACTTTGATAAACTTTAAAGGTGTATACAGACTTTGGCTTTAAAATTAAGAAATTTGGCTAAAACATTTTAGTTTTAAAAAATGAAAGCTTATTCTAGATTTTTTTCTCCTTTAAATTTTAAAAAAGAAAAGGAAAGTTACTGTAGATACAGGCATGTTGCTGGATAGAACATTGCATATCAATTAACATGCATCAATAGACTAAAAAGGATACAAAAGAAACTGGTAACAGTAGTTTGTGGAGAGAGGCTTGACCTGTTCAGAGTAATTAATTTTAAAATAAATAAGTTGATCTTAAACATGACTTCTCCACTGGGACAACTTGGGGTTAGATTATGGGGGAAAATACTAATTGACTCGTTGTCTGTTACAGGAGAAGACCGATATAGAAGGGACCTTATTTGTATATCGAAGGTAAGCGTTTTAAAAATTTATTATTTTTTTAATTTGATGGTGAACATTGTCATGTAGAGTGATTCAGCCCTATTGTATTGTCTTTGGAACTTCCTGCTTGACCCTTCCAAGTATTCATCCATCTCTTGCTGTGAAATCTTAACCAAGTAATGTCCCTTCTTTGATAGTTCCTGTGATTCAGAATCAAACAGAACTTATTTAGGAACCTAGCAAAATAGAAAACATTTTGTAGTAATGAATGAATCTAAAACATATGCCTTTTTCCTTTTCCCCATATTAGGAAAACAGAGATATGTAACTGAGAAAAATATAATACAGGAGCTAACTATTCTGTGATTACTGAACTAAAAGGTTATCTTCTAAGACTCTGGTTCTTTCCCCATTCCAGCTACCCAAAAGTTTTGAGTTGTATACAGTGTCTAGTAATAGGTATTTTTAGTTTGAGAGTCCTTTAGAAAGCCTGGACTACTCATAACTGCACATTTTTAACTTTCAACTTTTCTGAGTTGATTGGTTTGTGAATTGCAGGTTTGGTTTTGTTTGGCAACTTTCTTGGCCTAAAGGCAATTGACAAGGGTATGTTAGTCATTAAAGTTTCTTGTTTTCCTGGATCCCTCTTAACTCTCACTCTGATTGAGATAGATGCCTTTTCTTGGTTTTTAAAGCTTAGGAAACTCAGCAGGATTACTGATACCTGGTTCTTTTCGTGCGTGTGCGTGTGTGTGTGTGTGTGTGTGTTAAATTGTTTTTGGATTGTAACAAGAATTTGTCAAATATTCTTCTAAATTGTCTTGTGTACCTTTGAGATCTTGTCTAAAAAACACTGATTTTTTTCTTCCTTTTAAGTGCTTTAATGTTACTCTTTCTTGTTGACATTTTGTTCCCTGTTACTCATCTTTCTCCTTTTAAAAAAAAAAAGACCTTTACCTTTTACCTGGTAATATTCATTACCAATATAAATCTCTAGAAGCTCTTCAACTGTTATTAGAACCTTGGTACTTGGGAAGCACTTTCCTGGCTTTATTGTAACAGTGTGGATTCACCAATTACAGAAAATGAAATTTAGTTTAGTGACTGACTTGATTTAATAAAATTTATGGAAGCTTCCACTTGTATTGATTCCAATAAAAGGAGACCAGAGAGACTCTATTTGGGAAATGTGAGAACATGTTATGGATGAAATGGATAAATATATACCAGATGTCAGAATGTCCCTTTGGAGAGACCTTAGCATAGAAGCAGCATGGATTTGGAATCAGAAAACCGAAAAGCTGAATCCTGGTTATTATTTGTGTGACTTTGGGTGCAGGCCTGAATCATCCTAAGCTTGTTTCCTAATCTGTAGAATAGAATTCTAAAACCTCTCCCATGTTACACAGAGAAATATTTCATATACAAATGAGAAGTACCTAAAGGATTGTGTGCTGGATCACTCTGACATGGGAACCAAAGATGTTTCTTGTAGGATTCGAAACATTTTCTTACTAGCTCAAGTCTTTCCATAGCTCTCCCATTTGATACAAGCAAAATCATTGTGATGGTGGGCAATAATTATTGTAACCAGTCCTGTACCATATTTAAAATAAACGATATTTTTATTGAGCATATATTCACTAAATATCTACTATATGTTTCTCTTGGTACTTATCTGAAAAAAACCAAGAATCCTATTTGCATGGTAGAGTTTAGTGGAGAAGGATGATAAATACAAAAAATTGTGATATGGAAAAAGAGAGAGAAGGGTTAGAGGTATTGAGCTTGGTAGCATTGAAAAGGGTAGTTGTGTAGCAGGCCTCAGTGAGAATGGGACATTTGAACAGAGGCTTGTGGGAGATGAGATAACTGTAGACTCTGGGCAAGTAGCCCAGACAGAGGTCTTTACGTAGAAACATATCTATAGGAAGAATGGTAAGGAGTCCAGTGTGGCTGGAGCAGGAAGAACAGGGAAGAGGCACAGGAGTTGAAATCAGGGGGGCACATATCACTTAAGGCCTTGGGTGGGTGGCCTTAGTTAGGACCTTGGCCTTTATTCTGAGGGACAGTCCTTGAAAGCTCCTAAGAGGGGGAGGGGTATGATCTGACTTAAATTTTTTGTTTATGATTTTAAGTGCTAATAATATTATATAATGCAATATTCCATTCAATCTTTAAAATGGAACTAAAGTTAGTGATGGACAGGGAGGCCTGGCGTGCTGCGATTCATGGGGTCTCAAAGAGTCAGACACAACTAAGCAACTGAACTGAACTGAACTGAACTGAAAGAGTAGATAATATTTCAGCAAATTTAATGACTTCTTTTTTTTTCTTCTATTAAATCTAAGGTCAGCTTCACCTTACCATGGTTTCACCATTGTGAATCGACTGAATATGCACAATCTAGTTGAACCAGTGAATAAAGATTTGGAATTTCAGCTCCATGAACCATTTCTTCTGTATAGAAATGCAAGTTGTGAGTATCTATCTGTTAATTATAGTTCATGTGTTTGCTGCTTAATTGAGTGACTTTAGTTTCTGTCAGCACAGTATTCTTGGAAATTCAGGGTACAATAAAAACTATGGTCTATACTCTTGTGGTTATAAGTGTGTCTCTTGCTAAGATCAGCGCTTTTGAATTGAACTTCTAAAATTGAAACACTCTTTGTATACAGTAACTTATTATTTTAGTAATAGTTAACTATATTATTCTATGTAATTATATTACATTATTTTCCTACTATTTGTTCTGTGAAAATAAATTTGACCCTTTGTTTTTGTTGTAATATGTGTTATTGGCTGCCCACGCCTGGCGTGCTGTGATTCACGGAGTTGCAAAGAGTCACACACGACTGAGCGACTGAACTGAACTGAACTGATGCCACTGAGCAAAAGAACTTAAAGACAGATACTAATATTTCTGTGCACAAAGAAAGGACTGTCTTTGCCCTGATTGTGTTATTTTTCAGTCTGTTTATTTAGTTGAGTGTTGGGTACAAGCACTGGGCCAAGAGCTATTGTACTTTAACATCAATAGCATAATAACTTTTAGGGTAGACAGGCCATTAAGTCAGCTGAGACTCAGGTGAATGGCAGTTGCTCCGTTGGAGAGAGAGGATTGTAACCCTTTTTGCTGCTTCCTAATCCAGGGTCCTTTCAGGCATTTTAAGGCACGAAAAATGGTTGGGTGTAGTCAGCAAAGCCAGAGTGGCCTTTTTAAGAAGTAAATACTAAAAAGTACACCTGGTTCTTGTATTTCAACATGGGAATTGGAGGTATGGGTGTTTGGGAACAGAAGACAGACGATTTGTCTGGCCTTGCTGGTAGCAGTATCAGCCCTGGTTATGCTGGGAAGGGGACTGTGCTGCAGCCATCATCTGAGGAGACTGCTGGAGAGGCTTGGCTTCTAACTTAAAACCTAAAAGTATGAATTTCACTTGAGTGCGAGGTAACTAGTATTGGGGGAATGTCTTCAATAGAAAATGTTTTTTAAAGAAACTACTAGAAAGTATGCATCTTTTCACTCCCTGAACAAGAAGTGACAGATTTCTGTTGAAACTGAAAGCCCCAAATTCTTCTCCCTAGCTCACTTTTAAGCAGAATAAAATCCATCTCTGGACTTTTCAGTAAACGATTTGTCCAGATAATTCTCTCTCTTAGTTGGAATGGATGGATTTATTTAAACTGTTACTAACAATAAGAATTATTTCAAATAGCTGTTTTCTTTATGCTGACTATTCTGTTAAAGGGGAAAGTCTGCAAAGCAGCACAGATCCAATTTTTTATTTAAGGAAAATTGGGTTAATTCTGCTTTTTATTACCTGAAAACTTTAGCTATTGCCTCTAATATAAGTTTGATTAGTAAAGTAGTCTGCTACTGCTGCTGCCAAGTCGCTTCAGTCATGTCTGACTCTGTGCGACCCCAGAGATGGCAGCCCACCAGGCTCCCCCATCCCTGGGATTCTCCAGGCAAGAACACTGGAGTGGGTTGCTATTTCCTTCTCCAATGCATGAAAGTGAAAAGTGAAAGTGAAGTCGCTCAGTCGTGTCTGACTCTTAGCGACCCCATGGACTGCAGCCTCCCAGGCTCCTCCGTCCATGGAATTTTCCAGGTAAGAGTACTGCAGTGGGGTGCCATTGCCCTCTCTGAGTAAAGTAGTCAGTAGGGGAAATTATCAGAGGCCCATGGACTTAATTACCATTTAGCATAAGCCTGAAATGAATGGTATTGAACAAGTAAAATTACCTATGAAGTTGAAGTGTAAGATAACACAAATAAAAGTAAACCATGATTAACCAAAAAGGTTTTTAAATTAATGTTTATTGGAGTGTAGTTGATTTCTAGTGTTGATTAACCAAAATGTAACCAATCAGAGCCTAAAATATCTGTAAATATTTCTATAGTCCATGTATGGAAGAAATGAAAGCAACTTGTAAAGAAAAAAGGCTAATGTTTTATTTTGTGAAAATCTAGCAAATTTATGTGTTACTTGGGATCAGTACTATAAGTTTTACCACACTATAGTGTCATAGATTGATTTGCTGTAATGATAAGACCTTAACTCATCAGAAGTGTTTCTTATGTTAATTAGAATATTCTTGAGGGGGACAGTGCTCTAATGCTTTTTATTGTAGAAAGATTTTCGACAAAAGGTTGAAACAAAGGTTTCTTTAGTTAAACATAAGACTCACTTAACCTAGATCATTCCGCTTCTCTGTTAATTGAGGCACTGAATTATTTCTTAAGGGCGTAACAGTTTCTGGTATTGCTAATTAGATATTCAAGATCACATCAGTTTGTTTTTAGGCCAGAGAAAAGCCTGAAAAGGTCAAGAACAATACTGTGGATATATTAGAAATAGTCTAGAAGAAGAGCTTGGGCAAAGTATTTAGAGGCCTTTCTGTACTGGGAGAAGTGACAGGGAAGCATAAAGTGGTTTTGAGAGTGTTAAAGCCTCTGCTGAGTATGTTTTGTCTCCCTAGTCTTAAAAGTATCAAGTAGTCTTGTCAGATCAGCAAGCTACTGAATTGTTCAGGGATTTGCTCTTTAAATAAAAAGTTAATTAGTGTCTGATGTGTATACAGGTAATTATACAGCTTCTGTAGCTGTTCTGTCATTTCTCGTGGGAAATACCACCAAGACACCTGACCCATTGTATTCCAGCTACACCCTCAGATCCAGCCTCTTCCTCTTAAATCAGTTTTTAGAGTTAATAGAATATTGAGCTATAACTTTTTCCAGTTCTAACTTTTTTGGTGGGGAGGGGGGCATGCACTGTGTGGCTTGTAGCATCTTAGTTCTCCCGTCAAGGACGAAATTCAGACCCACAGCAGTGAGATCACAGGGTCCTAACCACTGGACTGCCAGGAATTCCCTAGTTTTTCTTTAACACCCCACCCCACCATCCCAAGAGAAAGCTAAAAGCTTACAAAGGAAATGCTTGCACCTGCCAGAAGTTTAGCTTTGGTGATTCTCTTGCACCTTTCGGAAATAGTTTATCTTTATACCTTTTGCCAGCCACAAGACCCCAGTAAGGGTTGTGGAGACTGCAGATTCTGTAGTTACTAAGCGAAAATTATATTCCCAGCACCTTATTTCTGATTCCCCACTTAAAGATGAGGAAACAAGAGTCCCAGAGAAGTTCAGAAACTTGCTCAAGAGTCAACAAAGTTTATAAGTAACAGGCAGAAGTCAAATCTAGGTCTCTTGAGCTTCAAAACAAATGTTCTTTCTACTTTGCTACAACAGTAAAATGACTTATTTCATCAGTCCACTCTCTAGAGCAGTGCTGTCTGTGGAACTCCGTGATGATGGAAATGCTCTGTATTGATGCTGTCTCGTATAGCAGTCACCGGTCAGCCACATGTGACTGTGGAACACTTAAAATGTGGCTGGTGCAGCCAAGAAAAAACAGATTTTAAAAGTTTATTTAATCAATTTGCATTTCAATAGCCATCTGAGACTAGTGGCTACCATATTGGACACCAGAGTTCTGAAGCATAGATCCATGCAGAAACATACTTGGGCAGCTTTAGATTTGTCTGCCTCTCATTTAATGATTTCTTTTTAAAATTTACAAATGATTTCTAGATGCAAGGGCTGCAGAAGATATCCCTGAGGGTGGGTTTGCCATGGTAACACTCTTTGCTGTGGAATTTAATTTGCAGAAAAGAATTCTATTCTTGGCTTTGCCATTTTCCCAACTGTAACTTTGGATAAATCACTTAAACCACTGATCTGACCTGCTTATCTTAAGAAAGCATCATGTATGTAAAGATTATTTATCAGGCACTTACAAATTAAAATATTATAGACTGTGTCTCTATCTTGGACTTAAACCAAGTGGTCTTATTAGTGAAAGATCATAAAGACTTTATTATCCAGGTCCCCTAATGAGTTGTATATTAGTAAATTAGGAAGATATCAGCCCATCAATGTAGGGAGATGACAGGCAAGCTTATCTCCCTCAATCTGTGCTGTGAATTAGAGGGAAGATTTCCCCCCTAAAAATTGTAGCCAGAGGCCTCTCTCATATTTCAGATTTGAAGTTCAAGTTATAATATTCATTTGGTGTAATTTCTTACCCAGGCCGAAAAATTAACATAAAATTGATTCTCACCTATTGAATGCTCTAGAACACTTGGCAAAAGCAAATGCAAAACTTTTTTGGAGAGAATATTCTTAATTAAAATTGCCCCAGGATCTTACTGGTAAGCCTCATGGTCCAAAAATTACAATATATGCAAAGACATAATTCACAGTCGGTAAAGCTTATGGTAAAACAAACAGCCAGCCCTTCCCAGAAATTTTGGTTAATGATATGATCAGTTAGAGACTTTAATAGATAGGAATATCAGATATAGATTATAAAATAAAGTGACAGGTAGATTTGAAAAATAGCTAAGTAAAACTTTAAGAAATTAAAATTTAGTTGTTGAAGTAAACTCTCTACCTGATTTAACAGTTAATTTATAAAGACTGCAAAGAGAATTGGGTACCTGGAAGAGACATCTGAGGAAATTATCCAGGATGCAGTCCAGAAAGGGGGAAAATGGAAAATTTGACAGAGAGCAAAGGGTTGGAAAGTCTTAGAAAGTTTAACATATGACAGAGAAGAATTTCAGAATGATAAAATATGTAGGGGGGAATTTTTTGAGGAGATTATAACTGAGAATTTTCCAGAATGCATGAAAGATATAAGTCTCAGATTTAGACAATAAAATAAGGCCCCAAGCAAAATAAATAGAAATAAACACAGACTTGGACACATGACAAAATAAATACAGACCTGGATCAAAGGCAAAGACGTAAGCAGCCAAAGCTTCTTGCGATTTTATTATTTAGGAAGAGCGTCAGTTAGACTGACAGCATATTTAATTGCAGCTACTGAGTTTAGAAGACAAAGGAATTTTATTTTCAAGTACTAAAGGAAAAAACAATTAACCATCAATTTAGTAATTCAAGAGAGCAAACTAAGACATTTTTCAACAAAAACAGAAGTTAACTCCAGCAGACCTTTGTCATATGCCCTTCCAAAGCAGTACTATATGGTAGCTGTTGAATCCTTGAAATGTGCCTAGTACAACTATGTTTTTAACTAAATAAGTTCTTAATTTATTTTAGTTAATTTATTTTTACCAGTGCTGCTCTAAAGGCTATAGTTCAGAAAGAAGAAAATTGAATACAGAAGTAATTAGGTTTAAGCAACAGTAAAACAAAATAAGCATTGACTGTATAAAGAAATAAAATGCCTAGCTTGAGTAGAGGTATTAAAAAGGTAAAACAAAAATACTAGACAGCAATAATATAAGATAAAAACTTTCCAAACCAAAAAATTACGAAGACTGAGGCGAGGGTAAATAAATTGATGACCAGTAGACTTGTAAGTCAAGCTATGCTTTGATCAAAAGATTCAGGGTAATTACTGCAGAACAGAAATAGGATGTCTTAATTTTAAACAGGTACAAATTGAGATAGGAGAAAAGTAAATAGAAACTATGGGAAATAGCCCAGTTCTAATAAAATGGCAGAAATAAATAAACCAGTAACTAAAACAAATGTTAAGTGAACTGTACTTGACAGTTAAAAGAGATTCTGAGATTGGATAAAGATACAGAATTTGCCAATAATGCTGGTTTCAAAAAGCTTAAAACTCCAAAGCCAGGAAAAGTTGAAAGTAAAAGAGGATGATATATGTCAGGTAACTATTAGCCAAACAAGACTGATGTAGCTGTGTTGATCACAGGTCATAGAATCTGAGGTAGGAAACATCAGGAATAAAAGTTATCCCATAATGACAAAAGAAGTAAATCACCTACAAGAAAAAACAGTTCTGAACTGATACGTACCTTGTATTTGTCAGCATTACACATCAAATGTTTAAAATCCATAGTCACAGTGGGAAATAGAAACAGACCACCTCAGTAATTGACAGATAAGGCAGATAATTTAGTAAGGCTATGGGATATTTAACCCATATAGTTAAATACAGTTAGACTTGGTGTAATGGACAAAGGAAAAAACCCTGCTTCTAGCACTTCAAGGATTTGCATTTTTTTCAAGTATGTATAGAATTTTTATTAAAATTATCAACAAAACAAAAGCTCTCCCCTATGACCTGATTAATCCAACAGCAAAAAGAGGAGAGACATAAATGGCAATATTAGGAATAACGTATACTATATATATATGTGTGTATATATATGTGCATATATATATGTGTGTGTGTGTGTATATATATAGCAACTAAGGATAGGGAATAAGAAACCACTGTAAAGAACTTTCTGCCTAGAAGTTTAAAATTTGGATTATATAGACAATTTCCTAGAAAAAAACAGTGTAACAAAACTTAGGAGTAAATGGATTCAATGCAATAATTGGGTCAGTAGTTTTAAAATCTCTTCCATCTCATCTAAAAAGAATGCTGAGAAGAATGTTTTCTCCAGTTCAGTAAGTGGTACTAAAGTAGTCATCCATATAGCAACGGGCCTTTGAAAAAGTAACTATAGGATCTTCACATTTCTGATCTTACCACAGGAACACTTATCGCCATAGAAAGGAAATCGTGCTTCATATTATCCACTATTCCTTCAAGCATTTGGTGAGCCCTGGCTATAAACAACAAAATCTCACTAAGTGTGTTTCTCTTAGAAGGTGCTTTCCCCCAAGATCAGTGTCGGGTACTTTCATTTTCATTTCTGTGGATATCTTTCAGGGTTAACATGGTAACCTGGGATTTGTTGTATATATATGTATATGTACTTGTGACTTAATTATGAGATGTCAAGTCTAACATGCACACAGAGTAAAATAATCACTTCTCTCTTGGCTAAAACCACCATCACACATTTGTCTAAGGACAGAATAAAGTTTAATGTGAGGAGAGAGGGGACCTAAAGGCATAGACACCCTGTAACCAGCTTAACAGCAACAGCAGATCACCACACCAGGAACAATTGAAAATAAAAATCTTATTACAGTTGAATATTTTGAAAGAACTTACCTCCAAAAATCTGTGTGAAGTACCCCTTCGTTTCCGCTTCACTTGTCACTTTTCCTTTATATCGAGCATCAGTCTCTTGATATAGAGCATTTTTAATTAAAATTAGATCACTAGAAAAAGCAGGGAGATTCATTTCCATGGCGTTGAAAATGTAGCTGCCAAATGGTAAGTCTTAGTAGAAGAAATACTGTAGTGTGTACGTGTGTTTTCCTTGGTCTCTGCTTGGCCTTTCTCAGTTCAAGGGCAAGAGCAGTAGAGATGGTTTTTGGCTATTGGCATTTGGTGCAAATCTTCAAAATTAAAGCACAGTACAGGAAATTTCCTTGCAAGAGTAGTTTTACAGTTTGACAACTCAAAAAATGTGAGTTCTACCACCAGGCTAAAAGAAGACTTTATAAACAGTTTCTAAAGTTCCACAGCCCATACTTTGTGATCTTTGAATCCAGTACACACTGCTTCTTACGTAGCCTGAAGAGAGGCAGGCAGTCTCCCCCCATCAGCAGCAGCTTCTGCGGCTGGTATGATTCTGCAGTCAGCGTAAGAGGAAGAAATCTTTGGCGCTGCATTCGTCTGGCCTTCTGAACCAAGATAAAGAAAGAGCCTTGCTGTTGTCACATAACGTAGACTGAAGAGGTAAAACACCATGAAAACAGTGACTTGGATGCCAAGGTTGATCTGGTGACGCTCTTGGGTCAGACATATCAAAAACCTTCAATGCTTCCTAGCTGTTGTAGGTCGCTACTTAGTGTTCCAATAGAGCCTCCATCAGGTACCCTCTTGTTAACTTGAGTCTGTGAACAGTTGAGAATTTCCAAAGCAGATTCTTTTCATTATGTCCAATTACTGGCTTCCCCCACCTCTCCCCAGTAGTGTTTCCAGGTGAAAGCAATTTTTATCAGTTATTATTATTATCTTAATTGTAAAGATTTTAAAAGTTGACCATGTGTGCTCTGTTCATGGCAAGCGCTATGCGGCTATAGTGACGATAAATCCTAAAAGCAGAAGTGAAATCCTAGTGTGACTCACTGTTTTATTCAGGGTTACCCATCATTACAGAGTAAAAAGCTTATAAATAGGAATCATCACTTGTGATATTCTTGAGTTTATTTTCCTAGTCCCCCAAAAAGTTTAGTGGTCATTTCGTATGTCTGAATCCTATACTGAAATTATGGTTAAAAGGAACTCTGGAAGCGGTGTTGCTGGTAAATATTTTCGGACTTGATTTAGAGAAGGGTACCAAATTTAACAATAAACTGAAGAGCTTGCAGAATAGCATTTTTAATTTCCTGGAAGAAGTCTTTTAATCGATGTTTACTAAATAGACATAATTTAAATTTTAGAAAGTGGGCTGTTTGTCTGCCATGTTAGTGTTCAGTGGCGTTTAAGCATGTCTACTCTTTGGCTCCCAAAAGTTAAGCTGCTGCTCCAACCCAGGTACACTTAGCAGCCTTACTCACAGACTCACAGCACTTCCTCGCCTGCCTGTTTGCCACCTCCCACACTGTTGCGTTGTAATCCCAGGTCCAGCAGTCTTTGGCTCTGTAACTTTTCACCTGTGTGTGTGTATTCTAACCTCCACCCCAGAGACTTTCTCTTCTGTCTCTTTCCCAACCTTAATTGCTGTGGAGCCACCAGGCTTATTCTTATCTTAAAGGAAATGATCTGTCAAAGCATTTGTATTTTCACTTGTCAGAGCATGCTTATGTATACGTCATCTATTCTATTCTTACAGTCCTTTTGTAATCAGAAGAGGTCTTCCTTATTCCAGGGTAAATATTTCTGGTTATGTTCAAAGTACATTTTGTTGTGTTTGTTTCCTGGTCTAGAGGATCTTGGTTGGTGCCATCCTCAGAAATGTTACAAGTCATAAGACCATTGCCAAAAGCTTTATCAAACCCCCTTTTCAGCTTGGCAGCATACTGAGAAAAATCTCCAGCCTCCTCAGATCCTTTTAGAAAGTAGGTCAGATCTAACTAATAAATGAATCAAAAAAACAACATGTGCATGAAAGTGGTCCCCCGCTCTGTTTTAGTGACATTTTACCAGATTGCTAGAGGTCTCAAGGGATTTTGTAAAGGCTCCAAATTAATTTGGGTTTTCTTGACCTCGTGTGTGCCATACACCACTCCTGATGAGAAGCAGAATGAGGTATAACATCAGATCATAATTGGCTGCTGAATCTTCAAACAGAACTCTCCAGGGAAACAGATGACTTGCCCTTCAGCTTTTGAAAATTTTGAAAATTTCTCAGCATTAAATAATCCAACAACTTTGATCTTTGTCAGTTGCACTTTTCATATGTTCAGAAGAGGGCTGTCATTTGAGAAGCAAGGGAAACAGTTAGATTTGAATATACCTTTCTGTATTTTGATATTTTTTATAGAAGTACAGCGTAAAGGTATTTAAATGTCCTGTCACACCCCCTAACTCTTCAGGGACAGCGAGACTAACTGGGACAGTGGTTAACAGCCACGATATGTGGTGGGTGTCCAGTAACTGAATAGTTTGCTTTCATCTTCAGAAAAGCCACTTACAAAACACGATGCCATTATTATTTACTATAGCAAAATTATACTGTATTGCCAAATGTCTAAATCCTCTGGGGCATAATTAATCAAGGAAAATTATTTCAGGATGTTTTAGCAAGCAGATGGTTGGCAGAATATGTTGGGCCTTAGAGTGTAAGTTCCCTTGAGGGAAGAGTGCTTAGCTTTGGTGTGGAGACAAGGTCTTTGGTGGTTTTAGCTATCTGGTGAACTTGTCTGTCTTTGCTCACAGTGATGGTGACAGGCTCAGTGGCAGCTCCCGGGGCCTCTTTGCCAGTTGCATGCACTGAGCATCTGATATGTTGGCAGACAGAGCTGATTCCTGGATGCGTGTCTGAACCTCCGCATGTCTGCTTTTGGCAGAATTGAGTGCGACTCTTATCCTTTACCCATTAAGCTATCATTATGGCCTCCTTATCTCTGTTTCTTCTGCAGCATGCCTTTGAAAGTGTTTGACTCTTTTTTGGCAGTTTATTTGATAATGCACAAATGTGGAAAATGTGCATCTTATTTCTATCTAATATAGTGTATGTCTTCAAAGGAAAGAGAGTGAGACTTTAGGTAAAGATTTGTCAGAGTAAGTCAACAGCTCTGGTGGACTTATTTTGATTATTGATATGGAATTCTTTCCTAAGAGTTTGGTTTACAAACTCCTCTGTGAACCTTAAATGCCTCTGCTTAGCCCCCTCAAAATGTTGTGTGTTCCTCTCTGAGCCTGATGTATTGCATATCATCCTTGTGTCCATTAGAGAAAAACTGGTGTCTTTTGTATTTGGTCTCTTGTGTTTTGTGTGTTCTTTTGCCAGGTCAGAAGAGGCATCTTAGAGAAAGATGATTGTGTGTAATTGCCATAAATGGAGTCTTTTCAGAGCCCCTATCCAATTTACTAGGGGTCAGCAAAGAGTTTTTAGACTTGAAATCCACACAAGGCATAACGCATCAATTGGACTTTATCAGAATTAAAACTTTTGCTCTAAAAGGGTGTTATGAAGAGGATGGGAAAAAAAAAAAAAGCTATTGACAAAAGAAAATATTTTCAAACCACATCTGACAAAGAATTGGTTTCTCAATTGAACAGTTTAGAAAACAATCCATTGGGGCAAAAGATATGAATAGACATTGGATTAAAGAGGATGTATAGATGACAAGCACATGAAAAGACATTCTGTATTATTAGCCATTAGGGGAATGTAAATTAAAACCACCATGAGATACCACTACACACCTATCAGAATGCGTAAAATTAAAAATAGAACAGCAAATGCTGGCAAGGAGGCAGAGAGACTAGATGGCTCATCCATTGTTGGCAAGAGTATAAAACCAGAAAACAGTGTAACAGTTTTTTTTTTTTAACATGCAACTACTATGACTCAGTAACTATACTTTTGGACCTTTAACCCAGAAAAAAGAAAACTTAGGTTCACAAAAACCTATACACAAACATATGCATAATAGCCCCAGAGTGGAAACACTGCAGATGACCTTCAGTGGATAAATGGTCAAATAAACTGGTACATCCAGACCAAGAAGTACTACTCAGCAAAAAATAGGAGCAAACTTTTGATGCAAGTAATGACTGTAGATGAATATCCAGAGAGTTACATTGAGTCAGAAAAGTCAGTTTCAAGAAGTTGCATCCTCTGTGATTCCATTTGTAATACATTTCTCAAAAAGGCAACATTATAGTATCGAAATAAAGAGATCAGAGTGTTTGCCAGGGGTCAGAGATGGGGGAGGGGTGCCAAGGGAGATGGGTGTGGCCATAAAAAGGGAACAGGGATCTCTATGGCAATAGAAATGTTCTGTATCTTGATTGTATCCATGTCAATAGTCTGGCTGTAATATTATGTTACAGGTTTACAAAATGTTACTATTGGAAGAAATAAAGGGCACACAGTGTCTCTGTTTCTTTTTTACAATATGTATGAAGTTACAATTGTTTCAAAACTGAAAGTTTAATTAAAAAAAATAAAAGCATACCTACCCTTCTTGTGCCAGAGTCATATGAAATGGAATGCAGCCTGGGATAGCAATGAGCCATGCCTGCCCATGTGTTTACTTTGATGTTTTCAGTATTCCTAGTCTCAGTTCAGTTCAGTCACTCAATTATGTCCGACTCTTTGTGACCCCATAGACTGCAACATGCCAGGCCTCCCTGTCCATCCGGAGTTTATTCAAATTCATGTCCATTGAGTTGGTGATGCCGTCCAGCCATCTCATCTTCTGTCATCCAGTTCTTCTGCCAGTCTTTCCCAGCATCAGGGTCTTTTCCATTGAGTCAGCTCTTCGCATCAGGTGGCCAAAGTATTGCAGTTTCAGCTTCAACATCAGTCCCTCCAATGAACACTCAGGACTGATCTCCTTTACAATGGACTTGTTGAATCTCCTTGCAGACCAAGGGACTCTCAAGAGTCTTTTCCAACACCACTGTTCAAAAGCATCGATTCTTCAGCGCTCAGCCTTCTTTATAGTCCAACTCTCACATCCGTACATGAGTACTAGAAAAACCATAGCCTTGACTAGACGGACTTTTGTTGGCAGAGTAATGTCTCTGCTTTTTAATATGCTGTCTAGGTTGGTTGTAACTTTCCTTCCAAGGAGTAAGCAAGCGTCTTTTAATTTCATGGCTGCAGTCACCATCTGCAGTGATTTTGGAGCCCCCCCAGAATAAAGTCTGCCACTGTTTCCACTGTTTCCGCATCTTTCTGCCATGAAGTGTTGGGACTGGATGCCATGATCTAGTTTTCTAAATGTTGAGCTTTAAGCCAGTTTTTTCACTCTCCTCTTTCACTTTCATCAACAGGCTCTTTAGTTCATCTTCACTTTCTGCCTTAAGGGTGGTATCATTTGCATATCTGAGATTATTGATATTTCTCCCGGCAATCTTGATTCCAGCTTGTGCTTCATCCAGCCCAGCGTTTCTCATGATGTACTCTGCATATGAGTTAAATAAGCAGGGTGACAATGTATAGCCTTGACGTACTCCTTTTCCTGTTTGGAACCAGTCTGTTGTTCCATGTCCAGTTCTAACTGTTGCTTCCTGACCTGCATATAAGTTTCTCAAGAGGCAGGTCAGGTGCTCTGGTATTCCCATTTCTTTCAGAATTCTCCACAGTTTGTTGTGATCCACACAGTTAAAGGCTTTGGCATAGTCAATAAAGCAGAAATATATGTTTTTCTGGAACTCTCTTGCTTTTTTGATGATCCAGCAGATGTTGGCAATTTGGTCTCTGGTTCCTCTGCCTTTTCTAAAACCAGCTTGAACATCTGGACGTTCACGGTTCACGTATTGCTGAAGCCTGGCTTTGAGAATTTCGAGCATTACTTTACTAGCTTATGAGATGAGTGCAATTGTGCAGTAGTTTGAACATTCTTTGGCATTGCCTTTCTTTGGGATTGGAATGAAAACGGACCTTTTCCAGTCCTGTGGCCACTGCTGAGTTTTCCAAATTTGCTGGCATATTGAGTGCAGCACTTTCACAGCATCATCTTTCAGGATTTGAAATAGCTCAACTGGAATTCCATCACCTCCACTAGCTTGTGTGTAGTGATGCTTCCTAAGGCCTGCTTAACTTCACATTCCAGGATGTCTGGCTCTAGGTGAGTGATCACACCATCGTGATTATCTTGGTCGTGAAGATCTTTTTTGTACAGTTCTTTTCTGTGTATTCTTGCCACCTCTTCTTAATATCTTCTGCTTCTGTTAGGTCCCTGCCATTTCTGTCCTTTATTGAGCCCATCTTTGCATGAAATGTTCCCTTGGTATCTCTAATTTTCTTGAAGAGATCTCTAGTCTTTCCCATTCTGTTGTTTTCCTTTTATTTCTTTGCACTGATCACTGAGGAAGGCTTTCTTATCTCTCCTTGCTGTTCTTTGGAACTCTGCATTCAAGTGAGTATATCTTTCCTTTTCTCCTTTGCTTTTTGCTTCTCATCTTTTCACAGCTATTTGTAATGCCTCTTCAGCAAGCCGTTTGGCTTTTTTGCATTTCTTTTTCTTGGGAATGGTCTTGATCCCTGTCTCCTATACACTGTCATGAACCTCCATCCATAGTTCATCAGCACTCTGTCTATCAGATCTAGTCCCTTAAATCTATTTCTCACTTCCACTGTATGAGAGATTTGATTTAGGTCATACCTGAATGGTCTAGTGGTTTTCCCTACTTTCTTCAGTTTAAGTCTGAATTTGGCAATAAGGGTTCTCCTTATGCAAGAAGTATTTATATGTAAAACACAGGCTATCTAGCCAAAGTTGTAGTAACTGTAAATGGAAAGTAACCTTTAAAATTGTATAAAAAAGTAAAAGTAAAAATATATTGAGAAGTATTTACAGCAGTTTTATATTCTTTATAGTAAAGTTCCATCTATCCATCTACCAGGTTTTTCTCTATGTTTTTATTGAAGTATAGTTGATATACAGTGTTGTATTAATTTCTGCTGTTTGGCAAAGGGAGTCAGTTATACACATATGCATTCGTTTCTATATTCTTTTTTATATATCCTATTGTTTTTAATATATCCTGGCTTATCTCAGGATATTGAATATAGTGCTATACAGTTGGACCTTGTTGTTTATTATTCACCACTGTTTTGGGGAGCTTTCTTAGCTGTGATCACCATATTGGGAATAAAAGATTGGAAAAGAAGGAGCTCAGCCTGGGCACATCCATTTCACGTGTGAGTAGAGTTGATCATAGAAGGTTCTAGGGTGAGTGAGTGTTTTTAAAGCTTTGTTTTACCATAACATGGCATTAATTTTATATTTGTAAATTTCAAGAGACTCAAAGGTTCTGGTGTTTGGTTTTGGAATGTGGGTTAATGAAGTTTGCACTAATTTTTCTCTCCACGTTTGACTGTCAATTTGGAAGGCATTTTGTAGTTAGTTACCAAGTGAAGAAAAATAAAACCTAAAAGTTGCAGGTTAAATTTTATTCAGAGACTTTTCTGAGAACTAAGGCCTAGGGGATAGCCTCAAGTAACTCTGAAGAATGCTGTGCAGAGATGAGGGAGGAGCCAGGACACATAGGAGTTTTTGCTAAAAATGTGTAGTCAAACATCGAAATATTACTGCTATTCACAAACAAACAGATACTTTAGGTTAGTGATTTTTGTGCTTTTCTCTATGCGGGAAGATGACTGGGCTCATTGAAATTATTCCTTAGGTAGGCATTTTAGACGGCAGAGCCTGGTGGGCTGCCGTCTATGAAGTCGCCCAGAGTCGGACACGACTGAAGCGACTTAGCAGCAGCAGCAGCAGGGCCATAGTATCCAGAGCGCATAGTTTCCTGTTTGTCTCCATCCTGAGTTTCTCTTAGCACTCCCCGTGGGGGCGCTGCTGATGGCTTGCCAGCAGGGAAGGACAGCATTCCTTATTACTGGGATGGAAGACACCGTTCCCTTTCCACACAATCATTGTTGTTTCTTAGTTTGTCGTGTGTGTCTTAGTCGCAGAGTCGTGTCCAGCTCTTCGCGACCCTACGGACTGTAGCCTGCCAGGCTCCTCTGTCCATGGAATTTTCCAGGCAAAAATACTAGAATGGGTTGCCGTTTTCTATTCCAGGCAGGGAATCTTCCTGACCCAGGGATCGAACACTAGTCTCTTATGTGTCCTGCATTGCAGGCAGAGTCTACTAATGTGCCACCTGCAAACTCCTAGTTTAATTGGCAGCATTTTTCCCTTGCTAATACATAAAATAATAATGCATCTTACAGTTTAGTGTCATCTTAAGCTCAGTGAGATCTGATAATGATGTCTGAAACCAACTATCTGTATACTTTACCTGGCCCAACTTTATTAATTTATTATTAAACATTTTGTGGGGAGGCTTTTTTTTTTTTAGAGGAACTGTTAACAGTTTGAGGGTCTGATGGTAAACTCTGTGACATTTTTTGGCAATAATATATTACTGCCATATACTCAAGTACTGAAACCTCATTTTTCCTTTTTTTTTCAAGTGTCTATATACAGTATCTGGTTTTATGACAAGAATGACTGTCACCGCATAGCCAAACTCATGGCCGAGTAAGTATTTCTGTTACACCATAGATTTTAATTTGTGATATATGGTAGATGAAAAAATAATGTTTCCCCCTTCTCTTTGTTACCAGAGTCCACTAACTCATGTATTTTCCCCGATTTCCTTTTATTGTCAAAGTTTTGAAAAAGGCAGAGAAGCTTAAAGAAATCTCAAATTATCGATAATCGTACCACCAGTCTCTTTTTACGTGTACCTTGGGTTGATGTGATTGTTTTTTATTCATTTTTTTTATGTTCACTGAAAGAAAAATGCAAAACAAAAAAGTTATGAGCTAATTTTTATTAAGTGACTATATTAAGGCCTATAGCCTGGGAGGTAGCCTCATCTAATTATTTAAGGGATACTACCTCCAAGAGGAGAATATCTAGGAGAAATATTTACATAATTGAAATTATCTAAAGACTACTTTATTACCAAATTAATCAAACAAAAAATGGTATTTAGTGTAGTCATATCAGAAAAAAAGAATTTAAAATATGATCCTCAGCAATAGTAACAAGAATTTTAAAATACTTATGGAAAAAAATAAAAGCAAAGACAAGGGAGCTAGAGAAGAGAATGCCAATAAAATGAGGATAGGTAAACTTTTTTGCTGAGAAAAACGTATAGTCAAATATCAAAAGATTACTCCTAGTAATAAACAGACATCTCATGATGAAGATTTTAGTGCTTTCCTATATGTGGAAAGATGCAAGAATCTGGAGTCAGTGAAATTATTCCTTGGATATGCATCTTAATTATCTATGGGCCAGTATATCCAGAGCCCAGAATATTTCCTGTTTCTCTCCATCCTGAGCTCCTCTCACTGTGTACTCTATGGGTAACTGCAGTGGCCCATAGGCTTGATCCTTCTTGAGCTGGAATGGCAGGCAATGCTTTTTTCCTTTACATTTCCAGAAGTAAGATTACACTGTACATTGGACTTTTCACGTCCACAGCATTTTTCCAGGACATTAAATAGTCTTTTGTAGTATTTATGTCTGCTTTGTATTCTGTTCTGCAGACAGATCATAATTTAACCAGAGCCTTACTGTTAAACGTTAGAACCATCCAGCTGCCTCGCTCCAGAGGGTATTCTGTGTCCAGAGCACAGCCTCACCACCGTTTGCACTGCACCTGACTTCGGTTCTCTCCAGATTTCCACTGTAGCAGGTGGAGCTGTGTTCAGTAACTGATAGAGAACTCCCACATGCATCCATGGCTACTTCCTTTAAGAGAACTTATTTTTGACACAGATTCCAGGTTTAGAATCCCCAGTCCTCTAATGGGTTATGTCCCAGGAGAGCTTTTATAAATCAGAATCTTGGAATTTGGAAACTAATTTTCCTTGAATTGATGTTCTGAGGGATGGTCGTTGTCCTTTCTCAGACTGGCCCACAGAAGCCATCCCTCTGTATTGCTGGTACTGCCATTCTGGTTTCTGGGGATCTAAGACACAGGTGTTAGAGGGGCCTGAGGTACTACCACGCCCTGCACAGAATGCTGCAGTGGGCAGCGAGTTCTGGTGGATTTAAGTTTTCTTTTCAGTTTCTGCCTGCATTTCCTCAGAAATGCTGGCCTCTCTCCCCCTCCATCAAATCAGAATTCCCTTTGCTCTTCTGCAACGTTTTTACCTGCATGTTTGGGAGAAAACAGTTTTTTTCTTTTTCTTTTGTCTAATATTAAACTAAATCCTGTTAAACTATAAATAAATAATTAGGCCCACATCCCATTTCCAGGTGTATTTGCATTTTAAAAGAAGTGCACATGGCTAAGGCCACATTTTAGTCCAGGACTGCTAACATGTCTCAGTTGGGTTTTTATCTGCTTCCCGCTTTGTTTGCTGTAGGTGTGACCCCAAGGACATTGTTCCATGTGAACTTGTGTCAGTCATTTGAAAATGCATTGGCTTTCCACAACCAGACCTTTCTTTTTAGAACTTTTCTCTTAAAAAAAAAAAGATAAAAGCTACTTTTTTACAAAGCCTTTTATTTAATGACCACTATCTGTACTTTTAAAAGGAACAGCAGAGGCAGGTTTTGATAACTTAGAAGACAGAGATTTGTTGATTTTTGGTTATCCTGAAATTTACAGTATTTTTCTTAAATATCTATATTTTGGAGTATGTTAATACATAGACTTTCTCCTGCAGATTGAGAGCTTTTGGGCCCAAATTGAGAGACCCTGGCTCTTTCAGCTCTAACAGTTATTTGCAGGAAACCATGTTGAACTGTATTCTCTATCAGTAGGCAGTATCCGTAAAGCAAGACTTCAGATCATACATAAAGCAGAAGATAAAGCAAGGCTCATCTGAAAATACTGTAGTGAACATAAAAATAGGATGAGGAAGTAGAAACAGGAAGCAGAAAGGGAAAAGAAGGGCATTCAGGTTTCCTTCACTAGAGATGCCCAAAAGAGGGGCATTTGCTTAAACTTTTAGCTTGTTTTACTAGAAGCAATGGTATTGAAAGTGATTAGCAAATGCCTGCATGAAACTGTTGATAGTGAGTTTTCAAGTGTCAGGCCTATTTATGGCTGAAGAGAATACCAAATATGTTCACATTAACTTTGTGATAAATGGCATTCTGGTCACCAAAGATAAAAAGGTTATCTTTGTCTTTCTTTGCTCTGACTTTACCTGCATACAGCCTCTTTTCGCTACATATTTCAGAATGTCATCTCTGTTAGCCAGAGATACAGGTAAAATTCTTTGGGACATATTGTGCATCTAAATAAAAGTGCCTGCCACTGCCCGTTCTGTTAAATATAGTTCTTTCTACCACTGTTTCTACAGCTGCAATATGATAATTCTTGAAGTAAAACATTGATTTATTCCAAAAGGTTGTTAGTAAGAACTGAGAAGATATATAGGAGAACAGGTAAACGTCTAGACCTGTTCTATAAACAAATCTGGAAATTCTCTTTGATCAGTAGCAAAATTGAAAATTCACTAAACTTGGAAAATGTCGCCTCTCCTAAAGAGGAAATTCAGTCTGCCAGAAGGTGTTTTTAACAAAACCTAGTCTGAATGCTTGCCCATACATAGACTATAAAATTTGGAGAACTCATAGAAGTGAGCCCTATTCCTGATCTTACAAATAGTCTTGGGGCATACTTGAGGGTTTGAGAGGAAGGGAGAGGGGCAGGGCTGTTCTTCCCAGAGTGTGATTGGAAGAGGCCTTAGAGTCCAGAGCTGGGTGTGCCTTCCATGCCGCCAGCCAGTTTCTGCTCTCAGCAGTTTTATAAGGTAGTCCTTTGGGTGGATGAACAGTGGTGATTATTAGAAATGTTTTTCTTTGGAATGAAGATCACAAATCCAGTCCAGGTCAGAGAGAGGTGAATACTAGCATGGGTAAGCCAAACAGTGTAGCAGGTGATGGTAGACACGGGCTGTGTGACGGGTCCTTGATGGTGGGCGTGGCCTACAACTGAGTATTAAATAATAAGCATTTTTTGGGTTTTGGCTGCATCACTAAGTTTGTGGGATCTTAGTTCCCCCACCAGTGATTGAACCCCAGGCCCTTGCCAGTGAAAGCGTGGGGTTCTAACTACTGGACCACCAGGGACTTCCCAGTTTGGAGAAAGCTTTAAACCCATCCTTGGAGAAGCATAATACATTGTAGCTTGTTAAAAACTCAGAATAATGTTGCTTTTTTTTTTTTAATCTGTGTTTAATATTGTTTAATCCGATGTTTTCAAATAAAAGAACCATCCCACACACACTAATAGGAGTTCCTAGGCAGGCTGTTTTAAAGCAGTAAACTGACATTGGGTACCCTGTTCTATGCCTCTTAGTCCATTAAAAAAAAAAAGCCTTTTACTACTGAATTGTTTTATTGCCTGTCATCATCACTGTCTGAAAGTTTTCAAATTAATTCGATTATCAAGTTGTGACTGTGCCTATACTATCCCATGGCAAGTAGGCCTGTTCATTACAGTTGGACTTGAAACCTGAATGGATGTTTAAAAGAAAAAAGATTCATTATCTTATTTTGTTACATTAGTTTCAAGCTTTAAGAAAAATATAAGAAGCAGTAAAACATTCATGTGCTCCCCAGGCAACTTTTAGTTTTTCACATTTTGCTTCAGACTTTAAGGTGTGGCAGGGAGAGAGCATGTTCCTAAGAAATTAAACCCCTCAGATAGATTTGCAGACCGCAGCCCTTGACTTAGACCTTGACTTTCATGCTTTTTTTAATATATATTTTCAAGTGCAAAATTAGCTTAAGTAACACTAGTCAAAATAAAGAACGTTGCCACAATCACCCTGACCTTAGTTACCCACTTAGTGATTTTTTTAAGGAGACAACAAGGAAAATCTTTTGTTTGCTTGTAGAGTTATTGCTGATTTTTGAAAATTCACCAAGATCTTCATTTTTAAGATGCTAAGCTTTTTCCTTGCTCCCCATTATTAATATACCCTCTCCATAGGAGTGGTTCACCTGAACAGCTTTCCTTTGTCTTGGTGACATTGTCCATTTTCAGATTTACTTTACCAGGTAGTTTGATCCTGAGATAATGTAGGAAAGAGAGAGAAATAATGTGTAATCTAGTAGATTTTAAAAGTATCTGCTTCTACCAAATCTGGAAAGGAATTCTGTATTTTTGGCCTTCTAACAGTGAACTATACTGGTTGGTACTGTTGTGAGTGAGATGGTGAAAGTAGTCAGTCATGTGTTACTGGGATGAGGTAGCTGAGGCTCTGTTCTGTATTGTGAGGAAGGCATTGTTACCATGAGGCAGTCTTCCAGTATCCTTGGAAGATGGACGCCAAAATCTCGGGTCATATTGTGTCAAAAAAGGTCTTTCTAAAACTTGGTTCTCTCCCTCCAGCGTGGTAGAAGAGGAGACGCGGCGGTCCCAGCAAGCAGCTCGGGATAAGCAGAGTCCCAGCCAGGCCAACGGCTGCAGTGACCACAGGCCCATCGACATCCTGGAGATGCTAAGCAGAGCCAAGGATGAGTACGAGAGGGTGAGGCTGTGCGCTGAGCAGGAGAACCAGAGCAGGGAGGAGACCAGTGTCGGGTCTGGTGGACTGGGGAGGTCACCTCCAGGGCCAGCAGGAATAAGTAGTTCAGAAAGAAGACCTGTCTTATAGATCAGGAAAGGGATGTTCTTACCTCTGAAAATTCAGAGTGTTCTTTTTCTGTTCCTTAAAAATTACTGTGGGAGAAAAGGATTTTGGAATATAAAAGGTCCCACTTCCTGGGTAAAGAAATGTACATTAGAACCCATGAGATGTTTAAAGTTCTAACAGATTCCTCAATGTCTGTCTTAGAGAATTACAAAGAATTTATGGATCTGTGAAAATCAATACATAAAAGGCAATCATCTCTATAATGAATTCATTGATTCTTAGGAAACTGGATGAAGTAAATAAATTTCAAGAACCATTTCTGAGCTTTTAAGTTACCATGTATTACCATAAATTCCCTCCCGTACCCTTAATGAGATATGGGTTATCTACATAGATTCCTCTGTTTTTATAGAGACCTTTCGGTGTTGTGGTAACAGCTAGTAAGTTGAGAGCTCTGTCACCCGTTCCCAGTGAGGACGAGGTCAAGGTGCCACACAGGACAGAAAGTGCGGGAGCTGCACACTAGAGCAGAGGCTCCAGGAGGGGCCCGCCTTCCTCCTCAGGCTGGGAAGCAAGTCCTCTCCAGGGGGAAGAAAGAGCTGAAGCCTTGTTTCTGTGTGCGGAGCTGCAGAGGAGCTCTAGGTTACATGAGCAGTGTAAAAATCTGACATGATTTCTGGTCAATGCACGTTGCAAAGGTAGAAAGTATGGACAGCGCAGTAACTACTGTTGTAAGGGAATTCTTCTGATACGGTATGGAGTGAATAAAGTTTCTGTGGTTGGATTAAGACTAAACCTTTGGGGATCTAGTTAAATCTTTGATATTTCCTTCATAATGTGTTCTTTCTATTTTTGAAGCCATCCATAAATAGGTGGCACTTCCTTAAACAGGAGTATTGTTGCTTGTCTGCACTCGCCTGTCATCTAATCATACGGTGTTAGTCTTAGCAGCGGCCCATGAGTTCACGTCTTAGTGTCTGGATGATTTCTCCTCTGCCTCAGATGGTTCCAAATAGACCCTTTATCTCTAGGTAGAGACTTGGGAGATTGCCAGATTCATCTATGCAACAACTTGGATGAATCTCAAAGGCATTTGCTAAGTTAAGGAAGCCAGCATTCCATTTAGATGACAATCTCGAAAAGACGGAACTGGTGCCAGAGAAGAGTCACTGGTTGCCAGGAGTGGAAGGAGGGCACGACTGCATTGGGATAGCACAAGGGAGTTTGGGGAGGTCAGATATCCTGATTGTGGTAATGGGTACACAAAACTATACATTTCAAAAGTTAATTTTGAAAGTGAAAGAAATGGTAGCCCTCCAGGCTCCCCTGTCCATGGAATTCTCCAGGCAAGAATTACTAGAGTGGATTGCCATTTCCTTCTCCAGGGGATATTCCCAATCCAGGGATCGAACCAGGGTCTCCTGCATTACAAGCAGATTCTTTACAGTATGAGCCACCAGGGAAGCCTGGTGATACATTTCAAAAGTTAATTTTACCATATATTAACTTTAAAAAAAATGGAAAAGAATATATAATAAAGTAATGCTGTTTGCTTGTCCTTAAAGGGGTTATAAAAATAACAGTTGTTACGAACACTATTGTCTAAAATCATGTGCTCAACTTTCTAGAAATTTTATTGTCCAATTAATTTCCATATTTCATGCAGGTCCAAAGCAAACATTTGGCATTTGGCAGGGGGTGATTATCCTTGACTTTTAAAATAATATTTCTGTTAACAGTAACCTTGAATGCTGTTTTGTAAACCAAACAATAGCAAGTTTTTTCACATGATGTACTTTTCCTTTTAATTTAAGAATCAGATGGGCGACTCAAATATCTCCAGCCCTGGGCTGCAGCCAAGTACTCAGATCTCCAATCTGGGAAGCACTGAGACGCTAGAAGAGATACCATCTGGGTTGCAAGATAAGGTTTGTACAACTCAAGCCCTAGCTTTGTCCACAGTAACCTAACACAGAGTCAGCATTTTGTAAGGGCTTTGATGCAGTACAAGTGTGATACATTGATCATCTGTCAGAGTATGTGCGTATAGGCAGTAGCGTGATGTCATCCTCTCATGTCATTTCCCCTGGTCCATGTAACTGTCTTTCATCCGGGTTTTGCAGTAGCCTCCTATCTGGTTTCCCAGCTTTTGCCCTAGCTACTCCCTCTCCTCTTCTTGACCCAGGGGTCAAAGTAATCCTGGTTTAACCTAGGTGAGACTGCGGCTTTCCTCCAGTGTTGTCTCATCTCACTCAAATAAAAGCCAGGGTCACGGCAGTAACCCCTAAGACCCTATCTGATCTGGCCCCCCTACCCCTGGCCTCATCTTCCATCTTTCTGCCTTGTTCCCAGCCTCATAGGCTTTTCTACCTTTTCACAGATGTGTGAGACCTGCCCCTACCCCAGGACAGGCCTTTGCAGTTATAGTCCCCTTTGCAGTTATAGTCCCCACAGCTTGAAAGACTTGCTTCCTAGAAGTACCTTGCTCCCATTCTGGTGTCTTCCATGTAGGTGGGGGCCTTTCACACCACCCTATTTTAAATAACAATCCTTCCCTCCCCCTGTTCTATTGTACTTTATTTTCTTGCAGCTATCAGGGTTTGTGGTTTTTTTAAGTTTTTTGATTGTCTCCTCCCCACCAAAATCCAAGTATCATAGTAGGCAGCCAGTTTTGCCTGCCTTGTTTGCTGCGGTATCCTCAGCACCCAGCACTGTAAATATTTGTTGAATGAAATCGTTTTCTTTGTTTTTATTTCTTTTTATTTTATTATTTATATTTTTATGAAGTAATTCTCTTTAAAACTGATGACTTGATAAGTGAACAGATACCAATTAAAAGCCATAGTTTTTTAAGCTTTTTATTTTAAGATAATTATAGATTCATATACAGTTGTAAGAAATAATACAGAAAAAGTAAAAGCCATAGTTTTTTAAGCCTTTTATTTTAAGACAATTACAGATTCCTACGCAGTCATAAGAAATAATACAGAAAGATCCATGTCCCTTTCGCCTGTTTACTCCATTGATAACAGCTTGAAAACTATAGTACAATACCACAACCAGAATATTAACCCAGTATACCCATCTTGTGCACATTTCCTCAGTTGTTTTACTCATATTCATTTCTGTGGGTATATGCATGTGTGTGTTTGCGTGCATGCTAAGTTGCTTCAGTCGTATCCAACTCTATGCAGCCCTATGGACTGTGGCCCTCCAGGCTCCTCTGTCCTTGGGATTCTCCAGGCAATGCCCTTCTCCAGGGGACCCTCCTGACCTAGTGATCGAACCCATGTCTCTTATGTCTCCTGCATTGGGAGGCGGGTTCTTTACCACTAGCAGCACCTGGGAAGCCTCATTTGTGTGTGTTTAGTTCCATGCAGTTTTATCTCATGTAGAGCTTTGTGTATCTACCACCACAGTCAAGATAGAAGACTTCATCACCACAAGAATCCTTTGTATTGCCCATTTGTTGTCACACTGACTTACATGTCACACCCTCCTAGCCTTCCTCTGGCATCCCTAACTAACCCCAGCAGTGACTGATATGTCTCCAGCTTTATAACACTGTCATTTTAAGAATTTTCTATAAATGGAATCACATAATATATAACCTTTTGGGAGTATGTTTCTTCACTCAGCATAACTCATTGAAGAGACTCATTGAAATTGTTACATATATTATAGTTCCGAATCACTGCTGAGTAGAATTAACATTTTTAACCTGTTAAAGGACGCATGTGTTGTTATCAGTTTGGGGCTATTGTGAATTACATTTCCATGAACATTTGTATACAGATTTTTGTACACACATTTCCTTTGTTGTTCCTTTGTCCTCTCCGTTGCTAAATCGTGTTTGACTCTTTCCAACCCCATGGACTGTAGCCTGCTAGCTCCCCTGTCCATGCAGTTTCCCAGGCAAGAATACTAGAGTGGGTTTCCATTTCCTTCTCCAGGGTATCTTCCCGACCTAGGGATTGAACTTGTGTCTCCTTCATTGGAAGGCAGATTCGTTACTGCTGTGACACCAGGGAAGCCCTAAATTGCCTTTACTCTGGGTTAAATGCCCAAGAGTACAAATGTTGGGTAATTTCATAACTGCAAGTTTTAGTTTAGAAATTGCCCTACCATACTGTTTTCCAAGAGGCTATACCATTTTACATTCCTAAGCAATGTATGTATAATGTTTCTAGGGATGCAGGGGGTAAATTATTTAAACCAGATTTTGTATACTACATTTCTTTGCTCCGTTTTTGCTGTATTTGAATTTGAGATCCTGAAGGTCAAACGTATATTAAAAGAGAAAGTGTTATATAAAATTTAATTTTTAAATAATATGTGTTAAGACAGGGAGCAAGTGGAGGAGCAGATTCCTTCTAGTTTGGCCTATCAGCCATGAATGTCCAGTGGGCTAGTCACTTTCCCTTTCATTTCTGAATCATGGGATTAAGGATTCTGGCAGTACCTGACTCACAGATTTACTGTGAAACCCAAATGAAAAAGTGAACCCCAAAAGACTCCATTTTATAGGCCAAAGTGACAGCATTTTGTGAAATACTGAGAACTGGATATTGTTAAGCCACATGATTGTCTAAAATTAGCTCAGATCCATAACCAGCCCTGTACACAGAATAGTACATTGGTTTAGTAACACTGCCATCTAGTGCTGAGGAGCAGATAATGCTGTCAAGCCTTAATATTAATAGTATTAAATTTTATTTCAGTTTCATTATTCACTTACTAAAATTTCCTTGGGACAGTTTCCCTAGTTTGTTTTGTTTTGTTTTTGTTTTTTTGTTCCTGTGGTTAAGAATAATCACACCTTCTAGTGTGCCCAGGGCACTAATGAGTCGGAAATCTGACATGGACACAGTAAATTCAAACAGAAATATGAAATTCTGTAAACAGCAAGAGCTGTGGGGTGAGAGAAGAACAATGGAAAACCTGAGATAGTTTCTTAAAAAAAAATTTTTTTCAGTCCCATACATACTGTCACTGAATTCCATTTCACAAGGGAATGGTCAGATTAAAATTTGATTTAAGTGAGGCATTGCTGAACTCAGAATCCAGACTGTAAGTATATTCAGACATGAATAAAGAATAAAATTTCACCTTTTCTGTGGATGATGGAAGATGAGTCCATAAATAAGCCAACAACTAAAGGAATGCAGCCAGTTTTTCTTGTCAGAGGCAGAGAAGAATGGAACGGGTCCTGTCCAAACCAGCTCAGAGACAATAAAGCTTTGGGGAGTTTGTGTAAAGACACATGCTCTGACCCCTCAGCCTCTAGTGACTAATTCAGCCAGTTACATATTTCCAAAAATTGGTACAGTCTGACCAGCCACCAGCTCTTAGTTATTCAGGTCTTACTTGCACCTCTCTTTTCCGAAGGATCCTATCACCATTCAGATGATTAGATAGCCTGTCATCTGCATGGTGGACATAACGGTGCAGTGGCATAATGGTTAAGAATATGGATTGTCTTGTTAGAACTAGGTTGGCATCTGGTTCTGCTGTACTTGGGCATCATCCATAAATGGCAATAATAATAGTACTGCCCTCACTGATTAATAGAGTAATGCATGCGAAGTGTAGTACAGGGCCTCCTGTACAGTGAGCGTTCTGTCTGTGATAATTCTTACTGCCTTGTAACCTCATTTCTTCTGCCTTACGTGAGGTACCTCTGAAACCTAATGCTTTACCACACACCCTATTCCATAAAGTCTAATAATCTGTCTCTGGCCTGGCAGATGTTGCAGGGAGGCAGCGTGGAGAAATTGGAAACTGGCTGCTGCTTTTGCACACTACCAGATGACTTCATTTTTTAATATGAAGTAGATTTTAAATGAGCAGACATACCTGTTCTTAAGTTCAAGTATAGAAACATTTCACGTGTCAATGTGGATAGTTTCAGTTTTTTAAGAGTTCGTTTTTGTTCCACTAGATAGATAAAAATTGCTACCTGGATCATTTTCGAAGCCTAAGGTGTATTTCATGGTGAGGTTTCTCCATGTCTGGTTTTTGATTGTTCCTTTTCTTATAACATAGTATTCTTCACTGGAAAAGACTTTTAAGTTTCTACAAGATCATTCCAATATGATCTGTGTTTTCTAAAGTAGGTGTATCTAAATGTTGGGGTGTGTGTGTGTGTATACACATACATATGTATATGTAAAAGAATATGGTGGTTAAGAGCTACGTAATTGGGATTTCCCTGAGGGTCCAGTGGTTAGGAACGACTCTGCACTTGCACTGCAGAGAATACTGGTTCAGTCTGTGATTGGGAAACTAAGATCCTGCAAGCCATACAGTGCAGCCAAAAAATAAAATAAATGAAAGGAGTCCTTTGGGCCCAGGGCAGGGCAGGGCCTGGCACCCTCTGCATACCCAGCAAATAAAGGTTAAATGAATTCAGCAGTACTGCTTGAAGGGAGAGTGCAAGAAAGCTCACAAGTGGGAACTATGAACATATCTCCTCTGAATCATTGGAGTGGTATCAGTAAACCAGATCACTAAAATATAAGTAAGTTTAACGCTTTCAGGCTTAAATGCTTTCCTTTTCCTTCAGCGTCTGTGATTTGGGAATTGGAAGGTTGCTATTTAAAAAATGGTTAAATTGAGAGGGGCAATATAGGGTAGGGAATTAAATGGTACAAACTTATTATGTATAAAATAAATAGGATACAACAATAAATTGTACAGCACAGGGAATATAGCCAATATTTTATAGTAACTTTAAATGAAGTACAGTCTATAAAAATATTGAATCACTATGTTGTATACCTGAAACTAATATAATGTTATATCACCTATACTTTAATTTTTTTTAAATAGTTAAATTTATTTTCTGGTATTTGAGGCCTAGTCCTTAAGGTACAATGCCTGCCTTTTAATAAAAAAAATATGAACATAAAGGTAGGATTGCTTGATCATCATTTGGTCCTCATATCCTCTTGAATGTAATTTCCCTACCATGTGTGACTGACATGGGGCAAATTAACTTTGAGCAAAGTAATTGCCCCTTTACCTTACATCTGTTTGCTAAGCAGAAAAGGTGAATTTTAAACTATCACCTGAGTCCCTAAAATTTGATTTTTATTACAAATGTAGGTGTATCACCACCTTGGGGATACCAGGTGCATTCTTGGCCTTAATCCTGAGGACATCTTCAGCTTGTTCCATTTCCTATTTTCAGACTCTACCTATCCTTGCTTCTGCAAACTGATTTGGTTGATGGAAAAGAAATTTAGTTATGCTGGTTTGCAAGAGTTTTCTCTCATTGGGTGATTTGATTTGTTTTTCAGTCTGCTCCATCTGGACACAAACATCTGACGGTGGAAGAATTATTTGGAACCTCTTTGTCAAAGGAACAGCCAACAGTTGTGGGTCTGGATTCAGAAGAAGTGGAGAAGCTGCCAGGAGATGCCTCCCAGAAAGAGCCCAACTCATTCCTACCATTTTCCTTTGAGCCTGGAGGGGCCCCCCAGTCGGAAAACCTGGGTGTCCATCCTGCTGCCCACCCCTCAGTCCAGCCCGAAGTCACCACCCCGGTGCTAATCACTCCTGCTTCCATCACTCAGTCCAGTGAAAAGCAGGCCCCCAGCTATGCCATCCCATTGCACTCTGTGCTAAGTCCTAGTCTACCAGCAGAAGCTTCTACTGGACAGGCTCCCCCCAGCCTACCCCGAAAAACCACCATGATGCAAACAGTGAAGACTACACCTAGGCAGAGGTCTCCACTCCTGAGTCAGCCTGTCCCCGAGCTGAGCCACGCCAGCCTGACTGCCAGCCAGAGCCCATTCAGGGCCCCGCTGAGTGTGACAAACACAACCAGTCCGTCTCTCCCAAGTGTTGATCTTCTCCAGAAACTCAGGTTGACCCCGCAGCATGACCAAATACAGACACAGTCACTTGGGAAAGGTGCAGCAGCACCCAGCTTTTCTCCAGCAGCCGGCCAGCTGGCCACCCCTGAGAGCTTCATAGAGCCTTCCCCTAAAGCGACAGCAGCAAGAGCCTCAGCCTCCCTGAGCAACATGGTGCTTGCTCCCCTTCAGGTACTGGCAGGAGATTGGGTGGCTGTAACCTAGCGGGATGAAACTGGATTTTGATTGAGAGGAGGCAGAGTTGTTTAAAGAGACAACCGTTGAGTGTGTAAGGGGCTAGAAGAAAGGAGAGGTGAGAAGCCCTGCAGTGATCAACCAAACCATCGGTAACTGGTGGTGTAACTCAGTTCCACTTCCCAAAATAATTTCAGCTGATAAAAGCTGAGAAATAGTATTTTCCTTCCTGGGTGTGCATTTTAGCGTTTTTTTGTTAGTTTATTTTTGCCTGACACGTCTAGGAGTCCTTATTTGACTCAAGACCATGGATCCAGATTATCCCAAGCTTTGTTCCATCCCCTGCTCCCTCAGTACTCTTGACTGAGTGCCCGCCTTGTGCCAGGTGCCTTAGGGGTGCCATAAGAGCATCCCACATCTGGAGGTCTGAGGTCAAAGAAAGCTTCCTCGGGAAACTGGCCATCAGCTGAGATTTGAAGACTCAGTAGAAATTAGCCAGACCTAGAGGTAGGAAGTGTGTCTGAAGGCAAGGAAAATAGCAGGTGCAGAAGCCTAGACACGAGAGGGCATTTGCTGAGCTGTGGTGTGACCGGATCTATGTGTAAAGAAACATGGGGGAGCAGGTGTTGGTGATGAGTAAAACTTTGTAAATAGTGTCAAGGAGTTAGAGGTTTGTTCTGAGGGCCCTTTTTAAGTGCATGAGCCAAGGGTGGCACGCTGGGAAAGGGGATGACGGAAGGACGACGACCCATCAGAACGGAGGTCGGGGCAGTCACCCAGGCTTGAGCGGGTGGGGGCCTGTACTGGGCAGTGTGGACGTGTGGATTTATTAAGAAGGAGGATGAGCGGGACTTGGTGGGGTTTGGATATAGAGGTGAAGAAGAGGTTTGTCCCTCAGTAACTTATAAGATCGGTGAGTTTACAAATGAGGAAATCAGGTCACAGTTGAAGTGACTTGTGCAAGATCACAGAACTGAAAGGGGGTAGAGCCTTTCAAGGTTTTAGTCTCATGCCCTTTAATAATTACAATCCCCAGCTGTTGAACATTTTACCAAATAATATTAATACTGGCTCTTCTGTATAATATTATCTCTTAGTTAATGGAATGCTTTGTTCCATTCCGTTAAAATTCAATACAGAAAAAGAAACCTGGTGTCCTGGTTACATGATTAAATTGTCATATTTGCCGTTTCTGTCCGCAGTATAAGGAGCAGCGAGAATGTTCTGTTTGATAAAACATCCCTGAAATGTGTCTGCTGCCACTATTCCTGTTGTTCTAGAAATACAACCAGCAGTCCTGAATACCGCCCCTCTAGATTTGGCCTCTGGGACAGCACCCTGCTCTCCAGCATGCCTCCTGGCAGAGGAAGCTTACAAACATGTTCTTTCTCATTTATGTGCCGTATCGAATTTCAGGACCTGGGACCACACTGAGTCCTAATGTATTTGCTCTGCCACAGGAACTTCTGTGTCTCCCAGGGAATAGGTATAGCATTTATCTGGAAGTGTGTGGCTCTGTGTGAGACTGTTTAGTGCCACCTGTCAGAGTGTGAACCACCCTATCAGGAGGCTTCATGCTGTCAGGATCTTGCGTCTCTACAGTCTCAACAGCAAAATATGCTTGGTCTGTCCCCGCTCTTATAAGAGACCCAGGTTTCAGCTTTTTCTGTAGAGACGTTTTCAAGGCTTTGCACACCCCTTTTCTCCAGTGGAACTGAAGGGGGTTGGGGGCTGTCCTGAAGCTCCTATCCTGCATTGTGACAAATTCTGGTCAGCCACTTCCCTCAGGAATCTGGGAACCAAGTCATGTTTGAACTCCTCCTTACAGCTGCTAACCTAGATTTTTTTCCCCAGTAACTAAGAAATCGTTAATGAAAAGTTGCTACATCTGTTCCTCTTTTCTGTTTAAACATTGCAGTCTATGCAGCAAAACCAGGATCCTGAAGTCTTTGCCCAGCCTAAGGTGTTATCCAGTGCCATCCCGGTAAGGATCCCCTTTTTCTAAAGAGCATAGTATGTCTTAAGTTCTTCTGCTGAGTGTAGAGTGAAACATTGCAGCTTTCAAACCTAGGCCCCTCTTAAATGTCCCCTCCCACTCCCGCAGGCAGAGCTCATTGCTGTGACCTCTGCAGTCCTCAAGTCATCCGTCCTCAGTGATGTCTTCCCTGAGTGTGTGTATGGGAGGGCAAGGTCGGCCACGGCAGGGGTGCTCGCTCATTCCCTCTGTGTTGTGAACGGGTGACTGCTGAGAGCAAGTCAGCCCCATCCCTATGGACAGGAGACAGTCTTTGCCCTGGAAGAACCATGGTGTCCCAGTAAACAAGGCATTGTCACCACCCTGCTCGATGGCTTCCCATTGCCCTGTTGACAGAACCTCCCAGGCCTGCGTGCTCTGTGCCTTGCTGCTTCTCCCCTGCCTCATGTTTTAAAACTTGTCCTCATCCTCCATTCCCTACCAGCTTTGACAGGCACACTCATCTTTTTCAGTTCCTAAACTTTGAGGTTCCATTTGCCTTTGAGCCTTAACATCTCTCCTGAAGCCTAAGAGTTTAAACAGAAGCCACCTTCTGACTGGTCTTAGCAGGTCTTCTTTGTAGCTTGTCCTGCTGTGTGGTGATCGGCTTACCGCTTCTTGGTAATCTCTCAGCCCGGTGTTGCACCAGAAATAACCACAGATGGCTCAGAACCCAGAAACTGCACTCTCAAAGCTACGGACAGCTTTGGTTCTTTATAAATGAGGAGGGTGACGGATAGGAGGGAAAAAATACATAGTTTTCTTGTTGAGTGTATCAAAATATGAGAATTAGTTAAAAAAAAAAAAAAGAATGGGCTTCCCTCATAGCTCAGTTGGTAAAGAATCCGCCTACAATGCAGGAGACTTGGGTTCGATCCCTGGGTTGGAAAGATCCCCTGGAGAAGCGAAAGGCTACCCACTCCAGTATTCTGGCCTGGAGAATTCTATGGACTATACAAGTCCATGGAGTCTAAAAGAGTTGGACATGACTGAGCAACTTTCACTTTCAAAAAAAAAATATTATTACTCTTTCGTGTATTACTGCTGGTTAGCCGTTGTTAGCCCAGAAGTATATCTAAATGAAAGAAGGAGGTAAATGTTAGTTTTATGTTTTTAAAATTGTGTCTTTGATGACTGTGGTGGCATAATAAATACATTGAACACGACTAAAGAAACTAATGCTTCATATAATTTCATATAACTGATGCTTCATATAATTCTTTTTATTGAATTAAAATTTATGTATAATAAAATGCAGATTTCTTGAATTGAGTTTTAATACACGTATATCTCTTGGGTAGTCCATCACCTCAGATAGTTCCTTCACACCCTCCTCCAAGCATTTCTGTGTCCCTCATGGAAAAACTTGACATATTCAACTTATCTCAGGACTGTTCTTACTGTGCCTTATCAGATTCCCTTTCTGTAGTGATGGGGCTTGGCGTATCATAACAGCTCGAGGCCACCCTTATCATGTAAATGGGCTCTTCATCCTTCAGCGAACAAGCTTCCTAACCAGACATTGCATGCTTAGATGCCGCTTCTGGCCCTTTATCTGAACTCTGAATAGTCAGCATGGGCTCTGCTTTCCTATCTCCTGCTGCTTGTGCTTATTATCAGCGTCCCCTCCTCTGGGCCTGGCTGCTGGCTCCCACACTCTTTGTTGCAAAATGGCCATTGTTCCCCTGCAGGTGGCAGGCCCCCCTCTGGTTCCGGCAACAACCTCGGCAGCGCCCTCAGTCCTGCTGTCCCCCAGTGTTTTCCAGCAGACAGTTACAAGGTCCTCAGACCTTGAGAGGAAAGCCAGCTCCCCTTCTCCTCTCACTGTTGGGACGACAGAAAATCAGAGAAAGCCTTCCATTATCCTCAGCAAGTCTCAGCTCCAGGATACATTAATACATCTAATCAAGGTATGTAAAATATTAGTTTAGTCTTTGGATTTTCATTCTGTAAAAAAATAATTGTATGATTCTTTAAAAAGTCAATTCATAAAGAAAATCCAAGGCCAGCTAGGACCAGTGTTTCTCTCTCCCTACGGGAAAATTCTCGAAGTGGAAAAATAGATCTGTGTGAATTTCAAAATATTCCTCATGATTGTCTCTGGGTGGTGGGATTCTTGGCATAATTAGTTATACAGAGCATGTATATAATTTCTTCCTAAGCTGTTACCATGACAGTAAGCTCTAAGGAGGTAACCGTGACCTGACCATCTCTTCCAGAATGATCCCAGCTTCCTCAGCACACTTCATGAAGCCTACTTACAGGTTCTGACCAAGAACAGAGACAGCCACAACCTATGACTAGAGCAGAGTAATCCTGAAGGCAGGATGTCGACCTCAGAAGCAAGCAGGCCTCATCATGGAAACTTCTAAACGGAACATTGAGCTTTGAGAATTCTAAAACTGAGCCTATGAGAAAGAGACTCGTTGCTTAAGAATGTTTTCCAAGTGACGTTCTCAGTGATAATGGAGGTTTCACTGTGAAGCATCACCAGCAGACCTTTGTTTTGGGGGGGGAAAAAAAAGACCATTGTGTTCACTTGTGTGGGTGTGGGTGTTTTCATCAGCTCTAAACAAGTTTGTGAAATAAGGAATCTGATTTTCAGCTCACTTTCGTATTCAAGGTCTTAGGGAAAAGAGGTCACCAGCCCTGTGGCAGTCAGCCCAGCCCATACCCCCATTCCCCTCCCGTACTTCCATCTAAAAACTTAAGCCTTGGGCTGGTAGTCAAGTTCTGAACAGAGCAGAAGTCAGCTCTGTGCAAAGTAGCTTCGCGTTTTAAGGGTCAGAGGTTAAGCTGTCAGATTAGGACTGGTTTGTTCAAGTGAAGTGTATTTTATACGAATGCCCCTTTTGGGCCTTAAAAGTTCTGAAGTTTATTGATTTGTTCTGATTTTAAGTGTCCCCGGTGATGCCACGCAGAGGGCTTCCACTGTGAGGATATGTTTGAATAGGGCCCTGCCGGCCCTGTGCTGAGGTGGGAGCAGGCGTGGCACACCTTTGAAGTAAAGGCTGGGACTGGTAAGACCCAAATTCTATCAGAAATCTTCACTTTCAGTTAAACTCTCCAGTGGTTTTGAAAATGTTAAGCTTGTGTGTGAATCATAGCCTTATTTTCCTTTTCTGTCCAAACAGTGAGAAGTCATTGTTCGTTGTTTCCCTTAACACTTTGACAAAAGGACCAGTGGACCAATCTGACAAAGCCATTCTGGTTCCGTTCCTCAAGTCTACTGAGAATAGTTTTAAAGCTATGCAGAAAAGGGAACTGTTACTCACACTGCCCTTACTTTATTATAGAATATGGAATTAAAAACCAAGGGTGATATTCGGAACTTCACCAATGTATTCTTAGGCTGTGAGCCCTTCTGCAGCCCAAGTCTGAAAATATGTAAAGATGCTTTGTTATGCTGCTATTGATCTGCCATGATTTATATTTATTCTTTTATGGCATGTAATGGTGATTAGTAATATTTTAATGTAGATTTGATTTATTTCAGCAATAGTAATTTTAAGATATTCTTTGAATGAAAGTGTCTTCGTTTCTATGATACAGGTCATTTTGTAGTATTTAACCAATTAAAATGCACTGCTTACTTTTCTGAGCACTATTTAATGACGGGGTAAAAACCCAATTGGCTCAACCAGCTAGCTTAAGGATTAGCTGTGAATAATGCTGACAGATATGATGGTTCCTTGGGAACAATCATTTAAGCTTTAATGGTAACTCAATCATAAATCCATAGGTTTTTTTTCTTTTAGCTGAGATTTTAGAAAATTGTGAATTACATACTTGTTTTAGTTTGCGCTTAAGTTGTTTTCAGTTTTTTGTTTTTTTTAGCATAAAGAATACCTTGATTGGCTTTTGTTAATCTAAACGTGCTTCCTGGGCAACTTTTCTGCTTCCAAATTTAGTGTCTTCTATTGTGTATACCTATTATTTGTGAATTGTGCAGAAGTCAAGGAAGCTTCTAAGTTCTCATACTCAATTAGGAGTTAGGAATAGTTTGTTTTCAAAAGTAGTGTGTAAATTCAGCAACCAAAAATGAATTGCTTGTGCATCACCCAGGAAAGAGAAGGTTACAGTAAGGTGTGAAATGTCGCTGACCCCAGGAGGTGGTGTCCAGGGCGCCCCCGTGACTGTTCTCCGAAGACAGTTGCCCTGGCAGGCTAGGATGCATCCCAGGTATAAGTGTCTGTGGGCTTTGGAAAGCGGAAGAATCGAGGGGTTCTTGTTATGATAGACGTTTGAGTTGAAATGATGCTTTGAGTCGGGTCAATATTACACGACAGTTGAGAGAGAGTTCTGAAGAGGGTCTGTAATCAGATCTGTTCATTTTCACCCTTTAATTCAAGGAATGAATAGGATAGACAGTAGAGAATCTGGGATGAGGTTTCCTTAGTGTGAAAGTAAACTTTTAAGTGCCCAAGTCGTGGAGACTTGAAAAGGGTAAGCCTGTTTCGACTCCCAAATTTATGTATTCAAAGCGTTTTGAAAATTCAGAAGCCAGAGGTTCACTGCCATGAGAACCAGGAAGTTCAGGCCAGGATGAGTCAGTAGAGAAGTCGGGCCAAGCCTGAACAGTGGCAGTTGGATGACCCTGGGCTGAAAGTCACAGTTCGGTTGCCTTACCCCTCATTCAGACTTCTGTCCAGAACCTCATGCTAGTTTAGGTTGCATGTTTACATTGCTGCAGTAACTTTACCGGAATCTTAAGTTTTAAACCTTAGTTGGGTCCAAATGGACACCAAAACAGAGACGCTTCTTGCTAGGTTTGCAGAACTCCAGGTGCCCTGCACTTAGGTCACCGTGTCTATCTGTAGAGCCCCTCACCTGAGTGGGCGGCCCTGCTCTTCTTTTCTTGCAGTTACTGTGGTGTCTTTGAGTGGACTCCCACCTCCCAAACAGCCTCGTTCCTTTAAGGCAGAAGCTCCTCCTCATTGTGCATCTCCCCCCAGGTTGGTAAGGTGTGACTTGGAATCCCATGTTGTCCAGTGACTGTCAGCTCCAGGAGAAGCATTCGTGACATCTGCATGTGAATGTGAATGTCCATGGCTTACTTAGGAAGGCTTTTGGGAGCTGGGTTTTGTTAAGAGCCCAAGTTGACCTGGGTACTTCTCTGCCAGAGGAGGCACAGGCTTAGTTGAGAATAGGACCCGATTTTGCATGTCAAGAATTGTTCTTTTTCCACCTGTGTGTTCTTGTAAAAAATCTTAAACCCCATCAGATCTACTAGGTAAATATTTTTAAACCATGCAGCTTTATTACTCTCCTCCCCAAAGAATGTAGTTTGACGTTTTTCTCATTTTGGTAGTAGAGGCCATAACTGCCATTGTATTACTAATAATGCAACATGAAATTGAAGGTGCCTAACTGCTTAAAAAACAAAATCAGCCATCATACTGTAACTCTGAGCAAAATGAAACAGAGGAATGAGAGGCGGCACAGGCACGGTAGGCTCAGTCCGTGTGAGTGAAAACAAGGAGTCACAGGGACGTGTGTCCTGCATTCTTGCTGCACGTTTGCTGCTGCTGAGCACATGTTTCTTTCTTACCTGTCTTTGGTTTTCTTCAGTTGTATTCAAAGGGCCTGCTGGAACCAGTAGCACCCTGCGTTTTCAGGTGTCTAAAATGTTAAGATCTGAAAGAAGTAAAGCAACTTACACTGAGCTCTTTAAAAGCTGTGCTTGAGAACATTTCCCTGAGTGGGCCGGGGCCTCCAGGAGCCTGTTTTTTTCAGCAAGAGAGACATGTGCAATGTTTCACTTGGCTTTGTGTGTGACATCTTCATTTGAAATGCTCTGATGCAATACCGTTCACTTTGAAAGGGGGAAATGCAGAGTTGTGTTTCCCTTTTATCTGTGTGATTCCTTCAGAAACGTGTTTTTAAAATATATGTTCTCAGTGGGTTTTTATTCTGTATTCCTGCTTTGGCCATGTGGCTCTCATGACCTTCAGTGTACCAGAGTTTCATTGCCCTGAATGTGGCCGTGAGAAGCTCTGGGACTGTGGCAAGATTTTTGTTCCATGAGCGCAATGCAGCATCATCAACAGTTTTAATGGTATGGATTTTATACCATCTGTGTATGTTTGCAAATATTAAGTTATTACCTGTTTTCAGATGAGCATTTTTCATCCTAAATTTTATATGTTTGCAAATATATTTTTTTAATAAAAGTTCAAAACCAAGTTTTAGCACCTACTCAATTTTAATTGTGTTTTTATTGAACTTAAAGACATAGGAACTTTTGGATGAGTTGCTACACTATGCTGGAGCCTCCTACTGCTGAGAGGGAATGGGGTGAGAGAACAAAACAAATCCATTTATTCCTAGAAGGTTTCCCCAGATAAAGGGAACAGGTCTAATAAGGACAAGAAATAGTCTCTTATAGGGGACTTTTATCTTCTGAGTCACTTCTCAGATTCACTCAATTCATGTGCCTGGTGTCTAGGTTGATAAAGAAGGAAAGAGGGAGAGAAGAAAATAAACTGTGATTGTTATAGGAAATAGGGAAAAGGGTAGAAAAGTGTTAATCATGTAAGTCCCTGATAACTGTTCACATTAAGTATTGGGTTGGCCAAAAAGTTCATTTGTGTTTTTCCATAACACCTTACAGAAAAAAACCTGAATAAACGTTTTGGCCAACCCAGTGCGTTTCCAAATGAAATTCTCCCTAAAATGTTTGCTTTACCTGCCTGCTTTCATAGAGCAGAGCATATGCTTAAACCTTGCTTTATGACTTTTATACACACACTCAGTCACCACTATTGGCATGCTCATTCAACACATAAACATTGCGACTATTTTCTTGATCTTCACAGTAACCCATTTTAGAGAGAAGGGAGTTGAAGCCAAGAGTGACAAGGATGTGCCAAAGGCTGCTGCTTATTAAGCCAGCGCTGAGTTAAGGACCTGAAGCCATGCAGACTGGAGGGCTGGTCTAGAATTCCTTTCTTGATTCCATTGCCTCCATGATAAATTATTCTAGATTGCTCTTGCTGGGGCTTTTATGTTTGTCAGTTACAGGAAGCAGCCTGTCTCTCCTGGATGAGCAGCTGGAAATCCAGCCATGAGGTTTCCTCTAAGGATGAAGCAGGCTTCTTGGAAAGCAGAAGAGAAGAGCAGAGCAGCAAGAAACAGTCACTAAATCAAGCAAACCCTGGAGCCCAGCCTGCATTCCCTCTTTGAGACAGTGCATTTGAGGGTCTCTGTTATCTGTAATGGGAAAAAGTCAACAGGTTTCTAAAGGGCTTAAATCCATTCAAGATCCTCACTCCTAGAGTTTGCCGCCATACTCAACGCAAATAGAACTCATGACATAAGCCTCCCACCTGGCTGGAGGATGGGGCTTCCACACATCACTTCAGGCAAATAAATAACGGATGGCTGCTAAGAGATATGTTATGCCCAACTGGTAGAATGGCTCAGAAGGAGGTGATAATGAAAGCAACATGACAGTCACATCATGTTTCACAAACATTTCTTTCAGTTAAGTTGGAATAAATTTGAAATACAGTCCTGTGAGTAATCATAACCAACATTTGTTGTGTGCTGTGTGATTGTGTGCATTATTTGTTAATCTTCCCCACATCCCTGGGAGGAGGAGGCCATTCAAAGTGCAGCCTCCAGAAAGGGCTCGAAACACACCAGCTTCTGTCATCCTGAGAAGGGGAAGAAGGGGTACAGGCTCTGGTTAGACTGATGTCAGCCCGTCCATCTGAAAAGAGCTCTAATAGTGGAGCCGAGAAGGCAGCCACACTCCATAGGAACTGGTGTCTTTGTACCCAGGTCCCTGCCACTCCAAGAAGATGAGTCTGGCACTGCTTGAGCCCTGCCAGAGCTCTAGAGACACCCCCAGCAAGCCACACGCCATTTTCTGTGGAGTTTCTCACAGTGTTGGCAATGAGGCCCTAGCTTCTGAAGCAAGTACAAAATCTGGATCCCTACACATTTTGTGACCCAAACCCCATTTATTGTTTCTATATCTGGCATCTGAGTTGATGCTTTCGTATTGCAGTGCTGCAGTGCTGGAGAAGACTTGAGAGTCCCTTGGACTGCAAGGAGATCAGAGCAGTCAATTCTAAAGGAAATCAACCCTGAATATTAATTGCAAGGACTTGATGCTGAAGCTGAAGCTCCAATACTGTGGCCACCTGATGGGAAGAGCCGACTCATTGGAAAAGACCCTGATGCTGGGAAAGATTGAGGCAGGAAGAGAAGGGGATGACAGAGGATGAGATGGTCGGATGGCATCACCGACTGGATGGACATGAGTTTGAGCAAGCTCCGGGAGATGGTGAAAGACAGGAAAGCCTGGCGTGCTGCAGTCCATGGGGTCACAAAGACTCAGACATGACTGAGCAACTGAACAACAATATCTGAGGTGTCCCTACCCCCAGAGGTTAGCCCTCCAGCCTCTCAGGCTAACATCCTCTCCTGTCCTGCTGGCACCCAGAGGCTTCCTTGACTTCCACTTGACCCCTTACCCTGACAGGCCCCCCGATGGGAAAGGGGGCTCCAGGAATAGTGCCGGCAACGCCAGTTACCTTGTGGTCTGCACCACGGGCTACGGGCTGCGTGCACCCCAGCAGGCACCTCACCCCATTTTAAACAAATATTTTGTCATTTCACCTTTACCATTTTTAAACAGCATTTGTTTGCTTAATTTGTTTCTTTGACTGTGCCAGGTCTTGGTTGCGGCATATGGAATCCAGCTCCCTGACTGGGGATCAAACCCAGGCCCCTTGCTTTGGGAGCACAGATTCCCAGCCACTAGACCACCAGGGAAGTCCCTCACTTTTATACCATTTTGACCCAGAATTCACAGAGAATGTAACCTAGGCCTACATAATTTTTAAATTAATATCTTAATTGTAATACAAAGGAGAAGTTTTAAAGTGATTTATAATCAGATGTTCTATATTAAATAAGTAAATGCTCGGGCATGACTACACAAATTCTCAGAATGCCCCCAGAAATCGGAGCCCTGGCTTCACTTCCTCTCCCCAACAAAAGACAGCGGCTCTCCCATAGCAGGCCTGCCCAAGGCCGACACACCTGGGAGCCTGCTCCGCCACCCCTCCACTGCCCGCTCTGTCTCCCTGGGCTCCTGCCCAAAAGGAGACTGAGGAGCTGTTTGCGCTTCAGCCCAAGATGGTGAGGTTATTATCACCTCCCAGGGATTTAGCACCCTTAACTGATGGACCAGTGCAATGGCTGGTGGCTCAACCTCAGAGGAAGTTAAGAGGGAAGATGGGAGAGACACACACATACACACACAGACCCTATTTGTTGGTCCCCATCTGACCCTCAGGGCTGCGGGTAAGAGCTATTCTGTCTCAAACGCAGTGCTGGACAACACAGGCACACACGCCTGCCCTGTCCCCTTAGACTGTGGCTCCGTAGGAAACTGCGAACTGGGGAGCCTCTCTGTACCCACAATGTGGCACAGCAGGGATGCCGGGCGCTGTGGAACAGAGTGACTTTCACCCTCCTGACCACCTGGGGGATGCAGATGAGGGAACTGGCCATTGAGTGATCGGCCAAACACCATCCGTCCAAGTTCACCCAGCTAGAGGGCAGCAGAGGCAAGAGTTGAAGTAGACTTACACCCACCACCTCTCTCTGGGTTTGTGGACCATGGAGAGAGGCTTCGGGTCCCCGGAGAATTTTGGAGCCCATTTGGAAGTGACAGCAGCCTTGCTCCCAGTCCCCTTCTGTTATTCCTGACTCACAGGTTTAGTTCTCAGAGGGCTTTCTCAGCCCTAAGCCAGAGAGGGTGAGAAAGTGGGAGAGTGGGTTAGAGGCATCCTGCCAAGACACCGGCCAAGCAGGAAAGCCAAGGCCCAGATCTGCAATGATTTTATTGTCTCAATCCCCATCACCCATGCCAGCTTGACACAGGTACTGTTTGGGGGCAAATTGGCTGTCGGTGTTCACCTCCTCCTTAGAGCCTTCCGTGATCCGAAGCCTCAGGAGGCAATTCTTTGTGTAGATCACAGGGACAGAGCCTCATGGCCCCCACTGACCTATGACCTGTGAGCCGAGAACTGATACAGAATTGTCTTTTCCAAATATCTAGCACAATACCTCCACACAGGCCTTGGCAAATGCAACAAACAAATAAATTCATGAGTGAATCAAAATGTCATTTGAGGCCTCATCAAAGAAGGAAATAGCAACCCACTCCAGTATTCTTGCCTGGAGAATCCCATGGTCAGAGGAGCCTGGTAGGCTACAGTCCATGGGGTTGTAAAGAGTGGGACACTACTGAGCGACTTCACTTTCACTTTCTTTCAAAGTCACCAGAAGGAAGGCTGACTAGATGTCGTTGCTAATTCTGAGGGTGGGGTGGGGAGAGAAAAACCATTATGTTGTAATCTGAGTGGTGGAGCCTGGGCACCTCCCCTGGGTGAGGAGCAGCCAACTCGGGCATGGGACTTCCTATAACTGCTGACTGCTCTTTCCAGCCAAGCACTCCTACGGCTTAATGTTTCCTAGGAAGAGTTGTGTGGCTCTGAACAGGGAAATGATCCCTCTCCATGCCTTTCTCCAGAGTCCTCACCTAAAAAACTACCACTTCAGCTATTCAATAACTGCCCAGGAGGAAATCTACTTAATCTCACCACAACAAAACAAAAACAGTCATCTGTAATATCCACTGGAACAAAAGCCACCCCTGCTGCCCAGCTTGCTCAGGCAAACAGGAGCAATGAGAACAAGGCACAAGGTGACATCTCTCCCCACTCCATGCTTCAGGCCACGCCAGCTGCCCCAGAAGTGCCCCGATTTTCAATAGCACTATGGGAGCCCAGCCAGCTGATGGGGGTTGACTCCTTGCTCCCAATGCAGGGGAGGTGCCCAGGCTCCGCTACTCAGATTACAAGCTGCAGTGACTAGGCACTTTTCTTTTGTGTGCAAGAAAAGCAGGCCTGTCTTGGCTGGGCTCCAGCCTGGTGCTCACCTGTTAGGAATGGCAGGTGCCTTCAGCCCTGGCCTTTGGTGGTGACTCAGAGGGTCAACCACTCAATTGGTCCTGAGATTGGCCAAGGACACACAGTGAAAACCAGGGGAAAAAAAAAAGTCCTCTCTCCTGGAATCTAGTGCTGCTGCTGCTGCTAAGTCGCTTCAGTTGTGTCCGACTCTGTGCGACCCCATGGACTGCAGCCTACCAGGCTCCTCCGTCCATGGGATTTTCCAGGCTAGGTGTTCCGAAAGCACACATATTGTTTGTTACAGTGCAAATGCCAAAAGCAGTGTCCAGACAAGGGGGGCCCGTGGATAACCTTCCTCTGCCCAGTGACAATCCTGGGGGTGAAAAGCACGTGGACTCTGGAAAAGAATTTAAGATGCATAGTGATGTAAACCAGAGGGGTCATGACCTTGTTTGAAATATTTATATTTATGGAGAAAAAGAAAAAGACTGGAAGGAAATAACCAAAATGTTGTCCTTGGTAACCTTGGATGGTGGGATTATGGGGGATGAAGTTTTCCTCTTTGTGTATCAGAGTTCAAGCAGAGAAGCAGAAACTGTCTATATTAAGAGATTTGGTACAAGGAATTGAATTGCTCTCTGGCAGGGAGGGTGGGGAGTGGCTGATCAGGTAAGTCACAAATTGCAGGGCAACCTGTCAGAAAGTGCAGGCTAGACCCTTGGGCTCAGGTGGAACTGCCATTGAAGGAGTTATTCTTCAGCCTTTCAACCAAGTGAATCAGATATTCTAGATAACCACCCAGGTTAACTAGAAGAATCTCTTTTACTTAAAATCAACTGACTATGGAATTTAATCACCTCTATAAGATATCTTCAGAGCAGCACTTAGGTTAGTGTTTAATTGAATAATTGGGGACTACAGCATAGCTGAATGACATAAAACAGACCATCACAATATTTTTGTTATATTCTCAAATTTTCTGCAAGGGACATGTGTCGTTACTTGTATAATTTTTTTAAAAAAAGCAGTAAATGACAAAACCACCATGAGATACCACTTTGCACCTACAAGGCTGATTAAAATAAAAAAGACAAGATAATAACAAGGATTGACAAGAATGTGCAGAAATCAGAACTGGCAGCCATTGCTGGTGAAATTATATAATGGTGCAATCACTTTGGAAAACAGTGTGTTCCGCAGTGTATACCCAAGGATATATATATATACCTGGTTCCCTTTCCCCACCACTGCCTTCCTATCACGGAGACGGCAATGGCACCCCACTCCAGTACTCTTGCCTGGAAAATCCCATGGACAGAGGAGCCTGATAAGCTGCAGTCCACGGGGTCGCTGAGGGCCGGGCACGACTGAGCGACTTCACTTTCACTGTTCACTTTCATGCACTGGAGAAGGAAATGGCAACCCACTCCAGTGTTCTTGCCTGGAGAATCCCAGGGACGGGGGAGCCTAGTGAGCTGCCGTCTATGGGGTCGCACAGAGTTGGACACGACTGAAGCGACTTAGCAGCAGCAGCAGTCTTCCTATCATGGGGAGCCCGCCCAGTGCCCACGTCCCAGAGTTTGCATGTGTCCTGGAGAAAACCATCTACAAAAGTCATCTCAGAATTCTCTCGGAGGGTACAGTCTCCAATCACTCCTACTGCCTACATACCACTACCAGAGAGAGCTTACAGTCCTGTTAAAATGAAGGCAGGTTCCCACCCTTGATTGTGCTTCCCCTAGGCAAAGAAAGGGAAAACAAGAATACACCTCTGTTGTAAGAATGAGCCCATTTTACAGATGTGAGGGATCCACCCAAGGCTATGGGGGCCTTGGATTCCCTCCCTCCACCCTCTCCCCCAGGCACAGTCTAGGGCGGGTGTACTAAGAGGCAGAAGTACCAGAGTCACAGAACCAGACTTGCTGGGAGCTCTTTGCCAAATATGTATCAAGGGCTTTAGAATGGTTTCCACCCTCTGACTTAGAAGTTTCCTAGTTGAGAACTCCCAGTTCAGAGCTAAGCTACCAGGACAAGGATTTAGGTACCACATGTTAACTGCAGGGTAATATACCCTGGTGAAAACCTGGAAGCACTCCAAATACCTATCACTAAGGGATGGTTCACAGCTAATCAATATGATGTCTTTGAAGCATTTGAGAATGCTAATGGGAGAATGTAAAAGAAAATGGTAAGTTTTATATGATCTTGACAATATTAAAAAAAAAATAGTAAACACCTATTGAGGGGATGCCCCGTTCTACTCTCCAGCCCCTCTCCCTAACCCTTGACCCTCTTCTATTCTCTACATAACGACTGTAATAAATCAATATCTGTCAAATGAGTGACCAGTGGTTAGGACTCTGAGTGTCTACTGCAGAGGACCCGGGTTCGATTCCTGGTTGAGGAACTAAGATCCTACATGCATCATGATGTGGCAAAAAAAAATCTCAAATGAACAAATGACTTAACAATGGTCCCCTTTGAGTGGAATTATGTGCAATTTTAGTTTACTTTTAAATTTTCTATACCTTCCAGGGTTTTACAATGAGCATGCTTTACTTTGTAGGGAGGGAACGTGTTTTAAAAAACAAGAACAATAACAAAAGTCCAATCAGAAAAGTCAGAGGTTCTGTGAGTTAACTGTGTGAGAGCTCACATTCCTGGGGGCATCATTATCAAAAGAAGCATTTCACCAAGAATGCCTCTGGAAGGTAAGAGGAGAGATGGGGACTTCCCTGGTGGTCCAGTGGCTAAGATTCCTGAGTTCCCAGTGCAGGGGGCCCAGGTTCGATCCCTGGTAGGGAGCTAGATCCACATGCTACAACTAAGACCCAGAGCAGCCAAATAACTAAATAAAATTAAAAAAAAAAAAAAAGAGGAGAGATGGATTTATTAAAGCTCGGTTCTTCATCAACCTACACTCCTGTTAGAGAGTGTCCGAGAATGGGTCCTCTGCAGGGCTTTAGGGAACACCACTCACAAACACACACACACTCACACAGGAATCACCTCAGGCCCCCACGGGCCTTCAGTCCTGGATGTGAATCAAAGAAAGTGTCCTGAAGACCCGGACTGGCTTGTTGGCTCCACTGCAAGCTGAGTGCTGGCTTGGGCCCCCAGTGCCAGCCCAGGCCTGCCCCAGGAGCATGCACATAGACCAGAGCTGCCAAAGTGATGCCCAGTGCTGTCACTCAGGAACACAGCTGCTCAGGGCCCGTTCACGCCTCACTGGTGTCCACTCAGGGGACATGCAGGAGCACATCAGGATAGCTCTGCCCTGCCTTTCATGCAGACAGCTGGGCAAGGGCAGGAGGGGCCCCCACTGGTGAGCACCCCCACCGCCTGGAGGTTTGCTCCCAACTCAAAAACATCCAGGGCAATGGCCTGGCTTATGAAACACAGAAGCAGCTTTACATAATCAGAAGAAATGATGAGAAAAAGCACATTCATAAAAGTGCATCTCCCAATCGACAGTAATTTTTTCAAGACAGAATTTCGTTTTGCTGGATGGGTTTGTTTTTTTTTTTTTTTGAGGGGGGGTGGATTATAAAAGTCAACAGTGTTCACTAAGTTCCAACCAAAGAAAAATTCATAGAAACCAAATACTCTTGTTGAAATGAGAAAAATTAACCTGTGGGTTTTTCTGGCACATTTATGGCTGCAGGATAATTATCCAGCTTCCACGGGTGGAAATTATAGCTTTTACCATAAGGTCCCAATTCCTCCAAAGTCCCCTGTGACTTGGAGTGCATCCTTGCAGCCTCTGCTTTGCCCAGGCACACTTATGAACATGCATGTGCATGAGAACACATGCATGCGTGTGCACGCGTTCGTTTATTTTTGACAGAAATAGGATCACACTCTACAGGCTGTTCTGTACCTTGCTTTACTCCATTTACAACATGGCACAGACCTCTCCCCACCATCGCTGATCTTTCAGTGCTTCACTCAGCCCCATGGGGCAACCAGCAAGGCACTGGACTCAGGTCTCCCTGGTGTTTTCCTTTGGAGAGTTCGCAGAACACCAAAACAGAACTGCCTGAGGGTCTTTGTAGAAATGCAGAGTCCTAGGCCCTGCCCCATAGGGCTTCCCTGGTGGCTCAGTGGTGTTTCAGTCCCTGGGTTGGGAAGATCCCCTGGAAAAGGAAATGCAACCAACCCCAGTATACTGGCCTGGGAAATCCCATGGACAGAGGAACCTGGTGGGCTGGTCCACGGTGTCATAAAGAGTCAGACTCGACTTAGTGACTAAACAACAGCAAGCAATCCTTCGCCAGAGATTCTGATTCCGGAGGTTAGATGTGACCAGGGATTTGTATGTAGAATGACTGCTTCAGGAAGGCACAGAGCGTACAAAGGTTTCAAAGCTATGTCCTTTCTTATCAGACTGAGGGCAGAGGCACGTGTCTGGTCTCTGATGTGGCATACCCTTGGGGCTATCTCACTCTGATCTAGCCTGCAGCCCTTGCCAGCTTTGGGGCCAACCTTGGGTGGGCAGGCCTCCATGGTTTGGGCCAGCAGGAGCCAAGGGCCATGGGATGCACTGGGCTTAGGGTCTGGCTGGGCATCTGGGCACCAGGCCAGCAGAGGAACGGCCGAGGAGCAACTGAGGTGGGGTGCAGGACTCACTCACACTCAACCCATTGTTCCTCATGACCCAGAGCTCTGAGTGTGGGCCATGCAAAAGACAAGAGGGCACACAGGTGAGCAAGGCCTGGCCACTCGCCTCCCACAGATCTGATACAGCCTCCTTCTCGGCCACTGATTTAAAGGGATCCCTTTCTCTGTCCTCGATAATGTAAAATGGAGTTTCTTCCTGTACAAGACATAGTAAGGAGTATCCACCTCATGGGGCCAGTGAGGTGGGTGGACTCCACCAACAGAATCTGTGATAACTCTCCCCTTCCCACTCCCACGCTGGGGACCCTCATCCCCCTGGGCTCAGGGGACCTGGTAAGAACAGAGGTGAGTGCTCCTGTCCCTACACCCTGTAGGTGCTGAGATCAAACCCAATGATCTCCCTCAGAGTCAGCCGTGTTATCAGGTCCTAATAACTTGTGAGGGGCTTGCCTCTAGTAATTTCTCAGTTAACACTGCTGCTGCTGCTAAGTCACTTCAGTCGTGTCCGACTCTGTGTGACCCCATAGATGGCAGCCCACCAGGCTCCCCCGTCCCTGGGATTCTCCAGGCAAGAACACTGGAATGGGTTGCCATTTCCTTCTCCAGTGCATGAAAGTGAACAGTGAAAGGGAAGTCGCTCAGTCGAGTCCGACTCTTCAAGACCCCATGGACTGCAGCCTACCAGGCTCCTCCGTCCATGGGATTTTCCAGGCAAGATACTGGAGTGGGGTGCTGTCGCCTTCTCCGTTAACACTAGCTGATATTATTACTACTAGTGCTAAGTCACTTCAGTTGTGTCCGACTCTTTGTGACCCAGTGGACAGCAGCCCGCCAGGCTCCTCTGTCCATGGGATTCTCCAGGCAAGAATACTGGAGTGGATTGCCATTTCCTACTTCAAGGGATCTGCCCCACCCAGGTATCAAACCAGTGACATTTTCGTCTTCTGCATTGTCAGGTGGGTAATTTACCCCTAGCCATTACCACTATTATGTAATCTCATTTTCATAGTCCTCATTCCCCTCGAGGCTCAAGCCCTGGGCTCTTTCTCTGGGGCTAGGGCTTGAGGATGGGGCACGTTTGCTACTACTGAGCCCAGCACCCAACAGCCCTGTGATTTTAATTGACCTTGCCAGTTTCAATTTGCTCATTTTTAAAATGGGATTACCAGTGAAGCCTCCCCTGTCAGTTTCGCTCAGGGCTATGTATGGGGAGGGAGGAGAGCTGTCTGCAGGGAGGGTTCGAATCCACAGAATTCTGGACCGGGCCGAGAACCTGGAGTTATGATTACATTATTTTTGTGTGTGGTTAATCCCAGCAGGGCAGTGCCGCTTGACTCAGGAGCCTGGCAGCTCGAAGCTGCCCCGCAGATTTCGGGGGGAAGGAAAAAGGAACCGAGAGGCGAGGCGGGTGGACAGCATCCGGTCGGGTCGCAAAACGCCCAGGCTCCCGGCGACCTCAGTTTCCCTATCAGCGCTGGAGGGCTGGGGCGGAGCTGCCTGCAGGGGTCCGGGGGCGGGGCGGGGCGCCGGGGCGGGGCGCCGGGGCGGGGCAACCTGGGGTGATGCCGGCGCCCCGCCCCGCGCGCGGCTCCCGGGACTCTTAACGCGCCCGCGAGCGGCCTCAGGCCTCGGCCGCTTCTTGCAGCTCCGCAGCCGTGCGTCTTAGCTTTCCCGTCTGCGTCCTCTGCCTCGCCACCCGCCCGTTCGCCTGGCCGCGCCATGGAGGCCTACCATAAGCCTGATCAGCAGAAGCTGCAGGCCCTGAAGGACACGGCCAACCGCCTGCGTATCAGCTCCATCCAAGCCACCACGGCGGCCGGATCGGGGTGAGTTGGGACGCTGGGCGGCGGCGCCGGGGTGCGGGCACGTCCGCTCCGTGTGGCGCTGCACTGTGCCACCACGGAGGAGGCGCCGGGGCTGGGGGTGGGGGGCGCGGTCTCATGGTGGAGTGCGCGCCCTGGAGGATCCGACCGGAGGATCCGACCGGAGGATCCTTCCGCCGCGCCGGTCCTCAGCCCGGCTTCCGTGCCCTGGGGCCCGGCTCTCTGCGCGCCTTAGGCCGGCTCGGCCCCTCCTTCCCCTCCGCTCTAATGCGCAAGAGACTGGGCGGCCGGGCACTGCGGAAACCTCTCGGCCGCGGTGCGCAGAGAGCCACCATTAGCGCGAGAGCCAGGCCCTGTGCTTGGGATCAGCACATGCGGCCCCTGGACCCTTTACCCCCTGGTAATTGATAACCTTCCACCCACACGTGAGGAAACCGAGGCTCCGAGTTTGTCAATTGGCTGGTATCAGGCGCAGAGAGAGCTGGAATTTGAACCAGCTCTGCCCGAGACGAGAGCGCCTGTTTTAAGCCCTCATCTTGCTGGGAAGCCTGGGGCCCAGGGCTTGTCCCTACCTCAAACTACCCGTCCCTGTCGCCACCTCACATTCCTGTTAAGAATCAAATTCCTGCCAGTTTGGGTTTGGAGCAAGAGTGCTGCGACTCCAGGGGAGTAAGGGTGAGGAGGGAGGTGGCCACGTGGATGCAGAGCCGTTGCATACCTTGTAAACTGAAGGTCTAAGTGAGATCTCCTCTGGGGCGGGGACAGGAGGAGGGGATGGGGTGGAGGAAGGGAGGTTTGAAAGGCTAAGAGAACCAAGAACCAAGTCTTGGGGCCTTGCGGTGAACATGCAGGGCCAGCCTCCACATGCACTTTCCCCAAGACAGGCCCATCCCCCAACGCTCTTTCCCGCCAGCCCTTGTGGCTCGGAGGCGGAGAAAGGTTGCTGTCCATCTCAGGGAGCCTTCTCTGAAGGTGGCCAGTTGCAGGGACAGTAATGATAATCGCTCACTGTGCAGCTGGAGGCGTCCGCTGGGGTACTTAAGAAAGTCAGCCAGGGAGTCACTTCAGAGCCTGTTTCCTCCTCCGTAAAATGGGAACAATAGTAGCTCCTACACAACTGGGTAGTTTCCAGGATTCCAGCCATTTAGGGCTTGGGACCAGGCTGCCCAGACAGCATTTCATGATTGGTTCATGAAATAATTTTGAAGTCTCGGTGGGGGATGGTTTCCAGGGACCTTCCCAGATTAAGTCTGTAGAACAAAGACAAGATTCTACCTTCTGGCTAATTTCATACAGGATATATATATGTATATTTAATTGAAGGATAATTGCTTTACAAAATTTTGTTTTCTGTCAAACCTCAACATGAATCAGCCATCAGTTCAGTTGCTCAGTTGTGTCCGACTCTCTGTGACCCCATTACCGTAGCACACCAGGCCTCCCTGTCCATCACCAACTCCCGGCGTCCACCCAAACCCATGTCCATTGAGTCGGTGATGCCATCCAACCATCTCATCTTCTGTCATCCCCTTCTCCTCCCACCTTCAGTCTTTTCCAGCATCAGGGTCTTTTCAAATGAGTCAGCTCTTCGCATCAGGTGGCCAAAGTATTGGAGTTTCAGCTTTAACATCAGTCCTTCCAATGAATACCCAGGACTGATCTCCTTTAGGATGGACTGGTTGGATCTCGTTGCAGTCCAAGGGACTCTCAAGAGTCTTCTCCAACACCACAGTTCAATAGCATCAGTTCTTTGGTGCTCAGGTTTCTTTATAATCCAACTCTCACATCCATACATGACCAGTGGAAAAACCATAGCCTTGACTAGACGGACCTTTGTTGACAAAACAATGTCTCTGCTTTTTAATATGCTATCTAGGTTGGTCATAACTTTCCTTCCAAGGAGTAAGCGTCTTTTAATTTCATGGCTGCAATCACCATCTGCAGTGCTTTTGGAGCCCCCAAAAATAAAGTCAGCCACTGTTTCCACTGTTTCCCCATCTATTTGCATTGAAGTGATGGGACCGGATGCGATAGGTATACATATATCCCTTCCCGTTTGAACCTCCCTCCCATCTGCCTTCCCATTCCACCTCTCTAGGTTGATACAGAGCCCCTGTTTGAGTTTCCTGAGCTATACAGCAAATTCCCGTTGTCTATCTATTTTACATGTGGTAATGTGAGTTTCCATGTTACTCTTTCCATACATCTCACCCTCTCCTAGGATATGTTTTTAATGAGTAAATCCTAAGCTCCAGTGAGAGGCTCATATTACCAGAAAGACTTCTTGGACAGGTGGGAAGCATCAGGCCAGAGAATGGAGAGAAACTGGAAAGGGGCATCTCAGGCAGTTTGAAGCCACTTGGAGAAAAATGAAACAAATATTTACAACTTGAGATGGGGGGCTCCTAAAGGGAGAGGTGTCTAGTGGGACTCCTGCCTGGGTCTTTGTTAGATAGTTAAACAAGGAAAAGATACTGGATTTGGCAGCTGAGTTACAGGCAGGTTTATATTGTAATGCCTGAAGGAGGAACTCACCTAACTCAGTGTCCATTTACAAAAAAAAAACCCTGAAAGATACAGTGATTCCTGTGAGTTGTGAACAAGCCTAAAGGATTCTAAAATACTTAGAGAAACATGCCTCAAGACCAAAAAAAAAAGAGAAATACTTAGAAAACTGAATTTTCAGAAGGAAGTAACATTACTATGTAACCTCTGTCAAAAGAGATTTTGAAAGGCATGTGCCAAGAGTTCTGTGTGCAAAAAAATTAAAAAAAACCCTAATAAAGGAAGCCTTGAACAGGCCTCCAAGATGTTTGTTTTGAGGCAGTTCCTCATGACAGTGGATGAGCTCTGCAAAGTGAAGGCGTAGCTTGAGGCCTTAGCGCTGTGCAATCATGGTCAAGGTGACCATCCTGTCAGGCTATCTCCTTCCTAGGGGAGTTTACATCCCCAGTGATGCAAACAGCACTTTGACCAAAAGTCTTTGCATGGTCATTGCACATGCTGGATTGATAGTGGGTCAGTGAGGACCATGGAGTGCTGATATCTTGGTAGCTTTCCCCTTTCTCTGCCATCCCTGGGCAAGTGACAGTGAACCTCCCCAGGCTTGGGAAGTGAGGACACTGGCCTCTGTGTCGTGGAGCTGAGGGACAGCCTGCACAGAGGGCTCATTGTGCAGCAGCCAAGGCCGCTCCAGGTCACCTCGCCCTCCCTCCGCGTGCCACAGGAGCTGTGGCAGCCGTGGCAAGGGTCCAACTCACCCAGTCTTTAAAAGACGATACTCAGGGACTTCCCTGGTGGTCTAGTGGATAAGACAGCTCCCAACGCATGGAACCTGGGTTTGATCCCTTGTCAGGGAACTAGATCCCACATGCTGCAAAAAAGACCTGGTGCAGCTCCCCCCCGCCCCCCCAAAAAAAAGATGACACTCAGTGGCCTTGTCAGAGGGGCCCTGACTGCTAAGGCTCTTGGTGGAGATTTTGTAGTTCTCACCAACCACGCTAGACTCACAGTATCCAAACAGTGCTAAGTGTTATCTGAGGACTGCATCGGAGTCAGACCTGAATCTGGAGGCTCAGGCTGTGCTTAGAGGTCCCCAGGGCTCTGACCCAGAGCGTTGGGATGGGTACTCAGGAACAGAAGGTCTGGCCAAGCCTGGCTGGTGGGCGCAGAGAGATAAGAATCTCACTGTAGCTGTGTGCCAAGTGACTGTGCCTTTGTTGAAAAGACCGTGTTCTGTCTGAGGCCTCAGTTTCCCCATCTCTAAAGAAGTTCATAGCTAGGTGGTTTTCTTTTTTTTTTTCTTTAGCCATGGACTTTATTGTTTGAATATTCGCAATTATTCTATACACAAACGTTAATTTCTACAAAACTCTGTATTCCATATTGCTAGGTCACTTCACTCTTCATTTTATGTCACATTTCCATCAAGAACTGTGTCCCCAAATCACAATCTGCCTGATTGTGTGTTGTTGTTGTTCAGTTGCTAAGTTGTGTACGACTCTGCAATGCCATAGACTAGCCCACCAGGCTCATCTGTCCATGAGATTCTCCAGGCAAGAATGCTGGAGTGGGTTGTAGGTGGTTTTCAAACTGGGTTTCTTGAGAGCGGGGCTGGGGGACCAGAATGAGTGAGCTCTGGGGTCCTGCCACCACCTCTTGTGGGTTTCTTGTCCTGGGGAGAGTCCCTGTGACCTTAAAGTGGCTGAGAGTGCATCCTTGCCACCCAGCTCTGGTGATTAGGGACTTGGAGTGCTCAGAGGACCCCTGTGGGCCCAGCCTATCTGGGCAGAGAACTGCTGCCCACGCCTTCTCCATTTGGTCTGTCTTCACCACAGCTCGGCCCTGACTGAGGCAAGAACAAGCCTGTTGGGATTACCCCAGCAGCAAGCAGCGTGTCCCAACTCCCTGTGAGGACACCTGGCTGGCGTGCAGCGACTGTTCTCTGCCTCTGAGCTCAGCAGGGCTGGTGGGAAGTGCTTCCTGAAGTTGAGAACCCGGTGCACCTGGTTAGGGTCTCCTGGCTTCCCGTGAGCTGATGACACTGTGGCCCCTGGGCCACCTCTCTCTGACTCCTCCCTGGACTTGGCCTCTGTAGGTAGGTCTGCTGTCACCAGAGCCCAGTCCCACAACATCAGCAACTCCCTCACTGTGCGCATGACCCAGCTGCCTGCCCTGGATGCTGGGTCCTTCTGCCGACTCTTCTGCAGTACTTTTTCCCTGAACAGTGAGGTCGAGTCCACTCCATGAGGTGGGCTTGCAGGAGCTGGTAGCTCGCCCAGCATGTGAGTCTGGCTGACAGGAGCCTGTGCTGTTTGACCTTCTTGCTCAGAAGTCAGTTGCACCCATGGCCTGGCTGTAATCTCTAAGGACTGCACAACTGGGTAAGGGAGTGTGGCCTCTCAAGAACTTCCTCATCTGGGCCCTGAGCACCTTCTTCCTTTTAAACACCATCCTTTTACAGCTCTAGTGAGGTATAATTTTCATATCATGGCATTCTTAGTGTGGGGTTCAGTGGCTTCTAGTCAATTTAATGTATTGACAGTGAGTTATTAATACAGTAAGTTTTAGTGAACTTACCACTTCCCATTTTATCTATTCATTCTTCACTTACTCTTAGCATTTTGCTTTTCTCCTGGCTCTTCTGATGGTAGATTGCAACCTTGGGCAAGGCACTTCCTTTCTGTGGACCTCAATGGTCTTATCCTCAAATGAGGAGGTTAGATTTCATATCTGATATTTTTAGAGCTAGGATTTTACTGAGCATTTGCCATTTTTTATGCACTGTGCCAGGCTCTTTACACACAAAAACTACCTCATTCAGATTCTGCTATATCTCCATTTTACACGGAGGAAACTGAGGCTCAGAGAGTTCATGCCCCTGGGGTCTTAAAGCCTTGGCACATCATTTATTTGTGCACTGTTTGTGCCAGATGCTCTTCAGGCCTGAGGCTACGACAGTGAAAAGGCTCAATCTGAGGTGTGGAGGCAGTCTTCTCAGGCAAGAGCAGTAAGAGCCCAGTCCCACATGGTTCCTGGAACAGGAAGAACAAGGATGGCTTCTGAGGTTTGCTTCTGCCTTGGCATCCTAGGATTCTCTCCTTTTTTTTTTTTTTAACATATGCCTAAAAAAAGAGTATAACTAATGTACATATTATAAATAATGAACCTGGTAGTATACCTTCCACCAGACCTAAGAACAAGGATATTACAGGGCTTTAGAACCTACTGGGTGTCTTTCCCTCCTCATAGAAGGAGGGTTCCCCCAAGAAAGAGCTATACCCTGAGGTTTGCATTTTATTATTTTCCTTATAAGTTCATAAACTTTATAGTCTTCTCTGGTAGAGATCTGTCTGCAGTGAGCTTTGTTCACGTGTCATATTTGTGAGATTTTATTGAGATTGCTGCATAGTATTCCAGAAATATGTTGTCATGAAATATCGTCTCGATAGACATGAAGGTAGCTTTCAGATCTGATCATTGCATGTTTTGCTGTGAATCTGGTCTTAGAAGTAGAGATGCTGGGCCTTAGGGAATGTGCATTTATAGCTGTTGATTTGGTCTTTTTAATAGTTAAAAGATTACTTAGATTTTCTGTCTCTTCCTGAGTCAGTTTCGGTAAATCATTTTTTCCTAGACATTTTCCTGTTTCCAAATTTATTTGTATCAGGTTGTTTGGCGTATTTTATTATCTGTTCTTATGCCCATCCCTCCACTTCTAATAGCACCATTTCCTTTTTCTGGATCCTGCCTTAACAAAGTTAGCTAAGCCTTTCATCTTTTTTTCTTTTCCGAAGAGCTAACTGTTGGCTTTGATTTTTAAAAATTGTACATTTGCTTTGTATTTCATAAATTTCTGTTTTTATCTTTCTGCTCTCCTTGAGCTCAGTGCATTTTTTAACTTTTTAGGTTGGATCTTCACTGTTGGGTTTTCAACTCACATTTCTTACTTTTTCCTTCAGGAACTTAGTTTTTTATTCATAACAAATTATTTTTCTTCCTGTTTTGAGGCATGAGAGAGGCTGTGGCCATGCTCATCTCCCTGGTTTGTTCATTTTTTGAGGTCTTGAGGTATGTGTAGGGCAGGGAGAAGGGCCATCATGGCAGCTGGCAGTATTATCTCTTGATAATGGAGCGGAGCCCAGCCAGAGGGCTGAGGGATCTTCTCTGCACTTTTTCTGTAGGAAAACCTGTGAGCAGGCAGAAAGTGCTGAATGGAAGGGGGAAGAGAGAAGGGAACATCTGGAAAGTGTGTCTTCCCCTGGGGTGGGTGGAGGGCTTTGAGAGACTTCAGTTCAGTTCAGTTCAGTTCAGTTCAGTTCAGTTCAGTTCATTTCGGTCGCTCAGTCGTGTCCGACTCTTTGCGACCTACTTAGGCCCAGCTCCCTCAACATCACCTTCATAGACTGAACTAATTGGGAATAAGTAGACAGGTTTTAGAGAAGGCAATGGCAACCCACTCCAGTATTCCTGCCTGGAGAATCCCAGGGACGGGAGAGCGGGTGGGCTGCTGTCTATGGGGTCGCACAGAGTTGGACACAACTGAAGCGACTTAGCAGCAGCAGCAGACAGGTTTTAGAACAACCTTGTAACTCCCATGCATCACAAAGAGTTGCTTAGCAGATACAGTTCCCTGCAGCTGCCCACCCTGTCCCTGGCCTTCCCGTCTCTAGCCAGGACATAGATGTGTCCTGAGCAGCATAGGAGGTAGGGCCTCCCCAACCACAGTTGTCCCCCCAGGGCAGGCTGGAGTTGCTGGGGAAACACAGGCCTTGGGGCCCCAGAGTCTGTACACTGGAGTTCCTCTAGTAAGTTGAGCCTAAAAGTAACTGTCTCCCATGAGTTCGGCAGAGCCCCATCTCAGCCCGCAGCTTGCTTCCCTCCTGCCTGCCCTGTGGTCAGCAGAGGGCCTCAGTCCCAGCCTGCTGATGAGTAGGGGCACTGTTGAAGAACAGAGTGTGGCATCTGGTCTTCCAGCAGATGGTGGTGGCTGATGGTGACCTGGGCACTTTGAGTTCACTGTCTTAGTTCCTTGACCATGGATGTCCCCACATAGCATCCCATCCACAAGTGAGGAAGCTGAGCCACAGGGGGCTGAAGCACAAGCTGAAGCCACACAGCCGCAGTGGCCCATATCCCCACCGTGGGACACATCTCCGGGAATTCCCTGAAAACTCTGGGGTCGGGGATGGGCAGACGCCTGGACCCTAAGCACCCCTTACTCTGTATGTTTTTATTTGGCAGATAGGAAGGTAGATCTAGCAGTGTGTCCATCATGCAGGCTTTCTTCTTTGCGATCCCGCTTAACCTGCCAGGCTCCTCTGTCCATGGAATTCTCCAGGCAAGAGTACTGGAGTGGGTTGCCATTTCCTTCTCCAGAGGATCTTCCCAACCTAGGGACTGAACCCAGGTCTGCTGCATTGCAGGCAGATTCTTTACCAACTGAGCTACTAGGGAAGCCTGGTTAAAATCAAGTACTTTTCAGTTCTGGTTTGTCTTCATGGATGACCTCCCTCCCTCCACATCAGCTTTGCCCAGGCGGGCATGCCTTTGCCATGCCCAGAAGGTGCTTTTGCCAGGCCTTTATCCCTGGAGCCCCTTCCTGGAAACCACTGATGGACAGGAGGGGCTGAGCCCCATCCCGTGCCTGCCTTCCATCTCTTGGAGCAGTTTGGCCTGCTGTCCACCCGCATCCTTCCCCCACTGTTCTCCTCACAGGATCTTGACTTTTGAAACAGGGTTCCTCAGGGACGAGGCTGCCCTCGGAGGGTGGGGAAAGCAGGAGGTCAGCCTGGCCGGTGTTGACTGGGGTGTCCGTCCGTCCCCCCTTGCCCCGCTGAATTCTGTGCTAGGGACAAGGGAAGCTGGGTTCCTGCCAGGCGGGGAAGAGGTTTCTCGTTCACATTTCCTCACCTCCCTCTTTCAGGTCTAGTGTCTTTCCCCATGACCCAGGAGTTCGTAGACATGGTTAAGTATAAGACAGCTGTGTGCTGGGGATGTGGCTACTAAACCAGCATGGGCAGTTCCGGGTTTCTCTACTAATGTGTCTGCTCTGGGAGTGACTCACCCCTAACCCGTGCGGGGAGCCGGCTGCAGGGAGGAGGGAGGCCCACGTGAACTCCAAATGGTGCATGTGCCCTTGGGTTTGGCAGTGGGCATGTTACAGTGTGGAGGGGGCGGCTGGGAGACACGTGCCCTGAGGCTGACGTTGTAATCAGACTGTGGACCAGAGGGCTTCAGGAATTATAGCATGTCCTGCCAGGAACCCTGGGGGCTGGGGTTTGAATCAACCAAGTGGGTCCTGAGAAACCTGAACAAGTCTCATCTCTAAGATGTACTATCTCTAGCTAAGTCCTCTGCCGGGTCGCCATTCAAGTAAGTATGTGGTGAATAGAACAAGAGCCTAATAAAGGCAGCCCCCTTGATCCCACAAGGAAGGACAGGCTCTTGGCTACTATCAGCGCCACCCCAGCTCTTATCTCAGGCAGAAGGAATTATTATTTTTATTTTTTTAGGATTGTATCCTTTGTAGAAGATAAGAGATTGCTTTTGCCTTTTCAGTTCTGTACGAAAGCATGGTTTCTGGTGCTATACCAGCCCTCAGAATGCCCATTAAAAGGCTAGGCTGCTGAGTAGCCCAGTGATGCTCTTGGAGAGCCTAAAGCCCTGGTTGCCAGACTACCCACCCTATGGGTGGAGTCTACTGGAAGTCTCACCCCTGACCGTGGCTATGCGGGGCCCTGGATCCGTAAGGGCCACGGAGGCCAGGTTGCCCTGACAGGTGGGCAGAGTGCTGGGCAGTCCTACTGGGATTTAGCTCAATGGTCCTAGAGGGGCTACCACAGTCTCCTGGGTCCCTCCTCCTCCATGTCTCTGAGGGTGCAACCCCCATGCAGCCCTCCCAGGGCCCAGATCACGTGGCTCCTTGACACCTGCACCCCCAGTGCTCGAGCGTGGTGAGCCCTGAGGCCAGGGGTCTGGGCCGTGACCCACGTGTGCATGTCTCTCCTGGGCCACAGCCACCCCACGTCATGCTGCAGCGCTGCTGAGATCATGGCTGTCCTCTTCTTCCACACCATGCGCTACAAGGCCCTGGATCCCCGGAACCCTCACAACGACCGCTTTGTTCTCTCCAAGGTAGGAAGCCAGCCCCCCACCCTTCACCTGGGTCTGGGTGGGCCCTGCAACGGCAAGAAGGAAACCTGCCTTCCTGATGTAAGCCCAGCCTTTCGCCACCTTTCCTCACTCCAGGCTCCTCCACTTGCCCCACCCGACCCGGCCCCCTCTGGCTCTGTCCTGACCCTGCTGGTAAAGTTTAACTAAGAAATAAATAACTGAATTAGTAGGAGAGAATGGAAATGATCTTGGGAGTTCCACTCGTGTTTGGTGTTGACTGGCAGGACTGGAGTCCAGGTCTGGGGTACAGCTTGGTGGCTTTTTGCACGCATCTCTGCTGGGCCAATATCCAGGCCATGCTCACCCCCTCAGGAGTGGGGGTACCCTGCAACAGAGTTTGGGATGGGGAGCCACAGCCACAAGCCATGCCACGAACCCCCCAAATCCACCAGTACCCAGCCCTGGCTCCGTGGCCTCTGGTTACTCGAGGCAGGCATGAGAGCTTAGAAGTCTTTCCAAGTCGGCTCACATGCCAGAACCCAAGGATTAGGGTGACCGGCTGCCTGCTGGGGTTTTGGCCTCCGCAGCCTCACAGCTGTGTTCCCCTGCACCTGTTCTGGGCTCCGCTCGGCCTTGACTGTGGGAACCTCGGGGTAGAGAAGGATGAAGGGAGGGGAAGTGGCCTTCACTTGCTTCCTTCTCTGAAAGGGATATCCTGGCCGGCAGGCTTGGCCAGGCCCCGGCGGGAACAGCTCCTCATCTGACCTCTCCCCATGGACTGTCCCCTGCAGGGCCATGCGGCACCCATCTTGTATGCCGTCTGGGCTGAAGCTGGCTTCCTGCCGGAGTCAGAGCTGCTGAATCTGAGGAAGATCAGCTCCGACTTGGACGGGCACCCTGTCCCGGTAAGTGCACCTCACCAGGAGCCCTGCAGGCCTCCATTTCCTGTTTCTCAAGGCTTGTGGAAAGGGGGCAGGGCACCCACTGAGGAACTGAGGATGTTAGAGGGCAGAGGAAGAAGTGGGTGCTTAGGGAACACTGTTTACCCCAAGCTTGTGCTGAAGTCTGAGGCCTTTAAAGCCCCAACCTACGGTGCTCTGAGCTGACTGCCAGGAGGGCCTTTCCCCAGCACCAAATACCAGCTTCCCTTCCCTGCTGGGCCTCCTTGGCCATGTAGACACAGCTTGGGAGATGAGGTTCACTAAGGGGGTGGCAGCAGGATACTTGTAATATCCAAGGATGGGGCCCAGTGTGTTCCTTAGAGGTTACCATGAAGACTGTCACATCCCATCAGGGCCAGCCACTAGGCTAAATATCAGTTTTGTCTTGAGTTCTCACACCCACTTCACAAGCTGGGCTCTTCTACAGGTGAGGGAACAGATTCAGTCCATGGCCTGAGGTCACACAGCTCCCTGTGGACTGAGCTGGTATTTGAACCACACCCACAATTACTGCCGCAGGGAGAGTGGGAAATCACACCCCCAGGGTCTGGGCGGGGCTTGGCTGCAAGGCTTTTGTGGCCAGGATCCTGGGAGGCACTTCAAGGAAACATTGCCTGTGGTAACTGAAGCCCTCTGTCATGACAGAAACAAGCTTTCACCGATGTGGCCACTGGCTCCCTGGGCCAGGGCCTTGGAGCCGCTTGTGGGATGGCCTACACAGGCAAATACTTCGACAAAGCCAGGTAATGCTCCCACTCCCCCACCCCACCCACAGTGGTTTGGTGGGTGGTCCTGGGGGCCCAGTTTTACTCTCTGCCCCCAAGCACCTCCTTGCCTGACGGAGACTGAGTAGAAACTGTGTAATTAACTGTGCATGCATGGTGTGAGGCTGGTACCAGGGCTGGCCCCCTTTTAAGATGAAGAAATCGGCTCAGAGGAAGGAAGGGATGTGCCCAGAGTCCCTGGAGAGTGGCCAGCAGGGCCCGCTTTGCGTCCAAGGCTGCATGCTCTTTGGCCAGAATGCTCTGACTCATCAGTTTCCTTGTTGCCCTCTTGAGCCCAGCTCCTGGACCCCAGAAGTCTTAGGAGGCCCCATCCCACAATGCTGACTGGGTGCCACAAACCTAGGCCTGAGCCACTCGGCCTTACCTCAGGAAAGGAGTAGACGGTGTGTTCTGGGGAATTCTGGGCCCCCCTGAGCCCCACCTGTCAGCCAAGGAAGCAATGAATGCTGGAGAGGTTGGTCTGTAGGGAGTGAGCAGCCTGGTCAGAGCTTTGCTGCTCCAGCACCCATGCAGTTTGGGGGAGATGCCCCTTGAGGCAGGTTTCAGCCACAAGGCTGTCCACCGTGGCCTGCAGACGAGTCTCTGCTGTGGAGGGGAGGAGTGTTGGCTACAGGCCGTCAAGGTGGTTTCTGCACCTTTACCCTTTGAGGCTCTGTACTCTGCTCAGAGCTTTCTAGGGTTTCACCTTGATAAGCCCCATGGGCTGGGTGGTGACATGCACACAGCTGTCCCTCCACACAGATAAGGAAACAGAGGTAAGATGTTTTCCTTGTGGTGGAGGCAGGATTTTGAACCCAGGGTGTGCATTCAGAGTCCGTATTCAGGGTCCCCAAGGCTGCTCTGAGGTGCCCGAGGGTCAGAGGCCCCTGAGAGTGGGAAGCTTCCCAGAGGAGAGGCCGAGGGAGCTGGCCTGCAGGTGGCGGGTGGCTGCAGGGAGCCTGACTGGAGGCTGCACCTCAGTGAGTACCTACTTTTTCAGGGGAAGCTGCTGAGACAGTTTTCTCCGGGAGATAGACTGGGGCTCTGAGGCTTTCCAGACTCAGGCTGGTGTCAATTGACTACTGCAAAGCCTCCCCAGCTGGGCTCCAAGGCCAGGCTCAGCTACACCCAGACGTGATCCACCGTGAAGTGAAGAAAGTCACAAAGAATGGGATGTGTGTTTAAGAGTATTTTATTTGGCACAGAACCAGAGTTGTGAGTTAATTATTCTCTACAGTTGGTTGAAATAATTCCTCGTGAAGGGTCATTTCCTGACCCTTAACATAATGGGAGAAGCCAGTGTAGGAAGAAGGGGTTTAGTGTGGTTCTCGGCAGCCAGGGTTGGCTAAGGCTGAGGGGTCGAGGGAATGATCAGGCTGTGCCAGCTGCCAGAGTTCCTGATAGAGCAGATCCAGCCTCCAGTCCGGTCTGTCCAGCCAGCAGCCGGGGAGCACACATCCAGCTGGCTCTTTTCCATCTCTCCCTCTCTCTCTTTTCTTGGCTGTATTCTGCAGCTTGTGGGATCTTAGTTCCCTGACCAGGCATCAAACCTGGAGCCCCGGGCAGTGAGACGGTGGAGTCCTGACTACTGGCTCATCGGGGAATTTCCCCATTTCTCTTTTAAATAATTTTTTTGGGGGATTGGACTTCCCTGGTGGCTCAGACGGTAAAGTGTCTGTCTACAATGCAGGAGACCTGGGTTCGATCCCTGGGTTGGGAGGATCCCCTGGAGAAGGAAATGGCCATCCACTCCAGGACTATTGCCTGGAAAATCCCATGGACAGAGGAGCCTGGTAGGCTACAGTCCATGGGGTCGCAAAGAGTCGGACACAGCTGAGCGACTTCACTTCAAAATACCTACTAATCTGAAACACAGGAATGCATTAAAAAGAAATGAACATTTTCCCTATTCTTAACCCCCCACCGCCATTTCAAGCTTCTTAACAACAATGCATTCTATTTCCTCCATGTTATTGTGAGAAGGAACTTACAGATTTATCATCCTAGTATTTATATACTTTCACCTAATGCTTTTTGGGAAAATCTGAACATTTCCTCATGCATCACGCACTGTCAAGAGCTAGTTTTGATGCCCATTCTGTTTCATGGGGATGCTATAATGTGTTTAGACAGTCATTTGTTGTTGGACATTTGAGGTGGTTTCCCAACTCCTGCAACAAATATTGGCCCTCTCATTAGTTTCTTCATGGTTGTTCAGGAGTATGGGTATTTGCAACTTCGTCCCAAATCTAACAGCTCTAGACAATACACAGCCTCAGGGTTAGCCCCAGCTTCTGCAGGGCGCCCTTTTCTTCTTTCCAGTCCAGTGTCTCCCCAGGCTGCCCTCCTGACCTGAATCTGAGGTTGTGCTGTGATTCCACTCTTAACCCCAGTTCAACTTCCTTGGAAGTGGGTGTGGAGTTGGGAGGGTAGCTGTTCGGCTTCCCTGGAATCCCTTTCTGGAGAAGTCAAGTTCCCTACCGGCCTCTCTGCTCAGCCACATCAGACTGGTCATTTTGGGGAGCGGCTGTGCAGGACCCCCTGCACCTGGTGGAGGAAACAGTGGCCCGGCCCACTGGAGGCCGCAGAAGGGAAGATACAGGCCTGACACGGCTTGGAGAGGATGAAGGAACTCTCTGTGACCTGGAGGCCTGCAGTGGTGCTGAGTCATGCTGACAGCACCATGGCTGGCCCCGCCTCTTCTCCAGCTCCTCCTGCCTTGGCCCTCCCTGCAACAGGGAGGCATGGTGGCCCGACCCGCTCAGCAGCAGGCAGGCTGTGTCCTCTCCGACCCATCTAGGCAGCAGCCTCATTTCCTGGTTTCACACAGTTGACACTGAGCAGGCGAGTGGGGATCTCCACATCCTGGCGCTCCTTCTGCTACATGCAGTCCTAGTCAGCAAGGACTGGGCAGTCAGGCCCAGGTTTGAATCCCCACTCAGCTGCCCAGCTGATCTTCAGACAAGTCCCTCAGCCTCTGAGCCTGTTTCCTTATCTATGTGTTTTTTGGGGAATAACAGCTGCACTTGCCTTCTTGTGGGGCTTACCTTCACAAGGGGCTTCCCTTGTGGCTCAACTGGGAAAGAATGCACCTGCAAAGCAGGAGACCTGGGTTTGATCCCTGGGTTGGGAAGATCCCCTGGAGAAGGGAAAGGCTACCCAGTCCAGTGTTCTGGCCTGGAGAATTCCATGGATTGTGTACTCCATGGGGTGGCAAAGACTCGCAGCCCTTTCCTCACTGGGTATGGACTTGGGTTTGGCACAGCTGTGGCATGTCCCAGAGGGAGAGGCCAGGGGCACAGGGCCGGCCTCTAACCCACCCCCCCGTCCACAGCTACCGGGTCTATTGCATGCTGGGAGACGGGGAGCTGTCAGAGGGCTCCGTGTGGGAGGCCATGGCCTTCGCCAGCATCTACAAGCTGGACAACCTTGTTGCCATTCTTGACATCAACCGCCTGGGCCAGAGTGACCCTGCCCCGCTGCAGCACCAGATGGATGTCTACCAGAAGCGCTGCGAGGCCTTCGGGTACGTACGGGGCAATGACCTGAGGACCCTCGTAGCAAAGGAGACCTCTATGCCAGAAGCTTTGCACGTGCAGGGGCTGAGCTGGAGGTTAAGCTGCATTTTTATGCAGCCTCACTTCAGGGTTTGACTCACGTGGCCTTGGGCTTAAAGGGGCCACCTTGGCCAGTGCCACGGGTTTGTGGGCTGAGACGCAGCTCTGAGTTGCTATATTTGCACGTTGGTGTGATGGCTCTGAGAGCCTCCACGTGGTGTGGTCTCATACATCCTCACTTTGTTCTTGGGTGAGGCGGCAGGAGGCACCCAGCGTAGACCAGGCTCACTCAGCGCATCAGTCCGCTGGTCACCTATGGCCGGCCTGGGGGGGAGTGGGCACCATCTCCTAGGGAAGTGGGAGATAGCATTTCCAGATCTCTCCCCTGGGCCTCGGACGGTTGTGAGTTCAGAGTCACCTGTTACAAAGCAAGGAGGTCTGTCTGGGTGGGTGGCATCCAGAGGGGCCCCCACCTTGATGTCCTGCCCCTGCCCCAGGTACAAGCTGCGCTGCAGTTGGGCTCTGAGGGCCCTGGGCCTCCAAGGCCACCCTTCAGAGATGATGGCCAGGGAAGGTGGGGGTGGAGTTGCAGTACCCGGTCACATAGATAAAGGGGTGTCACCTCTTTTGTGACCTTATAGAGGGAGAAAAGGAAGAGAGGAAAGATTTGTCTGGATGAAGGAAGAAACAGAGCCACAAAATGCCTCAGGGACAGACCTCCCCAAAACCACATGGACCTGGGGACTTAGAGAATAACCCTGGCAATGTCCTTGGGTCTGTGTCCATAACCTTGTGACTATGAAACCAGATTCCTTAAGTCCTGGCTCCATCACTTAACTTGCTTTTGTGACCTTGGGCAGGTTGCTCCACCTTCAGTTATCTCAGTTTACTTGTCTATAAAATGGGGACAACAACAGCCTTAAGTGGGTTGATAGGTGCTTGGCTCCGTGCTTTACAGAGTGGGTGCTCAGTAAGTGTGAGCTGCCACTTCTATTACTATTAATCCACCAAAAAGAATTCCAGAAAGGATTGGCTGAAAGAGAAAGTTTCCTTCTGGATGTTTGACAACATAGCTTGTTTTATACAAGTTTCTAACACTGCGTCCAGCAGCCCTGGAGAGGTCAGCTTAAATAAAAATTCATCAAAAATCTAGTAGCAGATTCCAAACGCAGCGCATTGTCCCAAGAGTAGCTTTCAGTAGGAAATGAATAGCTCAGGAATGAAAGACAATAAGTACACTGGGCTTTGCATTACTTAGGCGAGAGGAGGAAGGTCTGTCCAAAGGCAAACAAGAGGAAGTAAAACAATGTGAAAAGAGAAAATTAAACCCAAATTGGAAACAGGCAGGTTTGAGCCATCCCAGTTCCTCCAGGTCCTTTCATGCAGTGGAAGGAGGGCAGGCCTTTCCCTGGACCCTTGTCAGGGCCCTTGCCCCTCATACCCTCTCTCTGTTCCCAGTTGGAACGCTGTCATCGTAGATGGGCACAGCGTGGAGGAATTGTGCAAGGCCTTCGGGCAGGTGAAGAACCAGCCAACAGTCATCATTGCCAAGACCTTCAAGGGCCGAGGCATCACAGGTCTGTACGTGAGCCTTCCACCTCCTGCCCTGCCCAGGACTGGTCCTGCAGCTGACTTCAGAGCTGGAGGTTTCGGGGGGTACCACTGAAGAGCCTGCCCCTTGCTTGCTCAGTGGAGTATACCCAGTCTGGGGAAGGAGGTGCAGGAGACTCGGTGGGCAGGGTGGCTGAGCTGAGATTTAGGACTCTGGTTGGGTGGCCTATGGGGGTCATATATAGGCGGGAGGACTTTGAGAGGCCTCTGGGTAAGGAGAAAGGACACTCCCTGGCTGGCATTCGCAGAGCGACCTTGGCAGCTCCAGCTGTCTGCCCTGAGCCGAAGGGCTGAGGCAGGGAGCCCCAGGAGAGCTTGGGGAGACCTAGATTCTCCCCTCAGAGGTGAGCAGGGTACCCCTCATGCAATGGAAAAGGGATTCCAGAGGCTTGTGCAGGTGGATTGCCCAGGAGGGTCTGGAAGATAGTTCCTGAGCCAGGCCTGAGAGCTCTGCAGGTCCCTCCCTAGCACCCAACCATGGGTTCCAAACCCTTGTTTAGGGCTAGGATGGCCATTGCCTTTGTAAAGAAGGGACGATGGGGGCTAGAAGTGGCCAGGAACTTGACTACAGAGTCTGGCATTAAGAGAGCTAAGTGCAGACCCTGGGCTGGCTTCACTGTGCATTGTGTCCAGCTGGCCCCCTGCCCACCAGGGGTCACATCCCTCTCTGCCTGTGTGGACTTGGGGCAGTTGAGGACATTTCACTGGAATCTGGGAGAGGTGTACAGCCCTCTGAGCCTCTGGGAGAGGCCTCTTGGATACTGTTGCAGCCTCAGTGCTGCTGACACTCACCCTTCAGGTGTTACCACTACAGCTCCTGGGGGTGGCCTGAGTCCTTGGCTCTCCCTGGGCTGTGGTGACATCTGAGGTGACTCAGAGGAGAGGGGTACTAAACCTCACTGGCCCTCCCACACAGCAAGACACCTTGGCAGGGGGTGACTTTTGGCAGTGCTGACCCTGCCCTGATCCTCAGCTTCCCTCCCAACTTCTTCAACAGAGTGATTTTTGCAGCAGACCCCACTCTCTGCAAGCTTGGGGTGGGGAGGTGACACAGAGAACGGGTTGGGCCAGCATGCCAGCAATATTCGTCCACCCATGTATGCCCCCTCCCACTGGGAGCTCCTGGAGGCCTGGGCCACCACTCAGTAGGGGCCTGCGGTTGAGCGCTGGTCATGACAGTCCTCTCCTTACCCTCTATGGTGGTGGGCTGCCCTCACATGGAGGCCGGGCCCTCCATGCTCTTCCTGGTCCCCTGGGAGCTGTCCCCTTACCTGTCTGTCCTCTGATGTACCTGTAGGGATAGAAGATAAGGAGTCTTGGCATGGGAAGCCCCTCCCCAAAAATATGGCCGATCAGATCATCCAGGAAATCTACGGTCAGATCCAGAGCAAGAAGAAGATCCTGGCGACCCCCCCACAGGAGGACGCCCCCTCAGTGGACATCACCAACATCCGAATGCCCACCCCGCCCAGCTACAAAGTTGGAGACAAGGTACCCAGTTGAGCCTCCAATTTTCTGGACTGACTAGGCTGGGGTGCAACAGTACTCATTTCCAGAGAGTGGGGCCAGGAGAGAGAAAAGAGGTTAGTTCAAGGTGAGGAGGAACCCTGAGATATTGCTCCTTGCAGTTCTTTCATGGGGACAGCCAACTCTGGAGTTATTTACTTTTCTGTGCCTATATTTTGTCCCTTTTCTCCCTGGTGGAAGCTGTGGCCCAGGGGCTGAGCAGGGCTCCAGGCCTCATGCTTCCTAAGGTGCTCAGCCTACCCACTCTTTCCTCCCCACAGATAGCTACCCGCAAGGCCTATGGACAGGCCCTGGCCAAGCTGGGCCATGCTAGTGACCGCATCATCGCCCTGGATGGGGACACCAAGAACTCCACCTTCTCAGAACTCTTCAAAAAGGAGCACCCGGACCGTTTCATTGAGTGTTACATTGCTGAGCAGAACATGGTAGGCAGAGCTGGGGTCTGTGGGGTGTGGGGGCAGGGCTGAAGCCCTCCCACTCCCTTGAGCAGCTATATCGGCACGCTGGTCCTTGACCCAGCGTGGACCCATGACCTCAAGGGACTGGTGGGGGAGGGGTGATGTGACACCCAGGGGCTGGGGGAGTGGAAACAGGGGAGCTGAACAGGGGCTACTGCGCACCAGCCAGGCATTCTGGTGGGTGGGCTTTCTCTGGGGGCAAAGGGCTCTGCAGATGAAGGGCAGGCATAGCCAGGAGGCGGGTAGTTTTAGCAAAGGCGGCTGAACTCATACACAAGGCTCTGGCCCTTGCCACCCTGTGGGATACAGAGATGAGTTTGGTGGACCTCTACCACGTGCATGGTTGTATTCACAAGTCCATGCCAGGGAACTGTGGTTGTTAAATAAGGAACAATGTTTCGTCCAGTTTTTCAAAATATCCGCTCCTTTCTGCAGAGGAGCCCAGCAAGGCCTTGCAGGTCCCTAGGAGCTGGGAACTTCCGCCCCCTGGTGGCCATTTGGCTCTATTGCACCCAACATTCTTCCTCTTAATACCTTAACTGGAAGTTGTCTCTGGCTTCTGGCCTTGGCAGCTGGAAGATCCAGACTAAACTGGTGGGGTGTGGAGAGGGTGGGGGCTGGGGGGGCCCCTGGTGTGCTGGGGAAGGAGGGCTTATGTCAGCTGGTGGATTTCATAACTCTGGAGCTGGTGCCGATTTGGAACCAGTGCCTGCACTCAGTGCTTCTAGGCCAGGATTTGGGCCTGGAGCTTCCAGAGCTTAGGGGTGCAAGGGCTTGTCTTTGGAGAGGCCTTGGGGCAACAGGGAGATAGTGAGTGGAGGGGAACTTGCACGGGCCTGGGAGGGATGAACCATCCATGCCCCAGCTGACTAGCTTGCTCTGTGAAAGGCTTTGCTTGCTGCTAAGAAAGTATTCCCCAGGAGAGTGATTTTTTTTAAAGAGAACTTTTGAAATGGTAATATCAGTTGAAAGGAGTCTGGAAACAGATGGAATCCCTAGGTGCACCGGATCACTTGCATGAGAGGAGAATTAACAGTTACTAGGATGACAAAACACTCCCCTCCCAGGAGGTGGCCCTGAGAAGTCCTGGGCTTCCTGGCCACCTCTCCCGCGGCGCTGAAGCCATCTGCTCTGACCCCAGGTGAGCATTGCCGTGGGCTGTGCCACACGCGACAGGACGGTGCCCTTCTGCAGCACCTTCGCAGCCTTCTTTACACGGGCCTTCGACCAGATTCGCATGGCAGCCATCTCCGAGAGCAACATCAACCTCTGCGGCTCGCACTGCGGTGTGTCCATTGGTGAGTGGAGCTGGGGTGCTTACACCTGTGACGTCCTCAGACTTCCGGAGCAGGGTGTGGGGCCAGGAGTGCATTACATGCATGGGGTCTTACACTGACGTATCCTTTCCCACACCCTAGGAGAAGACGGGCCCTCCCAGATGGCCCTGGAAGATCTGGCCATGTTTCGTTCTATCCCCATGTCGACTGTCTTTTACCCAAGTGATGGGGTGGCTACGGAGAAGGCAGTAGAATTAGCAGCCAATACAAAGGTGGGTCACGTGACTTCTTTCTTCAGCTGCAGCTAGTCCTTCCCTAGAGAGACAGGAAGGGTGGCCAGCATGCCAGCCCAGAGCTGCTCATTTGCTGCCCCAGAATGGGTATCTCCTGACTTGGCACTTGGTGGTATAGCTTGGAGGAGTTAGACTAGGAAAAATGGAATACACACCACCCTTCCTGCTATGTGGCAGACACTGCTAATTGATCACTGCGCTCTTTGCCCATTTGAGCATCCCAACAGCTCCTGGGATATTCCAGTCCAGCTCCCCGCCTCCATTCCAGCAGTTGAGGCTTATCTGCCCGTCCTGACCAAGAGCCACCTGCTGTTGACCAGGCAGCCCCCACGTGGTTCTCATTCCTCTGTCTGAGGACAGGGACCGAGGCATAGCACTTGGGTAGGGGCAGCCCTTCCTGGAAGATAGTCTACCTGATAGAGACTCTTCTCTCTGGGACTTGGGGCTGGCTCTCATACAAGAGGAGTATTTGGAGAGGCACACGCTGCAGAGGAAAGACTCCTGCCCTTGAGATTAGATGTCCTACATCCTGAAATCCTTCGTTATTCTGTTTCATTCCAGGGTATCTGCTTCATCCGGACCAGCCGCCCAGAAAATGCCATCATCTACAACAACAATGAAGATTTCCAAATCGGACAAGCCAAGGTCAATTGCAGTTTATGCGCCAGTGAGACCCCGTAGAGTGAACCTAAGGTCGGGACCCACCCCAGGCCACCCGTTTCTGAGCCTGACTGGCCCCCATGTTGCCCCCAGGTAGTCCTGAAGAACAAGGATGACCAGGTGACTGTGATTGGTGCTGGGGTGACCCTGCACGAGGCTCTGGCAGCTGCTGACCTGCTGAAGAGAGGTAAGGAATGTGGGACCTGCAGAGTCTTAGACGGGGCACTGACTGCAGACCAGGTCTTGGGGGTGAGGAAGAATCTCATCTAATTAAATGATGAGGATATTAATAAAAGCCAGACTTGGAGCCCTTATTGTGTGCCCAGCACGCTGACCAGATCAGAAGCCCTGGGACCTGACCATAGGACTTGAATCTACTTAGCTGGCCTCTAAGTATGGTATTCAGCATCACTGTGCCTTACCTTACCTCAGGGCAGACTCTTGGAATGTCCCTCTGGCTTCCTCTTTAGCTTGAAAAGCATCTTTGATGGAGTTTCCTGACAGTCCAAATGCCAACATCCTGCAGCCCAGGGCAGGAGGGGAGAGAAGGGGTGCTTCTCATCTTCCTGGAGGCCAGTTGCTCCCAAATCAGGCCAGGCAGGCTCCCAGGTGGAGGGGTGGGTAGCGGAGGACATGGCATCACAGGTCAACAGAGGAGGGGGTGAGCCATTAGGGGTGGGTAGCTACGTGGCAGGCTCCCTCCCAGGGCGCCCATCCAAGGCCCTAAAGGGCAGACCCACAGCACCCAGCTCCTTTGCCTAACCCCTCTTCTTCTCCCCTCACAGAAAAGATCAACATTCGCGTGTTGGACCCTTTCACCATCAAGCCCCTGGATAAGAAGCTCATTCTTGACAGTGCCCGTGCTACCAAGGGCAGGATCCTCACTGTGGAGGACCACTACTATGAAGGTGAGAGAGCTAGGGGCACACGGCTAGACATCCAGCCCCAGCAGGGTAGCTGCAGCCCAGGAAACCCAGAGCAGCTGGCACTTGGTTTCTTATTAGACCTCAGGCTTGGGTTGTGGACCAGTGAACTCAATGGCTGGAACGGCTCCTTAGATCCCTGCCCGATCCAGGAAACCTGCAAGGGTTCCAGCCTTGCTAAAAGCGCACGACAGTTATGTCCCTGAAGTTCTTGAAAGTTAAGGCTGTTGTGGAGAATCAAGGTGGGAAAGCGACACAAATATCAGACTTTTATGAGTGTGTGTGTTTGCTTAGTTGCTTCAGCTGTGTCCGACTCTGCGAATCCAAGGACCATAGCCCACCAGACTCCTCTGTTGATGGGGTTCTCCAGGCAGGAATACTGGAGTGGGTTGCCATTTCCTCCTTCAGGGGATCTTCCCGTCCTGACCCAGGTATTGAACCTGGGTCTTCTGCATTGTAGGCAGATTCTTTACCACTGAGCCACCTGGACAAGGAAATGGCAATCCACTCCAGTATTCTTGCCTGAAAAATTCAGTGGACAGTGGAGCCTGGCCAGCTGCAGTCCCTGGGGTTGCAAAGAGTTGGACATGACTGAGTGACTAACACCCATCTGGGAAGCTTTTATTAGTTCTTCACAAAGCCATCCTCTACAAGCCATTCCTCCCCTGGGGAAGAGATAGGCTTAGACCCTGAAGTCAGGTGCATACGTTCATTGGTTGATGCCCAGAAAATGGTGTTAAAAGTGATTCAGAGGGCACATTTGGGCTTATGGGGAAAAAAAAGTGCTGTGATTGGTGATGTCTCGTCTGGTTACAGGTGTGGGGCAGGGTGGAGTATATGTCCTTCCCACATCCTTAGGAAAGGGAATAAACTCAGACTGATTCGGGGCTGGGGGGCAATTAGGGGCGATGTGCTCACCACTCACCCTGAGGCTGCATTCCCTTACTCATCTCCTTTCCTTTGTCCAGGTGGCATAGGTGAGGCAGTGGCCTCTGCAGTTGTGGGAGAGCCTGGCGTCACTGTCACCCGCCTGGCGGTCAGCCAGGTGCCAAGAAGCGGGAAACCAGCGGAGCTGCTGAAGATGTTTGGCATTGACAGGGACGCCATTGCGCAGGCCGTGCGGGGCCTGGTGACCAGGGCCTAGGGTGGGCGTGGGGTATGGTGTGGGAGTGACTTCTACACATTCCTGAGATCCTGGCAAAGGTGCTCAAAAGATCTACTGAGAGGAGTCATAAAATATATGTTTTGAGAAAAATGAATTGGCTCCTGAAACGTTTCTTCTTGGATATGAATGCAGCTGGTGCTGGTTCAGGGGAAGAAGGCTAGAGGGAAGGCGGGGGGCCTGGTGCACTTGGTTCTGGACCATGACCTGGAGAGGCCCCTCATCTGCCCCCGACCGTCAGCGCTGTTGCTGCCTCTAAGGCACCACCTTCCAGCCCAGAGGCAGAAACCCTCACCCTCGGCTGGCTTTACAATCTAAGCTCCGTCAACCCCAGAGAAGCAGAGGGATATAGGCCAGCTTATCCTGGGGAAGAAGGTGCTTCTCAGGTTGGCATCAGAACTGCAAGTGGCAGAAAAAAACAAAAAGCTCTCACCCAGCACCGCAGACCAGCTCTCCTGAGTTCCAAGTGTGCAGAACTCCCTTCAACTTGTGAAAATGCCTTTCCTGTGGGACCAGGGACTCTACTGTCCAGGAGTTTCTGCTCACACTTAGCTGTGCAGGCCTGAGCTCCCAGGACCACCGCAGATTTCTCCCTTGCTCCCTGGGCTCAGCTGGGCTAGTCCTTGTTGCACTTAGTCACTCTGTCATGCCTGACTCTTCGCAACCTTTTTGGGCTGTAGTTCACTAGGCTACTCTGTCCATGGGGTTTTTCAGGCAAGAATACTGGAGTGGGTTGCCATTTCCTCCTCCAGGGGGTCTTCCAAACCCAGAGATTGAACCCTCATCTCCTTTGTTGCCTGCTTTGCAGGTGGATTCTTGATCTGCTGAGCCATCAGGGAAGTCCTTGCTTATAGCCAAATGTATAGAATCTTATTCTGACCTAGGACAAACTAATGCCGGGGAAAGAGGGCTGGGTACTCCCAGCCACTGGCGGGGTTCCCAGGAAATCCTTGAGTCTTCAGGGAGATGAGACATTCGCAGGCATGTCCACTCGTCCGCCTAACACTCTGGACAGTATGAACAAGTCACACCCACGTTCAGCAAGCTGCTGCTCACAGGTACTCAGCCAGGTTTGGCTGGGCCAGGGGCTGTGTCCCTACCTCTGATACCAATTCCAGAGGGTGCCAGGAAGAGCAGGGGTGGAGAAGAGCCCTGGGCCAGGGCTTGTCTGCCTGCTGGTACCAACTAGAGGTGACTAAACACTAGAAGCAGCAAAAGTCAGGGTGAATACCAGGGAGGCTGGCACCAGGCACCATAAGAAACCCACACGGGTAAAGGGGGGAGGGAAACAGACAGCCCTCTCTTCCTGCCTGCCCAATGGGGTGGGGGAAGAAGATAGTTCTCAGCCAGAACTCTGGATCTTGATGTAACCATGATGCCCCTTTTATTGAATATAAACCATAGAAGAGTAAGGAAATCCATGGCAGTCTGCAAAACTGAGCTTGGGGACAGGGAGCTAGAGGGGTGGGTGCCACCTGGTGGTCATCCCTGGTATCGTGATGCTTGGAATGGCTCCCCAAGGTAGGGCTGAAAATGGGAGTGGGGCAGGGGTTGTCCCAGGACTGGGGGCAGCAGCCAGTTAGGAAGGGTGAAGAGTGGGGAGTGAAGGTGACATGGCCTAACACCTGCAAGCCAGCGCTTTATGTGTGCATATCTATGTAGCACTTGCAAGAGATTATCCCCATCTTTCAGAAGACAACTGAGACTTGAATGAGACACCAGTTACCCCAGCACAGTAAAGGGTAGAGCTGGCATTAGAAGCTACATCTCTCTGACTCCAGAAGCCCTGACATCTGCACCCTACTACCCTTCGGCCCCCCTAGAGAAGGGTCTTGGGTCCTCCTGCAGGATTATGACCATGGGGAATGTGGAGGGAGGAGCCTGAAGCTCAGATTCTGTCATCTGTCAGCAAAGCCACCTGTGGTCCTTGGGGCCTAAGGCCCATGCAGAGAAGTTTCCAGAAGCAAACAATGAGACTTCCCTGGTGGTCCAGTGGTTAAGAATCAGCCTGCCAATGCAAGGGACACAGGTTCAATCCCTGGCCTGAGAAGATCCCACCTGCTCCAGACCCACTCAGCCCATGCACCACAACTACCAAAGCCTGTGTGCCTAGAGTGCATGCTCCGCAACAGGGAAGACACCACAGCTAGAGAAAGCCCTCTCAGCCAAGAAGACCCTCCACAGCCGAAAAAAAAAAAAATATATATATATATATATATATATATATTTTTTTTTTTTTTAAGCAGAAGGAGGGGAACAGAAATTCATCCACAGGTCACTGACTACCCCCTAACACACACCCAGGCCAAGGGTGGTGGAAACCCAGAGCCCCCATTCTTTACCCAGGTCTCACTGCAAAAAAAAAAAAAAAAAGAGAGAGAGCAACATAGTTTCCAACACTGGCAAATGTTTTTCCCCAGAAAAGGTCTTTCTGCCTCAGTCCTCAAAATACCAAGGGTGAGTTTATTAGTACCTAAGTCGTACACAGCCCATTTTTATGTTGCTTTCAGATCTTAACATGCAATTTTTTTCACATATTTTCACGGGAGTGAGAGGCAGCCAATCAGAGTTTTAACAAAAACGTCCTATCCGTATGCGGCACCTTAAATTCAAGACGTTTGCACCTCTGCTCCCCCATGCCCAAAAGACTGAGAAAACCACCACCCAGTTCAGAACTGGATAAGTAGCTTTTTGCTGCTCTTGTTTTATACCATTGCTCACTTTCTCTTTTTATAAATTTAATTTAATTTATTTATTTGGTTGCACCAGGTCTTAACTGAGGCATGTGGGGTCTAGTTCCCTGATTAGGGATTGAACTCTGGCCCCCTGCATTGGCAGCGTGGATTCTTAGCCACTGGACTGCCAGGGAAGTCCCTGGATGAGCAGGTCTATCCCCACAAGAAGTATCTGGAGACAAGCCAGGACCTCTACACCTGCACAAACCCAGATCCACTAGGCCAAGGATGAGGACGGTTGAAGTTTAGACTCACCAGGAATTCCATTTTAGCTGATCCCAGGAACACAGACCTCAGCAACTAGCCTGTCTCTCCATCACCTCAGAGGTCCAAGTCACATCACTTTGTGGGAAGCTGGGGCCCATGTGGAGGAGGAGCCTGCACCCCCAGTGACAGGGTCAGGGAGGGGCTGACTCATGGACCAAGACCCGGGGTTGCAGCAATGGTTCCCAGTAGTCACACAGCACTGAGGCTTCAAGATGCATCCTGGGACAAACAGGAAGGTTTTGGGCAATTACTCACCCCCAATCCCTCCTACCCCACCACCCCTGCCCATGGGCCTGGACAGAATTCTCTCCCAGTAACTCCAGGCCTCACTGACTTTGCTTACTGTGGCTCAGATGCTCAGTCATGTCCAACTCTTTATGACCCTATGGACTGTAGCCCACCAGGCTCCTCTGTCCATGGGATTCTCCTGGCAAGAATACTGGAGTGGGGTATCCTCTGCCAGGGGATCTTCCCCACCCAGGGATTGAACCCAGGTCTCTCATTTCTCACAAACATGCCACCTTCTGCCTTCATCCTGCTCCAGACCTCCGTCATCTCTTTTTTCACAGAGCACAGTCAGTGAGGACGCCTTCTGACCTCAGCCCCCACCCCCAGCTCATTCTCTACATAGCAACTCAAGGAGAACCTTCTAGAACCTGACACAAGCACTTACCGGTCAAGCACATTGCCTCCGTCATGACTCCCACTGGATGAAGACCAGCCTCTGGCTGAGCCCCTGAATGACCTCCTCCTGCCCTGCTCCAGCCTCACTTCAAACCATCTCCCCCTGGCTCTCCGGCCCCAGCCTCAGCCCAGCTTCCGCCACTTCCACCATGGGCTCTCCCACTTCCTCTTCTGCCTCCCGGGCTCCGCACGCGCGTCCCCACCCCCGGCTGCGTCGCTGCTGGAACAATTAGTGCTGGGGAAAACACGAGGCAGTTTGACAATAGGAAGAAAAGGGGGACCCAAGAGAAGGAAGAGAAAGCTTTGGGCCGGGGTTGGGAGTCAGAAAAGATTTCTGGGAGGACACGGCACCTAAGCCAAGCCTTCCGGGGGCAGACCGGGGTTCTGACCAGAGCGTGAGTTGTGGGAGGGGCAGGGACAGGGGCCAGGGCCTCTCAGGAGGATGGCGCAGCCTATTTGGGTGACAGCCCACACCTAGTGTCACTAGAGGGCACACGTTGTGGCGTGGGGATTCGGTAGGGGATGTGGGTAGGGGAAGGATGCACCCTTGAAGGCTGGCTTCACTAATGTAGATCTCGACTCTGCCTAAGAGGACTTCCAGTTTTACTTTCTCAGGAAGAGGAACTTCTTTGTGTCCTTTTCCAACCAGTATTTTATTAAATGCTTTCCATGGCCCGGGTCCTGTGCAAAGAATCCAAAGCTGGACTGGCCCCAAACTGTGTCCTCCAGACCAGTGATTCCCCAAACTTGGCTAAGGAACAGAATGGGAGATTGCCACACAAATCAAGTCCTAGGCCCAGAAAATCACCTCTCTGTGACTTTCCTTAGCAAAGACAAGATAGGCTGAAATTCTCATAAAAGGATTCACTAAACCAAGAGAAAGCAAAAAGTATAAGTGCATAGAGTAGTTGAAATACACTTTTTTTTCTTTATGGCCACGCCTCGTGGCTTGTGGCTTCTTAGCAGTGAAAGCATGGAGTCCTAAAACCACTGGACTGCCAGGGAACCAGTCCCTTGAAGTATAACATAATTAGACTTTTCCACAGATTCCGAACCTCCCAAACCAAAAAGGTCATCTTTCTGTTCATACCCCCTTTTACAACAGTCAATCCTAAAGTAAATCAACCCTGAATATGCATTGGAAGGACTGATGCTCAAGCTTCAATACTTTGGCCAACTGATGTGAAGAGCTGACTCATTTTAAAAGACCCTGATGCTGGGAAAGATTGAAGGCAGGAGGAGAAGGGGACAACAGAGGATGAGGTGGTTGGATGGCATCACCGACTCAATGGACATGAATTTGAACAAACTCCAGGAGGTGGTGAAGGACAGGGAAGCCTGGTATATTGCAGTCCACAGGGTTGCAGAGACATGACTGAGTGACTGAACAACAGCTGAGAAATCTGCAAGCAAGCCCAAACAACAGTCATAATTTCCAAGTCCACTCACCCTCTTACCTGCCACCTTTGGAGATAATCAAGATATTCTGGTGGTGAAAACTATGTTCCTCCACGTTGTTGCCTCACCATCCATTATCCATGCATTCTCTCCCCATCTCTCTTCCCTTCCATGCCCCTCCAGTTTCAAACATAGTAAAGTAACAGAAGGCTGGAGCATGAAGCAGGGGGAGAAATTTTACATTTTAAGCATTTAATATTTTAATCAGCAGTTGCCAGCAAATGACAGATCAGGTGCAGCTTTTCTTAAGTAAATATTTCTAAATTCTCCTGCATTGGGGGGTTACCTAGGAAATAGCCTTTCTTGGATCTCTGGTTGGGAGAAATCCCTCCTGGCCTCTTCTGTATTTCTTCCTTTCATAAAGCAATTATATTTATTACCTTCTCTCATGGTGATTTAATCTAAACTGTGAAATCCTTAAAACCAGGGTAATTTTCTTGCTCATTTTTTCTCTACATAGCCAGTAGCATGCTGTGTTGTGTACAGGGCAGATGTCACATGAATGGCTGTCCACCAAAGTGAGTAAATGAGAAATGAGTAGCTGGGACTTCCCTTGCAGTCCAGTGGTTAATACAGGAGGTCCAACGTAGGGGGTGTGGGTTTGATCCCTAGTTGAGGAACTAAGGTCCCACATGCCATGGGATGTGGCTGGATTTTTTTTTTAATAAATAAATAGAAATGAATAGCAAAAGAGTACAAGTAACCTGAGAAAATTTCACTGAGGTGGTTGAGAAGGGTGCATGCAGATGCATTGCTAATTTCCTGTACTTCATTGTCTACAGAAATAGTTTTCCTGCCTTGGATCCACCCTTATAGCAATAGTGACATTTTTATGAAGCAGTGTTAAATCATGTGACCTCTGGAACTAAGATGGCCTCCATTTATAATTCTAGAAAATAGTTCACCAAAACTTCATTACTATACCAGGTCATCCATACTGTTGTGCTTGGGATTCACTGAGCTTCTTGGATCTTGTTTTCATCAAGTTTAGAAATTTTTCTGCCATTATTTCTTCCAATATTTTTTCTGTACCATCCTCTCTTTATATTTCAGAGATTCCACTTAGATACACGTTAGATTGCTTGAAACTGTACCACGACTTACTGGTGCTATTAATTCCACTACCACCACCCCACCCATCTCCCAGGTTTCATTTTGGATATCTTCTATTGCTATGTCTTCAGGTTTTTAAATGTAATGTCTAATCTTCAGTGAATCCCAGCCAGCATATTTTAAAATCTCAGACATCACTGTGTCATTGGGATCTTTTTAAATATCAAACATATATTCTGCTTCCTTTTTTTTTTTGAACACGGGCTTTATTTTTTAAAGCAGTTTTAAGTTCACAGCAAAACTGAGTGGAAGAGAGAGTTCCTATATACCCCCTGCCCCCCACATGTGCATAGCCTCCTCCGCTATTGACATCCCCGATCAGAGTGGTGCCTCTGTCACAACTGATGAGCCTATATTGATGCATCATTATCACCCAAAGTCCATGTTTACATTAAAGTTCACTCTTGGTGTTATATAGTTAATGAGTCTGAATAAATGTATAGTGAAATATATCAATATGTTATTAGATTTTTACTCATTGCTTTAAAAATCTGCTGTCCTTTGCCTTTTCATCCTCTAGTTCCTGAAATATGAAAGAGTTATGAGAACTGTTTTAGTGTCCTCGTCTGCAAATTCTAATATTTGTGTGGGTCCTGGGTCCATTTCAATGGACTGATATTTTTCCTGTTCATTTTCACGCCTGGTCATTTTTTATTGGATACCAGACATTGGAGATTTTACCTGATTGGGTGTTGGATGTTTTTTACATTCCCATAAATATTCGTAGGCTTTGTTCTAGGTGCCTTCTGGGTACTCCACACAATGACCCTGAATCATGAGGATTTCCAGTCTGGCTGCTGGGGAACAGGTACTGTTCCTGACAACAAGTGAGTTCTGAGGATTGCTCCCTCTCACCCATTCAAATGAGCCTTGCCTGCCTTGGAATGTTTCTCACACGCATGTACTGCTGAGTACTCCAGGAGAATTTTCTACAAACCTCCAGGCTTTTCTCTCTCATCTCCCAAGGACTACATTGTGAATTCTAGCCACCTTGGCTTCCCTGAACACCCAGTTTCATCTTCCCAGCTTGGGGACCCCACAGGGCACTCCCTGGGTTCCCCTCCTGGAGCCTCAACCTGAGGACTGTCTTGAGGCAGTAAAGCTGGGCAACCATGCAACTCACATCCCGAGTCTCACGTCCCTCGGGGAACACTGCCCTTTGTTGCCTCATGTCCAGAATCTTGAGAGCTGTAGTTTCATTGATCTTATCTTGCTTGTGATTTTAGGTTTTGGGTTTTTTTCTCCCCGCTCAGGCAGGACAGGAAGGTAAACACAGTCCCTTTTACTCTATCTTGGCAGGATAAAAGCAGAGTTCTACACCATTTATTTGTATGAAGTGTGGTCATTGTATAAGATAGAATGTCACACAACCCTGAAAGGAATGCCTTGACCAGTCACAAGAGACTGCATATTGCATGATTCTATTTATATGATGCATCCTGAAATAGGCAAATCTATACAGTCAGAAAGTAGATTAGTGGTTGCCAAGAGCTGGGGAAGTGGGAGGCTGATGGCTAAAAGGTATGGGGTTTCTTTTTTGGGTGATGAAAGTGCTCTAAAATCGACTGTGGTAATGATTGTATAACACTATGTGCATACTGAAAGCAATTAAATTGTACACTTTGGAGGAATTGTATGGTATATGAATTATACCTCAAAGCTCTCACAAGAAGGAAGGAAATACACTTGAGCTACAAGGGCTTAGTAAAGGTCAATTTTAAAAGCATGCGTGGGTGGGGGGTTAGAGGGGAAATCTGGGGGCAGAAGGATCCTCTGTGCATAGACTCTATTTATAATGACGTTTAAAAACATGCAAAACAATTGCCTAGGCGATGTTCAGGGTCGCATAGAGTCAGACACGACTGAAGCGACTTAGCAGCAGCAGCAGCAGCAGCAGCAGCAGCAGCAGCAGCAGCAGCAGCAGCAGCAGCAGCAGCAGCATAGTACAGAGAAATGGTCCACACACCAAAACCAGCTGCTGGTTCCCTCTGGAAGAATGCAGAGGAAATGAGGAAGTCACCAGGGGCGACGTGTTTCCCTTTTCTTCAAGAGCTTTCTTAAGAAGAAGCCTTGTCAGATAAATCAGCCCCATTTCCACTGATTGTGCCCCTCCATCCCTGGGCAGGCCCAGCACCCCACTGGGAACACCAGCCCCACGGAGCCCGATTTCCCATCTCTGAGGCAGAAAGACCACCAGAGTTTTAAAAACAACTCTTGAGCTTGTTTTTGGCTTCCCTTGGTAAAACTCAACTAGCCCATCACTCTTGCCCCTACTGTGTCTTCCTAAACCTTCCCAAAGCCGCAGAAAAACCTACCGAGCTGGTACAGGTGGACGTCAGCAGAACCTCGGGGGCCCAGTGGCGCCGCTGCTACTCTGCATCCAGGGTCCTCAGCCCTCTTTCTGCAGTCCATCAAGCCGCCAAACCCTGGCCACGAGTTCTTGCATTAGCTCAGCTACTGCCTCCAGTGAGAAATGCCAGCATCATGATAAGCCCCACCTGGGGACCTCACACCCGCTGCTACCACACCAGGAGGGGCTTAAACCACTTCATCAAACCCATCCTCTCACTCCAGCCAGTGCCCCTGCTTGAGCCCTCACTTTCTATTCAGCCTCACGCATGAACCAGCCCTGCTGGTCCCCCAGTGCAGAGAGACAGACCACTGTGGGCCAGGGCTGGGTGCAGGGCTGTGCTCAGGGGACCCCACCCAGCCTCAGGCTGGGGCTCTCAGGGCGCTGCCTGGCACCCAGGCCTTTGCCCTGCTAGTTCCTCTGCCTTGGATGGCTTCCCCGAACCCCGCCTGTTGCCTACTCATTCTTTTTAACTTAAAAAAAACTGTGAATCGTCACCTCTGTAAAGAAAAGCACAAATGTACAATGCAAAAAAGTCATGCTAAAGGGACACCTGGGTAACCAGCAGTCAGGTCAAGAAACAGAACACTTACCTGTTCTCTTAAAAAAAAAAAAAAATCTGAAACATTTTGAGCATGAAGTACAGAGAATAAGCATCTGCAGACCCTCCACTTAGCTCTGTGAACCTCTATTGGGTTTTTTGTACATGCTTCAGATGTTTTTTAGTGAGGTAAAGCCTTACAGACGGAAAAGCCCAGCCCTTAGGTAGCTTCTGGAGTCTAGGCCTCCCCCGCCTATTTCAGAGGAGCCAGCACCCTTGAAAAAAGAAGCTTGTTTTCCTGAGGTCATACAGCTCTGCACTTCCCTGTTTCATCACCCCACACGTATCCTTCCACATTTTCCCTTAATGGGAGCTTGAGGCTCTATCAGCATTGAAGCTGGCAGCTCTGTCCACTGCGAAAGAGGATGAGCCATACCCACTGCATGAACTCACTTCCATTTCTCCATTTAGTCTTCTGTGTGGACATTCAGTTGTTTCCAACTTTGCACTTTACAATGTGCCCAGGAAAAATCTTGCCTGTGTGGCCATCAATACTACGACCAAGACTTTCTCTAGCTACAAGATCTTCAGCAGTCCCCAAGGGTGTCAAGTTGCCTTCTGGAGGAATGAAGCCAATTTCCTTCCCACTCCTTGCTAATAGGGACCCACAGCTTCGTATCTCTGCAATACTTTGTATTAGCAGACTTTAAAAGTGTTGCTGGTCCAACAACCGGACCGACTCTTTCTTTGGACCTCAAGATTAAACGTCTCCTTTTCCAGGAGGTCTTCCCAGTTCCTGCTGCCCTCACAGGAAGAGCCGGCACCTCCTCTGTACACCCACAGCCTCAGCGGGCACACTGACCCCCACCTTCCCTAGTATCATAATTGCTTACAGACCTGCCTTCCCCAGGAAACCACGAACCTGTTCCTCATTTGCACAGATTGCCACCATCCTGCAGAATCCCTGACATACAGTCAGCGCTTACTAAATGCTCACAGAGTGAACTGATAGGTCTAGCCTTCATTTCAGAGTCCTGACCGCAAATGTACTAAAGAAGCATGCGGTGCAGGATCTGACCTTAGTGGCTGTTCAAGAAACATCAACCAAACCTGTGTATGTCTGCATCTCGGATGCTATTCGGGGGCCCCCAGGAGACTCTCCAGCTCTGCCTTGGAAACATGCTGGGGAAGGTCATGAGGGTCAAGGGATAGGTTTTCGTGTGGCCCTGAGATCAAACAAGAGGAGGTGGAGAAGGGTTGCCCTCCAGGGATCAGCCGCTCTTCCTGCTGCTGTGGCAACTTTCAATGGATTTTTGTGACAGTGGGAATTACTACCTTTCATGCCACTTGGTTTTAGTTTGTGCCAAGAACTGGGGGTATTTGACATTCTAATTTTCTTTTTCATAATTTAAAACCGCATGAAACCTACCTGCCACTCATGTCAATTTTAGACTCTCATTTTCCTACTGTAGAGCTGGCTGATGGCCCAAAGTCCAAGGCGAGGGAGGAGGGGAAGAGCCCTGTTGGAACCCACTCCTGACTCAAAATCCAGGGCTCTTCACTCCACTCCCATCCAGGAAAATTGTGTCCCTTTTCTGTAAGATTCCTGAATACTAGCCTGGGCCCAGCCATGCCTTGTACTTATAGCACTATTGTGAGGCAGACATGCTTGGAAACATGAAGATGTTCATGGAGTTAAGAACAATATTCTTAGATTTCCTAAGTACTCACTGGGTGCTGGGCTGCATGAAGAGTTTTCCAAGCTTTGGCCTCCTAACAACCCTATAAAACAGGTATGATTATGCACAATGACAGGAGAGGAAACCGAGGCTCAGAGAGGCCAAGTAAGGATGGATGGATGCTTGGATGGATGGATGGAGCGGAGGATGGGGCAGGCAGGCATAGAACCAGATCTGACTCCAAGTCTGCGTTTCACGGTTTGTCATCAGCGCCTCCACTTCCTGTCCCACGCTAGTCTGAGTCTGAGTATGGGTCCAATATAAACAGGGGCATTTGCTATCCAGCTATTACAAACTTGAGCCAGGGTTTAAAGGCAAACTTTTTTTTTTTTCCTTTAAAAAAAGCATACCTTGTTTCCAGAGTACTCAAGAACAATTAAGCTAACTAGACCCATTTTTAATGGAATGCAAGCATTTTGTGAAGTGAGTTATTTTTTAACTTGTCATTGACGCAAAATGCATCTAATTCGCTTTATTTTTTCTCAGCTCGTGATTTAAACCCAGGAAATGGCTCAGAGAGGTTTTGCCGATACTATTGATGGTGAGTTTCTAATGGGCTGTGGCTGGCTACAGCTGTCTTGCTCTTGAGCCAGGTCCCAACCCTAAGCTGGGGCAGTGGGCCAATGCCACTTGCCAGCTGGAGGACATTGATTTCTGAGTTCCTGGGGTTTGGTTACCCGCTGCTGCTAATGCCACAAAGCAGGACTGGCAGCCAACCCTGTTTTTACTTACTCTTTAGTGTGTCCCTGGAGCAGGGGCAAGGGAACTCATATCAGTCATTCACACCTTAGTAAGGAATAAATTGGGGGAAATGGGATTCTAATTGGGTGATGGATGCTAGGGAATGGGTTTGAGGTTTGGGGCAGTCCCGAGACCCTCTTAATGCCAGGGGAACTGTCTAGATGTGTAATCTCCACATCTCTGACTCTCTGCAAAATGGTCCTCAGGCACCTTGTTGCTGGAATATTTCCCCAGAGAGTAACGACAGTAGGTGGGTTGTAGCACTGAATATGGGTCTAGCACAAAACGAGTCGTCCCTGGGCCTGAGAGCCTGCCTCCCACCAGAGGGCGCTATAGCCACCCCAGCCGCTGCAGGCTCCCTCCCCTGTGCCTGTTTGACCCGCCAATCTTCTGCCTATGGTGGGCGCTCCCACAGGGGTACCAGGGTCCAGCAGTGGAGCATTCCTCACACAGGGGCTGGATGATACTGGTTGGTGACTTTGCCTTCCAGAGTGTGGCCTGCTCACAGCAGCATCTCCCTGCTCCAACAGGATAACTGGGCAAAATGCAGATTTCTGAATCTCAACCAAGTGACTCTCAGTCCTGGTGCCCATTGGATTGTGGGGCAATTTAGCAATACTGATGTGGGGTCCCCTCCAGAGATCACCTAGAACTAGACCCAGAGCAGCCTGGGCATCATGTTCCAGCCCACAGTCAGGGCTGAGACCTGTTGGTTAGAATCTGGCATAAAGGACGTGTCTTATCATGATGCACTGCATGCTGACTGAGAGCCACTGCCATGAAGGGGTTGTGGTTTGCGCAGCCCATTCATCCATCCTCCACTTTTGGGTGCCCTCATAAGCAGGCACATGGAACCACAGAGCGGAATCACTCTGAAGTTATGGTTCTCTAACTTGCTTGTCTCGATCCCTTTGCCCTGCACCACTTTCCACATCAGGGAAGTATTTAACCACCACCCCACCCCCCTAGCTGTTGAGAGTCCTGCTTGCTTCTGGTTTTCCCCAATTAATCCATGAGGTGGTGGGCATCCTGGTCCATTTCCTAGGGCCTCTGTGTGAGTCTCCCTTGGGTAACTGCTTGGGGAGAGGGACTGCTGACTCATGGGGTGGGTGCATTTTAGGTTTTAACTGAAACTGCCAAGGTGTCCTCCTGCAGTCTGGTCAGAAGGCCCAGGGGTTCCAATGTGCAACTGACAGGCTGCTGTCCTAAGCAGCTTTCATCCCCTTGAGGGGATGGGGTCACAGAGGCTGCTATTTATTAAGCATCTACTGTGTCTGGAGCCCATGGGATGCACTTACAGAAATCATCCTAGTCCACAAGCAGCATCATAGTTACAGGCACAACTTGGCAATATTACAAGTTTGGTTCCAGGACACCAAAATAAAGCATGAGTCACACAGAGTTTTTGGCTTCCCAGTGCATATAAAAGTTGTGTTTATACTGTAGTCTATTAAGTATGCAATAGCATTCGGCCTGAAAACAGTATACAGGGACTTCCCTGGTGGTCCAGTGGTTAAGACGCCACACTTCTATTACAGGGTGCATGGGTTCGATCCCTTATTGTGGAAGTAAGATCCCACATACTGTGCTTCAAGGCCAAAAAGTAAAATAATAACAAAATAATTTTAAAATTAAAAAATGTCCATACCTCACTTATATAGTACTTTACTGCTAAAAAATGCTAGCCATCATCTGAGCCTTCAGCAGCTCATAATCTTTTTGCTGGTGGAGGGTCTTGCCTTAATGTTGATGGTCGCTGACGGATCAAGGTGTTGGCGGCTTGAAGACTGAGGAAGCTGTGGCAATTTTTTTTTTAAAGCTGATCCCTTTTATTTAGAACCCCGCACCTCTTTGCTTTGATCAAGTCACATAGCTTTTCTTCAACTTAAAAAAAAAACATTCTACCTAAAATAGAGTTGTATTTTTTAAATAACAAATATACTGCCAGCTTGTAGAGCTGGGGAACTGGGTGCTGCGTATCAACTTCCATTATCATTTCTCCCCAAATGCTGCTGCTGCCGCCATTGGTGTTCATATGCTTCCTCTTGACGAAGCTGGCCATTCCTCACTATCAGCATTTATGTATTACCCACTCCATTGCTTCTTGGCCTTTGTTAGCATTTGATGATATCATACTTGCCATCAGCCCTTCAAGGTAATGGCTCAGACTGACTCCTTCACAGTAATTATGGCTTCATGAGTCAAAATAGTTTTTCTGAGTCTTGAGGATGTGGTTTGTATGTAAGTCTCCCATCTATTGAAACCATATTTGTAAGTGAAATATTTGTAGATTTAAATGCCATTGTTTTCTCTACAGGATCCACTACAGAATATTCTTGCACAGATGTTTTGGTTCTTGCTGCACCAATAATAGATTTCACAATGGAAGGCAGTCCCCACTCTGTGCTAAGTCTATGGCTGTGCAACTTTCCAGAGGGATCTATGTGTCTGTCCAGTACATCAACTCCAGCCACACTCAGGTTCAAAGGGTTTGAAATGCAGCTGTTGTAACAGTTTCCCATGGGTGGTCAAAGTCATGCTCCGAAGTCCAGATCTTCATGGTACTGGCGGCCAGCATAGTGTCTGGGCGGCACTAGTGGCAATTTCTTACAATAAGACAGCAATGAAGTTTGCTGTATCAAATGACTCTTCCGTTTATGAGCAATTTTTCTGTAGTACACAGTGCTGTTTGATAGCATTTTACTCACAGTAGAACTTGCAAACTTGGAGTCGGTTCTCTCAAGCCCTGCCACTGCTTTATCAACTACATTTATGTAATAGCATTCTAAATCCTTTCAACAATCTTCACAGCATCCTCACCAGGAGTAGATTCTGTTTCAAGAAACCAATTTCTTTGCTTGTCCATAAGAAGTAATCCCTCGTTCGTTAAAAGTTTTGTTGCGAAATTGCAGCAATTCAGTTATGTGTTCAGGCTCTACTTCTAGGGCTTCTGTGATTTCCACATCTGCAGTGACATCCTCCAGTGGAATCCTGAACCACTCAAAGTTACCCATGAGGGTTGGAATCAAATTCTTCCAAACTCCTGTTAATGTTGATGTTTTGACCCCCTTCCCATGGATCACATGGCATCTAGGATGGTAAATCTTTTCCAGCAGGTTTTCAATTTTCAGATCCATCAGAGGAAATCACTATCTGTGGCAGCTATAGCCTTATGAAAGGTGTTTCTTTTTCTCTTTTAAATTTTATTTTGGTTGTGCTGGGTCCTTGTTGCCTAGTTGCAGTGTGCCCGGGCTCCTCCTTCACTGAGGTGCACAGGCTCCCCACTGCAGTCACTTCTCTTCTTGTGGAGCACCGACTCCAGGTACACGGGCTTCAGTAGTCGGAGCACACGGACTCAGTAATCATGGCACGTGGGCTTAGTTGCTCCACAGCTTGTGGAATCTTCCTGGACCAGGGATTGAACCTGTGTCCCCTGCATTGGCAGGTGGATTCTTATCCTCTGTACCACCAGAGAAGTCCCTGAAAGGTAATTTTTAATAAGACAAGACTTGAAAGTCAAAATTACTCTTTGGTTCAGAGGTGGGATGTTGTTTCAGTGGGAACGAAAACAACATCAATCTCATACACACCTATCAGTCTTGAGTGACTAGGTACATTGTCAATAAGCAGTAATATTTTGAAAGGAATCTTTTTTTCTGAGCAGGTTTCAACAATATGCTTAAAGTGTTCAGCAAACCATGTCGTAAACAGATGTGCTATCATCCAAGCTTTATTGTTCCATTTACAAAGCACAGGCAGAGTAGATTTAGCATCATTCTTAAGGGCCCTAGGATTTTTGTAAATGTAAATGAGCACTGGCTTTGGCTTAAGCTCACCAGCTGCAATAGCCCCTAACAAGAGTCAGCTTGTCCTTTGAAGCTTTGAAGCCAGGCAATGACTTCTCTCTAGCTATGAATGTTCTAGATGGCATTTTCTTCCAAGATAAGGCTGTTTTATCTACAGTGAAAATCAGTTGTTTAATGTAATCACTTTGAGTAATTATCTTGGTTAGCTCTTCTGGATAACTTGCTGCAGCTTCTACAGCAGCACTTGCTACTTCTCCTTGCACTTCTTTGGAGAAAGGTCTTTTCTGAAACCTCGTAAACCAATCTCTGCTAGTTTCAAACTTTTCTTCTGCAGCTTGCTCACCTCTTTCAGCCTTCACATATCTGAAGAGAGGCCCTTACTCTGGGTTTCCCTGGCAGCTCAGACGGTAAAGAATCTGCCTGCAATGCAGGAGACCCAAGAATTCCATGGGCAGTGGAGCCAGGCAGGCTACAGTCTATGGAGTCCCAAAGAATCGGACATGACTGAGCTACTGACTGTGAAAGTCGCTGTCATGTCCGACTCTTTGCGATCCCATGGACCATACAGTCCATGGCATTCTTCAGGCCAGAATACTGGAGTGGGTAGCCTTTCCCTTCTCCAGGGGATCTTCCCAACCCAGGGATCAAACCCACATCTCCCGCATTGCAGGAAGATTCTTTACCAGCTGAGCCACAAGGGAAGCAACTAACACTTACTTTTTTTTTTTCAGGGCCTTACTCTAGATTAGGCTTTGGCGCAAAGGAATGCTATGGGTAGTTTGATGTTCTTTCCAGACCACTAACACTTTCTCTACATCAGCAGTAAGGCTGTTTCACTTTATCATTCATACAGTCATGGGATTAACACTTTAAATTTCCTTCAAGAACTCCTTTACATTCCCAACTTGGCTAACTGGCCAAAGAGGCCTAACTTTCAGCCTGTCTCAGCTTTCCACATGCCTTCCTCACTGAGCTTAATCACTTCTAGCTTTGGATTTAAAGCAATGTGCAACTCTCTCCTTTCACTTGAACATGTAGAAGCCACTGAAGCGTTGTTAATCGGACTAACTTCAAAATTGTTGTGTCTTGGGACTTTCCTGGTGGTCCAGTAGAGAAAAATCTTCTGATGCAGAGGACATGGGTTTGATCCCTGGTCACAGAACTAAGATCCCACGTGTCTTGGGGCAACCAAGCCTGCACGCTACAGCAACTGAGCCCGTGCAATGCAAAAAACTATCCTGAGTGTTGCAACTAAGACCCAACGCAGCCAAAAATAAATAATAAATATTTTTTTAAAAGAAAACATGTTAAAAAAGAAAACACAATACTGTTGTGTCTCAGAGAATAGGGAGGCCAAGGAAAGGAAGAGAGATGGGGGAACAGCCAGTCAATGGAGCAGTCAGAATACACATAGCATTTAAGGGTTAAGTTCTTTATATGGGTGCAGTTTGTGGTACTGCAAAATAATTACGATAGTAACATCAGAGATCACTGATCACCATGACAGATATAATAATTACCTAAAAATCTGAAACATCCAGAAAATCACCAAAATGTGACACAGAAACACAAAGTGAGCAACTGCCATTGGAGAAACAGCACTGATCGATTTGCTCCATGCACGGTTGCCACAGATTTTATATTTGTAAAGAGCATGATGTCTGCAGAGCGCACGAAAGTGAAGCGCAACAAAACGCGGTCTGCCTCTATCCCCAATTTTCAGTAAAGGAAACTGGAGCTCCAGGAGGCTGTCACATACTGAGGTCACACAACCAGGGACGTGCAGGGTTTGAAACCAGGGGCATGTGACAGCAGAGCCCTGCTCCTGCCCCTGCCCCCAGGACCTCCTGCATCTGTGTTAGTCCGCTTGGCACGAGGGTGAGGCCTGCTACACATTTGAGGTGGCACCGGAGCTTGCTGCTCTGCCAGCAAACCTGCTTGGCAAGTGGAGGGCTGTCTGCCTTTCTGGACCCCTGACCCCACTGAAAGTGTGACTCTGGGCCCAGCCACTACAGGCATTTCCTGGGCCACCAGGCAGGCCTGGTGCCTACTCAACTCTGGGAACAGGTATGGAGCTGCACGTCTTTGCAGGCAGTTTTGCAGCATCTCTGTAGCTTGCTCTTCTCTCTCTTAGGCTTCACCCAGGACCACTGGGTACTCAGCGTCAGTCTCCAAGGGGTCCCTCAGAGCCAGGAGCTCCACGAGGCAGCAGGGAGTAATGGTGCCCTTTTACAGATGAGGAACTGAGGCCCACCGAAGAAACTCATGGCAGTTACAGTGTGTGTGTGGTGGACTAAACACACACTCCCATTCTCCCTGCCACCCTCCACTGCCTCTGGCCGAAAAACTACTTATTCCCCCAGCCCACGCTGGAGGAAATGAGGTCTGGGTGCACGGCCCCACCTTGGAGCTGCAGAAAGATGGCGAGAGGCTCTGAATTCACACACCAACTGTATTTCTGTTCTAATGGACCAACCCAAGGTTTTCTGGGGCCTGGGCAGCAGAGGTGGGGAACAGGGGTCCCCAGGCTCCTTCTCTGGGCTCTCACAGCCCCAGCGTGCCCCAGCACAGCCCATGTCACCCAGTGTCTCCCCAACCTGACTGTCAGCCCAAGGGGACAAAGCCCCACTTCTGGACGCAGAGCAAGGATTCAAGTGTTTCCTGAGAAGATGGCAGGCAGGGAGAGGGGAAGGGGACACTTGGTCTCTTCGGGGAAGGTTTGACACCCCCAGCCCCCGCCCCTGGCCAGCACCAGCCCCCCTCCACATCCGACTCCTCTCCAGCTGTGGAAACTTGCACCTCAGCTCAGAAAAATGAACTTGCTGGAAGCCACCTCCTTGGCTGCCAGGGCCAGCCCAATCAGGCTCTGGGGGCACCTCACCTACCACCAGGGATGAGAGCTCGGGGGGCTGGACCTGGGGGGCTGGACCTGAAGGGCTGGAGGGCGGACCCTCCCCAAGGCTTGTGCCCCAAGAGACACAGACAAGAAGAAACAGGAAGCCGAGAGCAGGCAAGAGGTGGTGGGGACAGAGACCTGCAGGCTTGGGGGGCAGCGGCCACCCCCAGTTTCCTGGCTCCACCAGGGCACACTGGGGCAAGGCTCTTGACCCCGATCCGGCCACTCGGCATTTCATCCTTTTTCTCCTACCTTGCTCCCCTCCCTGTCCCCAGGGCTCCTGGGGAATAGATTCTAGAACTCAGACACAGACTCCTCTGTGGCAAGGGCGGGGACAAACTTGAGGAATTACACTGAATAACTCAGGCCCATTGTACAGATGAGGAAACGGAGATTTTGGATGATTAAGTGACATCTGAAAAGCCACATCTTTTGGCTCCTCTGCGATTTGAATCCACAACTGCCTGAAGTCTGAGCTGTATTTCCTTCCTCTCCCCTCCTCTCCGCCCGTCTGGGCTGGCCTCGCCACCTTTGCTCACGTCTTCTGGCCAGGCCTTGCACTGTCCTGCTCTTCCACGCTCGCCCCTCATTCTTCTGAGATGGATTTTCTGTAGCTGGTCCCATCACCCCAAAGAGACAACTGGGGCTCCCTCAGCCGCCCAGAACAGTGTTCTGCTTTTGGCCCCCAGCTCTGGAGCCAGAGGAAACCCATAAATACAAACACATTTGCATGAAAGCCCAGGGGTTCTGCATCTGCAGCTAACAGCTAGGTTTAGCGTCCAAGACAGCTGCCGGAAGCGGGAGCAGCGGCCACCAGCTTCCTGGGACAAATGTGTCCCAACAGCCAGGTCGGTACCACTTGGTGTTTATTTAGACAGACAAATCAAAGCACCTGGTGGTTCAAACAGCTTGTGCTCCTTTTTCTTTTGGAGGGGGGTAGGAGGTCGGAAGGGTGTGTGTCATATATATATAATACATATATTTTAAAAGATCAACGTATCACCCCCACATTTTTTTCTCTACTGAGCAATATATACAGCCCATATATATATATATATGTATGTGCATATATATATAATATATATATATTTCAATAGATAACTACATTCAAGTCATGAAACACAGGATTTACAATTTCCCTCTGAGGGCAGAGGAAAAGCAAATTCACACACAATTCACAGAGGAAGTACCATGAAAGCCCAGCTGGACAGGAGCTGAGGCCCCTCTGGGGGACATGGGGGGCAGGCAGCAGCAGAAATCACGACAGCTGCACGGTTGCTTATCGTGGGGGGCAGGCAGGTGTTGATGAAGTGTGGGCGCCACCTGCGCTGCCGGGTCGGCAGGTGGTGCTGGCTGACCCAGGCTCCCGGGCTGGGATGGGCTTTTGGGGCACACGTTCAGGAACCTCAGTTTTCCAGGAGCCTCTCAAATTTGGGGTTCACGAAGGAGAAGCCAGCAAATGCTGTTTGGTCCATGGACTCGATGAGGTTCTTGTCGCTGTAGGAGAGGCGCGGCTTCTCATTCAGGAACTCCTGGTCGAAGTTGCTGTAGTCTCCAGGTGACTTCTGCAAGCAGAGGGTAGGGGTGTGTAAGCAGGACTCAAAGGGCGAAGGTTCCTGGGGTTCCAGGGACCCACCCCTGGGGCCAGAATCCCTGCTGGGCTGGGCCAGGCAGAGCCATCCTTATTGAGAACAGAAAAGGGAGCCTCTCTGCTGGAAGGGGGATGCTGTTACCCAAGGGGCTGAAGGAAACCAGCAGGGGGCCTGGAGGAGGAAACGTGGGCATTTGCCCAAGCAGGCAATACAGCCCTGGGTCAAACCCCTTCCACCACCTGTTTCTGTAGGTCCCACCAGCTCAGATTGGATTTTGCATTTTTAAATGTTTAGGAAAAAAAACAAAAGGAGAATAAAATTTCATGACATGTGAAAATTAAATGAAATTCAATGGTTCAGTATCCATAAATAAAGCTTTATTAGTACACAACCATGCCTATTAACTGACATGCTGCTATGTCTATGGCTACATCTATGGCCACTTTGAGACTAGCTGGCCTGAAAAGCCTATAGTATTTCCTATCAGGCTGTTCACAGGAAAAATCTGCCAACTCTGCTTCTCAGGGTACAGTGAAAGTGTGATAGAAAGAGGTCTCAAGCTGGTGGCCCTCAGGCCAAACTGAGCTGCAGGTACAACCATTTTGACTAGCCATGAGTTTTAATGGCATTTGAGCCAATTTTCTTTTGGCCACACCACGTGGCTTGTGGGATCTTAGCTTAGCCAGGGATTGAACCTGGCTCCTAGGAAGTGAAAGCTCAGAGTCCTAACCATTGGACTGCCAGGAAATTCCTGAGCCGATATTTTTAAATTAGGAAATATGACATCAAAATCAAGTTTTGGGGACTTTCCAAATCATGGGTTCAATTCCTGGTTGGGGAAGTAAGAGCCCATGTATTGTGCGGTGTAGCCAAAAAAATTTTTTAAAAATCCAGGTTCCTGGCTTCTTTGAAAAACTGACAGAGCAGAGCAGTTTGGGCCAGCTTCCTGGCAGGTCTGTTAACTCTTGGTGCTGAAACCCCTTGGGGCCAGCTCATCACAGGCCCCTACCTCTTCCTTCCGAGAGGGATTGCTGCTGATTAGCACATATGCCTGGTGTTGTTTAAAATCAGTCCATCCCTCTTTCTATCAAAAGCATGACAGTAAACGCAGGCTGTGGGATATTCCTACAGCCTGCCTTGCCTGGTAGTAATGTGCCCAGTGCAGGAGGCAGCAAGTTTTAGGTCCCTGGAGTCGGCGGAGTTCTCTGCGGTTTTAAAACACAAACACTGGAGCGTGTTACACAGGCTGCTAGGTGGTAACAGCGTCCTCAAGGAGCGAGGGGAGGCAAAGGAGAGAAAGAGGAAGGGAGGAAAGAGCTGTGATCAGAGAAGGGCCTTGGTGTCCGACTTCTGAGAAGTCCAGCCTGCCTCTGCTCTCCTGCTCGCTCCCGGCGGCTTCTCTAAATTCTAGGCTGTTGTGTACAGCAACCTTGCTTTCCCTAGAAAGCATCTGGCCCCAGCCTGGCCGGGCCTCCTCAGCCCTGCCCACATCTCATTTCCTCTCAGACCTACTCCAAACTCTGGATCCTGGCTCCTGCCGACAGACCCTCCTCATGGCAACTGGTTGTGTGTGGCCTTGTGACATCTCTCATACTGATGCCTTTTATCATAAATGATCATCGGCATGCAAGTTTCTTATCTCTCTGAGGAGCTGGGGCCCTCCAGTTCTGGGACTGGGCCTCCTACTCTGCTGTGCACGCAGCCCAGCTCAGCGCTCTGCACTCAGAAGGCACTCAGCATTTTCTATATTTATTGCAAAACGGATTGAATGGGTGGATGGATAGATGGAGGGAGGGAGGCCTTAACTCTGATTACCAAAGCATACTCCCCTGCACACAGTGGGTGTTAAAGAATGTATGGTTGGACTTCCCTGGTGGCACAGTGGATAAAAATCCACCTGCCAGGGCAGGGGACATGGGTTCAATCCCTAGTCTGGAAAGATTCCACAATGCCTCAGAGCAACCAAGCCCGTGCACCACAGCTACTGAAGTCTGTGCGCCTGGAGCCTGTGCTTCGCAGCGAGAAGCCACCACTACGAAAAGCCCACGCACCACAACAAAGAGCAGCCCCCGGTTGCTGCAACTAGAGAAAGTCTGCATGACGCAATGAAGACTCAGTGTAACCATAAATAAATAAATAAAAGAGAATGCATGGTAAAGGGTGCTGGATCCACTGTTACCAAATGTTTGTTGAATGACTGACTGACTGAGGAGAGACCATGAGAACACAAGGGTAGAGACTGTGACTCAGCCTGCCAGAAGGGCTGGGAAAGCGGATTTGTCAGAAGAAGGGAGAGGAGGAGAGCATGGAAATGAGGCAGGAGGGAGGAAGGGCAAAGCAGGAGGAGCGCACCCGGGAAGGCAGTAGGGGCAATGTGGAGTGGCAGCCCCACCAGAGTAGGATTACATACCACTCTGGGCTTGAAGGGTGGCTCCACTGCACGTTTCTCCAGCAGAACCCAGTTGATGGTCTTGAAGAAGGGGTGGATTTTGATGTTCCCTGTCACTCCCAGCCTCTTGCTTACGTCCCGTTCAAGCAGCTGCAACCCAGCAAAGGAACCTGGTTAGCACCCAAGGGCTGCAGGAAATGGGTTCCTCAGAAAACCCCCAAGCAGGCCCAGGGGTACCCGGACCAGTCTGGCTCAGCCCGGCATCACACCCCAGAGCCTCTGGGGTGGAGGAATCCTCTCTTGTCTCTGCTCCCAAGTCTGCATGGATGGGGGCTGCTGGGACTCTCAGAGGCCTCCTGAGACCTGGTATCTGCCAGCCCCCACCCCAGACCAGCCCGGCCCAGGGCCTCCCACCTTCTCCAGGATGTCCTTGGACTCCCTGGTGATCCAGCGAGGATAGTACGGTGAGTCCAAACGGATGGACTCGAAGAGCTCGTCCTCATCGTCACCATGGAAGGGGGACTGACCAATGAGCATCTCGTAGAGAAGGACTCCGAAGGACCACCAGTCCACAGAGAACGAGTATTTTAGGCCCTGCAGGATCTGGAGCAGACAAAGTGTGGGAGCTGAAGGGGCTCCGGAACACAAGCCCGGCGGGATCTCCTCAGCCCCTCAGTTGCGGCCCAGACATCACAAGTCACGCCCACCCTGTGGAGGCAAGGTGTTGGCTGGGGCGGGGAGGGTGCCACTCACCTCGGGGGCGATGTAGTCAGGGGTGCCGCAGAAGGTGCTGGCCTGTTTGTCCCCGGACATGTTCTCCTTGCACATGCCGAAGTCGGCAATCTTGATGTGGCCGCTGTGGTCCAGCAACACATTGTCCAGCTTGAGGTCCCTGAGGGGAAAGGACAGGAGAAGGAGTTATTAGGGCCCACTCCCCTCCTCCAGGCAGCTCCCTCCCATGTCCCCACTGTCAGTCTAGCACGCTCCCGCAGGGAGGGGGGAATGAGGAAGAGGAGGGCAAAGAAGTGCTAAATGTAAGTGCTTCCTGCAAGCTGGCTACTGCGTTTGACACACACCATCCTACTTGCCTAGAGTGAGTCTAGGCATGGACAGCATGTTATAATGTGCATCTCACACCACCTTTTAAAGTCTAGACCCTAGTACTCAGTACACACTGTCCCATGGACTGGTTTCCCACTTGACGACATCCCCTGGCATCATCCACAACAGCACAGAGCCCGGCCTCTTCCTTTGGCATGGATACATATTAACGGCAGGATAGGACTGTCGTTTGTTGGGTGAGAATTTATGAAACCAGTCCCTATGGGTGGAAGTTCAGAGTGCTTGGATAGGGCTTTAGAGGGGCTTTACAGGGAGACACCATAGGGAGAGAGACACCATACCAGTCCATGCTGTGCTCCCTGACTGGCATCGAGTATGCTTGGGGATTTCCCAGTCCCTGGAGCTGTGCTAGCCTCAGCTAAGGGGCCACAAGGAATTCTAGCAATGGAGTAGGTGGTTTAGGCAAATACCCAACTAAAAGACCGACTCCATGCAGAGAGGGGGCCAAAGCTGGACTGGGCCCCATTCAGAGCACTTCAGAGGATATGATGTGGTTGGGGCCTCTCCTCCTAAACACCCCCTCATCTCCCAATCCCCGCACCTGTAAATGATCCCTTTCTGGTGCAGAAACTGTAGTCCACAGACTATCTCAGCTGCATAAAACCTGGATGAGACAACACACACACACATATACGGTGTCCTGAGATTTCTGTGAGCAGCCCGTTTCTCCCTAGGTCTTCTTCTGTCCCCCCAGGGACAGGAAATGCTGTGCATAACTTCACAGACAACCTGGGCCTCATCAAGTGCATCTAGTGTCAGGCAAGTAGCGGCTGGTAGCCAAGACAGGAAAGAAAATTAAGAAGGAAAAAGCTCCAAAGGAGACTATCCTCTGTCTTAAGAGTATATGTGTTTATACAGATATGCCTATGTGCACACACACAGTTTAGCGATGCATGCAGGTTTAAGGGGCCACCCACCTGGGTCCTGCATTGAATAAGATCACCCACCTGGCTGAGGCCCAAGGAGGGGACAGGATCTGGCATATGACCAGGCTGGGTTCCCAGCCACAGCTCACCCACCACCCCTGGCTTCCCACACTGGGCAAGGGATGGCCCAGGCCACCCCAAGTCTCTCCAACCCCATCTCCAGCCCAGGCTAGCTTCTCCAGGGGGCAAAGAGAAGGAATGGAAGGCAGGCAGGCAGAGGGCTCTTCCCCTCATGGGGCCTCGCGTACGTGGCACGGGAGAGCTCGAAGCGGCCTTTGTCCTGGATGTGGTACATCAGGTCGCCCCCATTGAGGAACTCCATCACAAAGAACAGGTGGTCCTGCAGGGGCGGGAGGATGGTGACCAGGGGGACAGAAAGCGAAGGGGGGCACCCTGACAGGATCACCAGGGGCAGGCCCTAACAGGAAGCAGGGAACAACTCTGCCCTGAGGGACCTGCAGGGGGAAGAATGACCCTGCCCTGAGACATCTGAGGATGGGCGATCTCAGCCCTGCCTTCAGGGATCTGAGGAAGAAGGGATCCTGTTCTGGCGAGTCTCAACGGGAGATACGACCCTGACCTGAGCAACTGAGGAGGGCTGTGGGCCAGGGGCACTGACAGTGGGTGGGCCAGGCACCTTGGTCTGGAAGGTGCAGAAGAGGTGGGTGAGAAACGGATGATCCCCGGCGAGCGCCAGCACCCGCTTCTCCACCATGGTGCACTCCACGTCATCATCGATCAAGACCACGTCTTTCTTGAGAGCCTTGATGGCGAAGAATTCCTTTTTGCCCTTCAGCTCTGCGAGCAGCACCTGATGGATGTAAGAGGGGTGCTGAGCAGGAGAGGGCCAGAACCAAGCCCAGGGTGCATGGCCCCACCCAACTGGGAAGCAGACAGAGAGGGTGGGAAGGAGGTGTCCCCGGGATTCTGGGCTCAGGTGGCTCAGGCTGCCTACCCCGAGGCCATGGGGCCCTCACCTTCCCGAAGCTGCCTTTGCCCAGGACCTTGATGAAGGTGAAGTTGTCAATGCTGCACTTGGCGCTGCTCTCCCAGATCTTGCCGTAGGTCCCAGTTTCTGCCAAGACACAGCCGCTTCCGACTCTGGTCTCTGCCCGGAGGCTCAGAAGGTGGCCCTGCCCTGCTGGATCCCTCCCAGCAGAGAGGCCTCCTCTACAGGTGCGTTCGACTGTGTGGGGGACAGGACCCCATGCTGGTGGGGGAGGGGAGGGGCTTTCTTGGAAGGCATGGGCATAGCTTTACCTGAAAGATCATCTCCAGAGACTCCTGGCTTCTTCTCAAAATTCTGGTAGATCCCAACAGTGTCTTGGGTTTCTGTTTCCTTCCTTAAAGATCTCTGGAGGAGGGGGTGGGGGTTGTGGGGAGGCGCCCAGAGGTCATAGCATGGTCAGAACTCCCAACGCAGAGGGAGGACCCCAACCATCCATAACTCCACCCTCAATACCAATGGGGGACAGCGAGGGGCAGAGCCCAGGACCCCTAGGTGGTGCATGTACATGTACACATGTGCGAGAGAGTACACACAGAGACACACACACACACACTTCTAGCACAGAGATGCCTTGGAGGTCTGAAAGGCACTGGTTACAAACAAAAGTTTTGGAAATTGAATCCTACGTGCCCAACCACTTAATAGAACCTTGTTGTTGTTGTTTTCCTTCACTTGTGATAGATTCTACAGTTTTAAAGTTTTGTGATTCTACAGTTTTAAAGTTTTGTGATTCTACAGTTTTAAAGTTTTAACAGTTTTAAAGTTTTGTGTATTCTTCAAGCTCCACCCACATACCCAAACACACACACACACAAAACACAAACATATAAAGGCTTTAGTTCCAAGAGTTCCAAACTAGCAGTCCTCCAGGTTCACCCTCAGAGCACTGCTTGAATAACTAGTCTTAGGAGAACAAGCCCACCACTTTCTAATGACCAGACCTTGAAATGGATCTTCCAGAAGTGGGGTCTTTGGTATAAATGCCCCTCACTGCAGTTCACCCCCCAGGAGTGAGCATGAGCCTGGACTGGTCCCAACCCCAAGACCCTCTGTACAGGCTCCCCACAGTGCCTGCCCACCTGACTAACTTGGTTCAAGGCCTCGGCCAAGAGCTTCTGGTTGATGCCACAGAGGTTGGCCACTTTCATCTGGCACTTGTGATGCACATTCATGCCACAGTCTGTGGTGGGAAGAGAAGCAGATCATCAGGGCTCTGGCCCAGGCTGGCAGCCAGTAGGGCGGGGAGGGATGGAGGAGAAAGGAGGGCAGGGTCTGTTGGGTTTCCTGCCTTTAGAAACAGATGCGTCTGAAATCATCACCACAAATCTTTTCTTACTTAAAAAATGAAAAACAAATGTCTGGGACAAACTAGAGAAGTCCCTTTTCCTCCAGAGGTCTCTTGCTACAGTGAAGCTGGAGGTGGGGGAGAGGGCCAGCGAGGAGCATGTTTTAAGCTGCCGAGACAGGCCCCTCCAACTGAGCACCTTCTGCACCATTCTCCTCAGTGACTGGGGCCAACTCAACTCTAAGCCCCGTTTTATAATTGAAGACATGGAGCTTAGAGCCGTGGGGGCCACCTTCTGATGGTCTCATAGCAGTAAAGGGTAGTCAGTTGGGCCGGTGGGGAGGGGCCAGGAGGCCTCACCCCCGTGAGATTCCCCAAGTGAGGGAGCAATGGCAACCTTAGTTGGTCATGGTCTCCAGGGTCTGGGTAGGGTGGGCCCTCCCAAGCCTCCCACCCCCGCCCCCACCTGCATGCACCTTCACACTTTAACCCCTGCTTCACCAGCCCCCAGAGCAGGCTGCCACAGTGGTCACAGAAGGTGGGGCTCATGTAGTTATACACCTTGAACCGGTGCGGCATGTCGATGTTGAAACGTTCTTTCTGGAACTGGGATGCAGAGTCACGGGTCAAAGGTCACATGCCAGCTCCAGCCCCTTCCTTACCCCCTAACTCTCCCCAACCCCACACATGGTAGATTTCCCAAGAGGGCCCCATGGGGAATAGGAAATCCAGGGATCCCAGGGGTCAACCCAGAAGGAAGGATGAAGGAAAACAGGGAGGAAGGGTGACCCAATAGGAAAGGGGTGGGGACAGCTCGGATCCCCCCACCCCCCCACCGCCGCCCTGGGTCCAGCCTCACTACGGTGTCCGGTGTCCGACTGTTGGCTGCAGTGCCTGTATACCTCCCCCACCCCCCTCCCGCCGCCCTGGGCCCAGCCTCACTATGGTGTCCCGGCTGTTGGCTGCAGTGCCTGTACACCGGCCGATGATCTTGTCGATGCATTTCTTGTGGATGGCAGCGTTACATTCTTGAGGAGGCACAGGCCCAGGAGGGGGACGGGAAGGCCCAGGAGGGGCAGAGTCTGTGAGCTGGCGCCCGCTGGCCCAGTCCTGCCCTCTACACAAAGCCACCGTTCTCCCCGACCACCCACACCCTCACTCCACAGAGGCCTCGGCCCCCGCCGGAGCTTGATTTTTCTCTCCTCCCTGGGAAGGATGGGGCAAGGAGGACAGGCTGATCTGGGGTGGGGAGGCCTCAGAGATTACGGAAGGCTCAAGGAGTCTCGGTGGGCAGGGGGTGGGGCGGAAGTGAAGGATGGGGTGGGGAATGGCACTGAGAGGAGGAGGCAAGGGAGTCCTTGTTGTGGCCCAGGACAGCATCCAGCTCCGAAGCTCTCTCACCCTCCAACCCACCCCCCCAACACACACACTGACACACACATACACAGATGCACCCCTACACAGACACCCTCGGGCACACATACACAGCAGGGTAGTAAGGACAAGACTTACATAGAATGCTTACAGTGCACCACTCACAGAACACAGCTTTACGTATTTTACCCCATTTGGTCTTCACAATGACTCTATTATCCCCATTTCACAGATGAGGAAACTGAGACACAGAAAGGTTAGTAACTGTGCCTAAGGTCTGACAGCAAGGAAGTGGCGGAGCCGGGGTTCAGACCCAGGCAGGCTGGCTCTGGAGCCTCTGCTCACCACCAGTGGCCCACACCACCTTGTGCACGCACCGTCATGGTGTGCTGGTTATGTGTGTACCCAGATACACACAGGTCTAAACAGGAGCACACGTGTAGCCAGGGACGCACTGGCAAAGCTCTGATAGCCTCTCTGCGGGGAAAGAGCCCTGATGTGCAGTGCTGGCGGGTTCTGTGTGCATACTCCACTGGGGCCTCTTTAAGGTCACCAAGGTGACATCACTCAACAGGAAACGCTGGAAAGAGACACTCCAGCTCTGGCACTCACTGATGCAGTTATCGTCCACACACGCCCACCCGCCTGGAACACCACACACGCAAACAGACACACAGGCTTCTTGCAAACACACCATCCCAACACAGGGACACAGACTTTGCTGTGAATGCACGCAGGGACACATGTGTACACATATGCGCATACACACTGGGCCATGGAGACACTTACGCCTGCACTTGTAGCCTTGCTTGTTGAGACCCCTGAAAGGCAAGTGACCAGTCTAGGTGAGTGTGGGGAAGGCCAGGGATGGGGGCCCTCCTCTCCCGCTGCCCCACCCTGGTGGGCACAACCAGTCTCACCAAACAAACTCTCTGCACACGGAGCAGAACGTGGGCTGCCCAAAGAAGGTGGCGATGAACTCGTGGTGTCTGATGTAGTGAATTTTGGCTTGTTTGATAGCTCCACGGCGGTTCATTGTTGGGAACTTGGCCTCGTCTTCACTCCGCATAGACTGCTTGCAATCTGGGGGCCAGTGAGCAGAGAAGTCAACCCTGGCCCTTGGGAGGGGCCTTACCCTTTCAGTCCCTCCCAGAGCAGTCCCAGACAGACCACTGATGGAGGCTGCCTCCCTAAACCTCCATTCTGGCCTCTGAACCTCCACCTCTAGCCCAGGTAGGGAGGGGCTTACCTATGTCTTCCAGGAAATACTGCACTGACATCAACACCTTGGCCTGGGGTTGCAAGTCCAGCTGCAGGGGTGAGGGTGAGGGAGTCAATGAGGGCGGGCCTGGGCCAAGTCAGACTCAGAACCCGCCCCCATGGTTGGTCCCTCAAGGCCCAGGGAGTCCTGGCCTCCGGTCGGCCACCTGTCTGCCCAGAGTGGGCAGGGCCCCACCCCTGAGCCCCGCCCCCACCCCTCATCCTGGGGTATTATTACATTTGGGGAAGTGAAAGGATCCAGCCCACACCCAGCTTGGCCACATGGCCCTGGGAACAGAGTGGGAAGGGAAACTCCCCACCTTCAACCCTGGCCACCCCCTTCAGAAGGATCTTAGAATGTAGGTACCCCTCCCCACCCCCTAGACATACATAGGCACACGCACATTGAAATGGGCTGCTGGTCTTTCTCTCTCTGTGGCCAGTCTCCTCACACAGACTGGCTGGTCCTTAGGACAGGACCCTCAGCTTCCCCAGACCCAGGGCCTGGAGCCCGACTGTGTCCACTGGGGTACTGGACAGACACATGAGGTGTCTCTGCCTGATTATTCAAGACTGGGTGCAGCCCCAGATCAACCTCTGTCCTGGCCAGTTCCTTCACCCCTCACAGGAGGCTGAGCAGAGTCTCCATGGTCACAGGGTCTTTCCTAGGGGGCTGGGGGGGGTGCATCTTGGCTACAGGAGCCCACATGTAACCCCAGGGGGTAGGGATGCTCTGCCAGCATGGGTATCCTGTGGTCACAAGGGACACATGGCCACATGTGGGTGCAAAGTCCAGGTTTGGGCAGGTGAGTGGCAGGCTATGATCCTGCTCCCCACCCCTTTGCTGTGGAAGATCGTAACTGGTGTTCCCCAGTGCCTGCCCGGGCCTGGAATATCTGCGAAGACTCCAAACAGAACTGGGAACAATGGGGGTCTCTGGGAAGTGGGGACTGGGGCTTGGTGTTGGGGCCAGAGCTGCCCGTTTGTACAGCTTGAGATGTTTAACTCTGTACATCCTGCCTTTGCAAAATTAAAAGGGAAAAAAAATCAGCCACAACAATAGGAGGGCTCTCTTGAGAGCTGCCTAAGGGCCAGGTGCTGCAGTAAGCCCTTCACCTTCAGCTTTTCATTCCTTAGAACAATCGACCCCAAGGTAGGTCTCTTTAGCAGCTTCTTCTTTTACAGATTCAGAAACGGACTCAGAGAAGCTAAGGATTTGATGACTCGCAGGACCAGGATTCAAACCCAGGTTGTTGGTGGCCAGAGCCTGGGGTGCCCTTGGCCATCCCCGCTCCCTTTGCCCACCCACGTTGTGTGCCCGCGGCTGCGTCCCTCACCCAGAACTCGGCCTTGCCATTGTTCTTCTTGCAGCGCTCGGCTAGCACTGACACACCCACCGTCACCTCGGACATTGGCTCCTCAGCGGCTCGCATCAGCACTATCTGGATAACGCGGCCCTCATAGATGTGAGCATCGAATGTGGACTTCCACTCAGGGTACATGGTGGGCTTCTTCTGCACCAGTGTCTTCCCGCGCTCTGCAATGGGCCAGGCAGGCGAGGTCGGGCTAGGCCCCTCTGTCCCTCCCTCCCTGACCTCCCCATGGCCTTCCATCCTGTGCAATCTGCCTGCTCTTTCCCCGAGGGCCCAGGTCCCCATCCCTCAGCCCTCACAACTGTGCTCTGCACGCCTCACCCTCTCACTCATGATCTGTTCCAGAACAGAAAAACACCGGCCGTTCCATGAGGGCGCCCCCAGCAGGTTCCTCCCTGAGCCTGTTCTTGCTACTTCCTTCTCCTGTGACCCTCTTCCTCCAGCCCCTCTTAGATGTCACCTTCCCTTACGCATTCACTCAGTGAACACTGCTGCGGGCTCCCACATGCCAGACAGGATACTGGAGGCAAAGAACATGGTGCCCATCCTAGAGCCCCAGTCCTAGGCAGAGACATGAATCCATTCACCCCTCAAGTGAATATTAAATCGTAGCTGTGATGAGACTGAAGAGGGCAATGTCAGTGGGTCTAGACCTACCCATGGTCAGGTGGCCTGCCTCAGCCTAAGAGTCAGGGAAGGCTTCCTAAAGGAAGGGACAGCTCAGCTGAGACCTAAAGGATGACAAGGGTTCACCAGGCAAGGACAGAAGCAAGCAGGAATGATGTGAGATGTTTGCTTCTTCCAGGAAGCCCTCCCTGACTGCAGCCTGGGATGGGACCTTGTCTGGATTTCCCTACCACAGGATTCACTGTCTGGCTCCCCCACCTGACTGTGAGCCCCATGAGGGCAGAACCTGGTCAGCCTTGGAGCATGGCATTGTCCTCTGTTCCCAGCACAGGGCCTGGCACAGATGGACACATGGAGCTCCTGCAAGGAGCCCATTCTTGGGCACAACAACAAATGGGGAGGAACCAGAAGCCCTGGGCCCCAGAGAAGGTTCCGTATAGCCAGTGCAGGAGGTCCTATAGGCAAGTGGGTAGTCTCTAGCGTCCTGCACTGCCAGGTGAGCTGGGCAGGGAGATGAGACAAGGAAGAGAAGGATCCCTCAAAGGTTCTAGGAGAACAAGACACGGTTCCTTCCATTGCCGCCGCCTCCTGGCTCTGAATTCCCTGCCCCACTGGCAACTCCCTGTTGCCAGTGGCTGCAGATGGGTGGGGTCCAGCCTCTAGCCCTACCTGTGCTGAGAGCCTCCTTCATCTTCACAGCACAGAAGGGCTGGCTTGCCTCGTCCACATCCTTCAGGGAGCCCAGCTCGTAGGAATTGAAGGAGATGCGCAGGAATGGTGCCATGTTGGGGCCTGCAGTGGGGCTGCAGAGACAGAAGACCTGAGGCAGGCAGCAGGCACAGCCTGGGAGGGTGGTCAGGTACCCACTCCCCTCAGAGCTCCCACATGGTGCTTAAAAGGCACTAGTCCTAGTTGCCAACATTAAAACTGAGTTTCACATAAGATGAGATTTGTAACTTCCCTGATGAAACTGGAGGGTGTGACATCAGGCCCCCTGGGCGGTATCTGGCTGGCACCGCCCCCTTGGTTGAGCACCCCTGCCAGTTCACTCTAGTTCAAAGCCCTGCTTTCACTTCTCTCCAAATCCTACCTGGGCCCTGCAGACATGTGAGCCTGTGACTTCCATCTCATTTATTTGGAGAGTCAGTCATTCAATGCCTCCTTTAACAGCCAATGGCTAGGCACCTACTATGTGCAGGTACCTAGTATATGCTGGGCTCCAGCACCTCAGTGGCAGCCAAGATGGGAAGGATTGTACCCCATCCTCCTTGCCCCTTGCAGCCCTCCTTGGCTTTCACAGTTTGTTTTTTGCTCGAAACTACCTAGGCAGACAGGGCTTCCCTGATGGCTCAGTGGTAAAGAATCTACCTATAATACAGGAAACACGAGTTTGATCCCTGGGTCAGAAAAATCCCCTGGAGAAGGAAATGGCAACCCACTCCAGTATTCTTGCCTGGGAAATCACATGGACAGAGGAGCCTGGTGAGCTACACACCATGGAGTCGAAAAGAGTCCAACACAACCTAGCGACCGAGCACAGCACCCAAGTAGACAACCAGGGTCAAGATGATCACCCCACTTTTCCTACAGGAAACTGAAATCCTGAGGATGAAGCAGAACCTAAAGCTGGGATTCTACTAATTAAGTCCCCATTTCGTCTGGGACCAGGGTAGTAAAAAGCCCCACCCAGATCGGTATGCCTGATACTTCTGAACCCGAGCCCCTTGGGTTCAGGTGCTTCTCGCCTACCTGGAAAGTTGCCTGCACTCTTAAATTAACTTTTTCCCAAATATAAAACTATTTTAATATTAAACATAATGTGCTGAATTTGCTTCTTATACCACACATGTTGGCCCCACACACTCCTATTCCTCACAGTTCCTCAAATCAATGGTCATGACAGGTGACCCTGAGGGTCTTTTGGCTTGTCATCGTGGAGGATGCTCAGCTGTGCAAGCCCACAGGTGCACACTCATATACCTGCCCAGACACTGGCTCCGGGTCCAGAGTCCATAGTGGGGAGCTCCACCACCATGGCTGCAGGAATGCTCACTCATGTATATCCACATATACACAGCCTTGCTCCATCCTGAACATTAGACGGCACAGAGGCAGACTAAGACACGTACCCCTATCCCCCTGCCACACATGCCTGTCTGCACAGGCAACACCACCTTGGCCCTGGGACGTCTCCCCCAGCTCCTCCACATGGCTGCAGAGCAGCAGCCAGGCCTGCTGGGAGTTCCAAGCCCAGATGAGCTCACAGGAAACACTGACCTCAGCCTGCAGCCCAGCCCAATGGTCCAGCCAGTCCTCTGAAGCCAGCCACTAGAATATAGAAGAGAGACCAGGCAGCGCAGACTCCACCATGTCCCTTGCCCGGGCCTGGCTCCTACTTAGAAGGAGTGAGCGTGGGTGTGTGAGCTCACGTCTGAGACCAGCCGCAGTGACCACTCAGCAGGTAGGGAGGGAAAGCCATCTGTGGGCTGCTGCTGCCTCCTCCCTGGGCCCCAAGCAGGCATGAGTATGCAAGCTGGTGTTAGGGGAAAGGGGAGGCGTACATGTGGGTGTGACTCCACGGCCATGGAGATGTGTGTGCCTGTGAGGATGTGTGAGTGTGGTGGGTACACAGTCAGTGTTGCAGTGGACAGTGAGCTGCACAGGCCTGGCTGGGAGTGCATGTCGGATCCCGGGTGAGGGTCTCAAATTTCTAAGCAAAAGGCTATTGCGCTCATCCTGTCACCCTGTGTGGTCTGGGGTTCCGGAAGCATCAGCATGACCCCTACATATCACACACTTGCCTCATGTGTGCAACCACATTCCAGGGCCTGACCCTCAGCAGACATGGCTCAGCCTCAGGCTTCCCAACAGGATAAACCATCCTGGCGGGGGGACTCTGAGAGTCTCGGTCACCCTCATCCCCCAGATGAGGCACAGTGCTTTGCTGGAGGGCTGCTGCACTGATGAGAACTTGTACAGCCAACACCAACCCCACAAGACTCAGGGTGGGGGCCTCTTGCCACTATCACCCCTTCTTGCTAATAGCATCCCTCTTTCCTCTGTGCACCGTCCTTCACAGCTTACAAAATACACTAACACCCTCCCCACATCCAGGTCTCCAGGCTCCTAGTAGCCTGGGAAGACAGTCCTGATAACTGACCCTACCTCTCAGAGAGGAAAACTCAAGTCTTTAGGAGCGGAGCTGCTCATCCTGAAGTGGCCAATGGGCTCAGGCGCCTGCAGGCTGGCTCCTCATCCCTCTCCGCATCCCCATCTCCCCCTCAGGGCCCAGTCCAGGTGGTCCATGGGCTCTGGGTCACCTAGCAGGAGCCAGCTGCCCACAGGACCACCATGGCAGAGACAGAGTCATCAGTCTGCCCCCCAGCTCTGCAGCACTCAGAACAGCTGGTGCTTGCAGTCAGTTAGAAGCCACCGGAGGGAAAACCACAACCACAGTGGGCCCTGTCCTGGCCCCAAACCTGCACAGCCCGACCGCAGCGTCATGAGGAAGAGGACCATGGGCTGCCCTGGGGCTACCTGTCAGTAACCTAGGGTGAGGTCACCTAGCCCCAACTACCTAGGACTAATACTAGAGCACAGACCCCAGCCAGGTTCCCAACACCATTTCCACCCCAACTGCACCGTGTGGATCCCCAGAGGAAGAGAGACACTGTAAGCGGACATCATCTTCCATCGATCGCCATGAGACCCTAAGAGAGGTCTTGGGCCCTGGCACACCAGGACTTCCTGCACAGCGGAGCCAGAGCCGCTCACCTACCTCGCAAAGCCTCTGAACACCAGTGGGAAGGCCAGGGGGTGGAGTGATGGCACAAAAACAAGGTGAGCCAACTATTTATAGCCATTATGCAAACTGGCTCAGGTCCACAGGCCCCAAAGGAAGGCCGCTGGCTCAACCTCATCCCTGCTCTGCAGGCCCCTGTAGGCAGCAGGGGTTGGACTCCACATAGGCCTCCATGGGAACCAGCTCCTTGGAGCCAGCCGAAGCCAGCCAGACCCTTCCCGACCACCAGTCTCTACTCTTCTGCTTCTCTAGCCCGCAATAGAGGCAGCCCTATGAAGCAGAGAGCACTGGACTTGGAGTCAAAGGGCCTGGGTGTGAATCAGTGCCCTCACTTAGAAAAAAAAAGATCATCCTTCCATACAGATGGCTAATAAACACATAAAAAAATGCTCAATATCACGTATTATTCAGTCAGTTCAGTTCAGTCACTCAGTCGTATCCAACTCTGAGACCCCATGAATTGCAGCATGCCAGGCCTCCCTGTCCATCACCAACTCCCGGAGTTCACTCAGACTCACATCCATCGAGTCGGTGATGCCATCCAGCCATCTCATCCTCTGTCGTCCCCTTCTCCTCCTGCCCCCAATCCCTCCCAGCATCAGAGTCTTTTCCAATGAGTCAACTCTTCGCATGAGGTGGCCAAAGTACTGGAGTTTCAGCTTTAGCATCATTCTTCCAAAGTAAACCCAGGGCTGATCTCCTTCAGAATGGACTGGTTGGATCTCCCTGCAGTCCAAGGGACTCTCAAGAGTCTTCTCCAATACCACAGTTCAAAAACATCAATTCTTCGCTGCTCAGCTTTCTTCACAGTCCAACTCTCACATCCATACATGACCACTGGGAAAACCATAGCCTTGACTAGACAGATCTTTGTTGGCAAAGTAATGTCACTGCTTTTCAATATGCTATCTAGGTTGGTCATAACTTTCCTTCCAAGGAGTAAGCGTCTTTTCATGGGACGTATTATTACAGAAACGCAAATCAAAACTACAGTGAGGTATCACCCCACATTGGTCAGAACAGCCATCAACAAAAAATCTGCAAACAATAAATGCTGGGTAGGGTGTGGAGAAAAGGGAACCCTCTTATACTGTTGCTGGGAATATAACTTGATAAAATCATTATGGACAACAATATGAAGATTTCTTTAAAAACTAGGATTAAAAGTACCATGTGACCCAACAACCCCACTACTGGGCATGTATCCTGAGAAAACCATTCTAAAAGACACGTGTACCACAATGTTCACTGCAGCACTATTTACAACAGTCAGGACGTGGAAGCAACCTAGACGTCCATCAACAGATGAATGGATAAAGAAGCTGTATACATATATACAATGGAATATTACTCAGCCATAAGAAGGAATGAATCTGAGTCAGATCTAGGGAGGTGGATGAACCCAGAGCCTGTTAAACAGAGGGTAATGCAGAAAGAGAAAAACAAATATCGTATACTAATGCATATATATGGAATCGAGAAAAAAGGTACTGATGAACCTATCTGCATGGCAGCAATAGGGACACAGACACAGAGAACAGACTTGTGGACACAGTGGGGGAAGGAGAGGACGAATTGAGAGTGGCGTTGAAACATACACAGTACCACGTGTAAAGCAGATAGCCAGGGGGAATTTGGTATGCAACACAGGAAGCTCAAGCTGGTGCTCTGTGACAACCAAGAGGGGTGGCCTGGGATGGGATGGGATGAGATGGGAGGTGGGAGGGAGGATAGAGGGGACACATGCATGGCTGATTGATGTTGATGTATGGCAGAAACCAACACAACACTGTAAAGCGATTATCCTCCAATTAAGAATTTTTTTAAAAAGATCTAAAAAAAAGATAAATTAGAATTAAAAAAAAAAATTCATCCTTCTCTGAGGCCAACACACACCAGATCAAGCTTCTAATGGAATTAACTCACTTTATCCTTGTGTAGATCCCAGAGGTGCATAATTTACTGATGAAGAAACAGGCTCAGAGAGGCTAAGTGATTTGCCCAAGATCACACTGCTAGTAAGTGCTAGAAGAAGGATCTGAATCCAGGCCTATCTGATGTTGCAGCCCACGTTCTTCCTGGTCTGCCATGTCAGGAAGAGGAGATGAAGGGCAAGAGGGGACAAAGGTAGAGATAGATAAATGTGCTGGGAGCAGTGTACAGAGACACATCCGTGAGGACAGAGAAAACAAGAAGGGGGTGAGGGGACCAGAAGATAAGTCTCCTATGCTTGACCACCCAACCCCCTCCGGGCCTTACCTTGGGGACCCCCTACTACTGTACAAAGAAGGTGGGTACAGACTCCTGAACTGCTACTACTTCTCCCGCCCCAGACACTTGGGCCAGACTCCAGTTCTCAAAACCTGGGGAAGACCTAACTGGATCCCAGCCTCAGGGGAGGAGGGCTTGTTGGCCCTACTCCCCACCCTGCCCTAGACTGCAGCCCACAGGTAAGGAAACGTGGTACCGGGCCAGGCCAGAGCAGGCAGCCCGCCTCCTCCAGGGTGGTGGAAACCTGCTCCTAGCCAGTCAGGGGCAGTGGGCAAGGCCAACTTCAAGGTGACCAGAGTGACTACACCAACCAAAGTTACTGGTGCACGGAGGACGATCGTGCACATTATACATCCCTGTGTGTGTATGTGAGGGTGAGTGTGTTCCAGTAAGTAAAGGGGGCAAATAGGAACACGGCCCAAGGGGAGTTCTCAGGAACAAGGATGAGCTTTCTCATTTTTCTACAACAATCACGTGCAACCATTTTGTTAGAGGTAAAAAATAAAATCCATCAAGCCAAAATACCTCCCAAGGGATGGGTCTTCAGAAACTGACCTGTCCATCTCCTCTTTATACACAGGGGGAAACTGAGGACGGGGTCCTGTCATTAAGATTCCCTGGTCTCTAGATTCAGCTGGTTCCCTTCCATCCTGGTCCTTCCCTGGCATTTGGTTCTGCTTCACAGGCCACAGCAGGGGTGCCTCCTGGACCGAGGACCAAAGCAGAGCCCGAGAAGAGAGGCCTCGGCAGACTTCTGGGGGATAGTGTGAGAACATAAAGGGAGGGTCCCTCTCCAAGTCAGCCAGGGGAACAAGAGGAGGCAGGCTGAGGTCAAGCAAAGCAAGGGTGAGCAGGATCAGATGAGGCTCTGGTGAGTCTAGGTTCTGGCTCCCTTGAACGGACCCCTGAGGAATAAGGAATACTCCCTTCCCATGCCACCCTCCCTCCCAACACACACCTGCCCAGCTCAGGGCAGCCCCTGCCACCTACCCACAAAAGGCACCACCTGCTGACAGTCAAGGCAGCAGCAAAGCAAAGTGGGGCACCTCTGGGGATGCAAACCCTGCCTGGGGGGAGCTCAAAGTCCAGGCCACATCAGTCCTGAGGGGTGACCGGAGGGAGGAGGACCCAGGAAGCCCAGGCAATGGAAGGGAAGGAACGAGAGGCAGTGTGATGGCAGCAGGGAGCAGGGTTGGCCCCAGAAGGGTTACAACAGGCCGAGGGTGCTGGGCGTGGCAGAAGCTGCCGGGGCAGGGCAGGCAGGCGGGCAGGCAGGCAGGCGGGCAGGCAGGCAGGCAGCAGTTCAGCTGGGAGACTGGCTTCCCCAGATGGCCTTCCCAGACGGAAGCAAGTTAAAGAGGCCACAGGGGTTTCACAACCCAGGAAATGGGCTCAGCAAGAAAAGGAGGTGGGGGAGGGAAGGGCTAGCAAAGATCTTCCAAGGGCCTTCCCCTTGCGCCTATGCCCCCAGCCCCCACATCCTGGGAGGAGGACCAGCCACGGCCTCAGGTCATGGGCAAGGCCCAGAGCAGGAGAAATGTTACCCCTACTCCAGGTCAGCACTAGCACCTTATCCCCCAGCTGAGACTCCAATCACTGTGGACTGTCCTCCTCTTCCCCAGTGACCCTTCCTGACTGTCACCACTCCCGGTCCCTCCCTGTTCCATTCTTCTCACAGCTCGGAACCTCCTGGAGGAGGCCCACCTCTCAGCCTGGCCCTGCCCTGCTTGCCAGCTCAAACCTTATCCCCTGGCTACTCTGTGAACACGTGCTTCCATCTGCAGCTCCCCTGTGCTTTTGCACACACTGTTCCCTCAGCCAGAATGTCCTCCTGAATTCCTACGTATCTTACAGATCACTCTGAAGTCCAGTCCTTTCTTCCCCACTTTCCAGGAGGTCAGCAGCTCCTCCACCTCACAGGCCCTGGCAGGTTCCCCAGGCAGGTGTCTGGAATCACACTCAACAGAGGACCTGGGCGTCTGCCTGGAGCTCAGCCTTCCCAGCTCCGGCCACACATCTGACTGTCCTGGGGACACTAAACACCTCCACTGCTGGTCAACCCAGCCCACGGACAAGAATCAGACGAGAGGCCAGGGCAGCACAACTCAACCTTTTGCCATTGTCATGCCCTCAGAACCAATGAAAGACCTGGCTTTCCCCCGCAGGAAAACCCGTGCCTGGGGACACAAGATTCTGCACATAGCATGCTGGCTCTAGGGCTCCAACACCCAGCCTGGCCCCAGGTCTCCCTCAGCCCTCCTCAGACCCAGCCAGTGGCACCACAGTGACAGGACACACCAGGCCCATGGGACAGCCTGACAGAGGACATGCAAACAAACATGTCGTTACAGAGAAGGACGTGACCACCGCTCGGGCAGTGACAGGGGCTGGGGTGGAATGGGGCCAAAGGGGCCTGTCGGTGGGAGGACGTCAGGAAGGGCTTCAGCGGGAAAGATGCCCAGTGTGACACAGGGCCACCTAGCCAGAGGGTCTGGAAGGGTTAGAGGGGCAGGTCTTGGGACACTGGCTGTTACTGGCTCATGCTCACCCCTGCCGGCATGTATGGCGCGTAGGACCTGTGCCGTACAGGCCTGAATCACTCAGCTGGCCCTAGGATTGGGGAGGCCCTGGGTTCAGCCAGAGGGAGGGCCCCAGGTACCCCTGAGGGAGGAACAAGAGCCCCTTCACAGCCAGAGTGAGAACAAGGGGGCCTCTGTGAGGAGCCGGGGTGGGGGTACGTCTGGGCCTTTCTCGGAATAACATCACATGTGCACACCCACCAAAGCAAACACACCGTTACATGTGGGGAGCCCTGCTTGCAGCTGAACACACCCTCACCCTCACACAGGCACAGCTGTAACCATAGCCACTCACACACTCCTATGACAACTGAGTAGCACAAACACTGAGAAACACACCCCCCTGCAGCAGCTCTCACGTGTTGACAGATATCCAGGCCCACACAGATCACACGGGACATTCACACCCTCATGCACCAGCACAGAGAGATCGGCACACACACAAGGTACCCACGGGAACGGAGACACTCCAGGCAGGCAGAGATCGACTCACAAGCCGGGAAGGACCCACACGTGCCTGATGTGCCTGACGAGGGGCCGCCACCAGAAAGTCCCCACGTGGCTTTTTCTACTGCAGCCGCTGGGGCCCAGCGGCAGGGGACAGGGGAGGGAAGAGCCGCTGGATGTCAGACAGGCTGGGTTTCCCCCGCTGAGGGAGGTGGAGAAAGTCCCTCCCGCCCCGGGCGAAGTCCAAAGTGCACAGAGGAAGGAGTGGGCCGGTCAGTCTCCTCCCTGGGTAGCCTTCCTCCTTCTAAGAGGGGAGGTCCTTGGAGGCTGGGAACAGGCTGGGGGGTCACAGGTGCAGATACAGGCCTGGTACACAGAAGGAGGGGCCGGTGCTCCTGTGTAGGTGGAGCAGCTGTGCAGGCACCTCGTCCAGGCCCTCCAGACTCACTGGGAAGAAACTGACAAGGAGATGGTGGGTAATTCACCCAAAACCATGAACTCAATGGGGTGGTCCCCAGGGCAACAGAGAGGGGACTCTGTTTCCAGCCCCAGAACTGCATGTCTGGCTTTGAGGGAGACAAGGGCCAGTGCTAGATGGAGGGAATGGCTCCTCTGCCAGCCCCCAGAGACCACTCCCCAGCCCTCTCTCGGTGCACCTCTTCCTAGTGTCCCTATGGTTTTCCTGGTTGTTGACAGTACCCTTTGTGTTCAGAAGAAGGAGAGATGGCCATCTAAGGCTTTTGCCTCTATCTCTTCCCTGGTGGCTCAGATGGTAAAGAATCCTCCTGCAACGTGGGAGACCTGGGTTCCATCCCTGAGTCGGGAAGATCCCCTGCAGAAGGGCATGGCAACCCACTCCAGTATTCTTGCCTGGAGAATTCCACAGACAGAGGAGCCTGGTGGGCTGCAGTCCATGGGGTCCTAAAGAGTTGGACACAACTGAGCGACTAAGCACAGCAGAGCACCAGGAGGCGAGCAGGGCCCCGAGGATGCCACTTTAGTGATGGGGAGCAAGATGGAGGGAGGCAGGACTGTGGTGTGCCATTCCATGGTGGAATGGAAGTAGAGAGCAGGGGCTGGGTGTGGGCTGGGTTAGGCTGGGCAAGTCTGGTTCAGGTCATGTCTGCCCTGGGCGCCCTGTGACCTTGGTCCAGGCTCTCTGGCATGGTCTGTGAAGGGCGTGATCAGGGCCTGCCCGGGAGGTGGTGCTGAGTGTGAGAGCTGCGGCGGCATCCTCGTCAGCCCTGGCATCCTCATACCATGTCCTTGCCCCACCTGCCCCACCGCCCCTTTCCAGCTGTCCTATAGTCACTGGGGCCTCCAAACTTCCTTGGGTCAGTGGGGAAAGGGGTTCTCTAGAGCCGCACAGCCCTGTGATCCCCTGCTCTGCTGCTCTGAGAAGAGACCAGGCTGGGCAAAGGTAGCTGAGTCCACTAGCAGACCCCAGGCCAGCTACTGTCTCTCAGGACCTCAGTCTCCCTATCTCGACAATGGATACCTCTCGGCTTTCTCCAGCTCTGACACTGAACGACCCTGCAATTCTCCTCCTGTCTCCCCACACCGCTCCCCACCCCCACCCCAACCCCGACAACCTGCCCCTAGCGGACATTTCTTCCAGCCTTGGGCCTTGGCGACTGGCTACTCCAGTGCGCCTGTTTACCCAACACAGCCACAGACATGATCCAAAGCTTCCGGGGCTGTTGTGAAAACAGTGGCTCAGCCACCACAAGCCTGCCCTCATGGGCACCTTGGCAGGGACCTTCGAGGGACAGGCATCCCAGTCTTATAACCAGGGCCTCTTGGACTTGCCCACCGAAGGCCTGCTGAACTCTCTCCTCCCCTCAGTCCTGGCTTCAAGTGCTACATCTCGACTCTCAAGTCTCCGCTTTCAGCCCAGACCCTCCTAAACTGTAATATCCCCAACTCCACCATGCTCTGGAAGTGCTCAAATACATCCAAACACCTTCCCCATACAAGTGCCCTGATCTCCTAGCAGCAACAGCACTCAGGTCAGACATCTGGGGGTCATTTCCACCCTCCCCTTCCTCCCCCCATAGCAAGGCTATCACTTTTGCCTCCTATCTGTTCTGAAGTCCTCTCTTCTCTCCATCACCACCCGATCCTAGCACCATCACCTTCCCTAGGCCTGCACCAGCCTGCTCACTGCCCTCCAGCCTCTGCTCTAACTTCCAAGGTCCCTCTGCCCCAGTGACTAGAGAGATCTCCTAGGATAATATAGCAGATCTTGTCACCCCTTGTTCAAGGCCCCGGTTTTTCCCAGACCTCTTTCCCTGACCTCCTGGCCATACCTCACCCTGTTCCTCAGCCCCAACCCCAGCAAACCACTTTTGGTCCCCTAAATATCCGCATTCCTTTCTGCTCAGGAGCCTCCAAACTCACTGTTTCGTCTTCCTGCTCCTCTCCCAAAACACACACTGATGAGTGTGTTTCTCATCATTCAGGTCTCTGATGCACACTCTTAGATCTGCCCATTTCACAGATGGGACAACTGAGCCTTCAAGCAGCCTAGTCCCTGGCTTCAGTACACAACCAGTAAACATCAAGCAAGACCCTTACTTACACTCCCAGCCCAGGCCCCTGCCCCTCTACACCCTACAGGCTTCTGGCCTCTGCCTACTATAATGTCATCATTACCACTCAACACCTGAGGCCCCCAGCCCCTTAGCCCTGGCTAGCAAAAGCTGAAGCTCAGCAACCCTGTCACAGGGCTGACCTTCTGCATGTCTCTGGACAGGCAGGGTCCTGCCACCAGCTGCCACCTGGTGAGGATGTGTGCATGAATGTGTGTGAGGGGATCTCCAGCTCTCCCCAGCCCCCCAGGCTCCATCAGCCCCCATGTCCGCCTCCCTCCCCAGCGCAAAGACCGACTTCAAGGGTCCCAAGTGGAGGCAGGCTGGCAGGAGGGCTCAGCAGCCACTCCCACACCAACAGCCTCAGCTTTTCCAAGCCCCATGTCCCGCAGGAGGCCAGAGCAGGGGAAGGGTCTGGGGAGGCCTGTGGGGGCAGCAGGCAGCTGTGCCTGCCTTTCCCTTCCCTGCATCCATTTGTCAGGAGATCTGTTTTTCTCCTTTTGAAAGGGAGTGAGGGGGAGAAGAGCAGGAGAGGGCTGGGCTTGAGTGGGCACAGCTGCTCCACCCTGGAGTTCTTCTCCTTGGAGGACCCACAACAGATTGAAACAACAGAACGTACCCTGCAGCATTGCCACCCAAGGCAGAATCAAGACCTGGCTCCTCAGTCAGGCTCCGCAGCCACTTGGCCCTGTGACACTGGGCCCGTGCCCAGGCCATCAGCTGATAATAATCCCATCATCAGTACCACTTGCTGTTCTTCAAACAGTTACCACGAACCGGGAGCTGCGTGCTTTATATAACTACAGTTTCTACTTCTTCATGGAGAAGGAAATGACAACCCACTCCAGTATTCTTGCCTGGGAAATCCCACAGACAGAGGAGCCTGGTGGGCTACCATCCATGAGGTTCCAAAGAATTGGACACAACTTGGCAACTAAACCACTGCTACTCCTTAAACATGAACAGCGTGCCAGGCATAGTGCTGGCTACTTTGCATACATCATCTGTTGTTTCCAGCACAGCCCAGTAAAGGTGGATGCCATCATGGTCTGAGGTGTCAGAGGGGGACACTGAGTCACTGGGAGTCAAAGCCACTTGCCCAGGTCCATTCATACAGCTGCTTAGAGCTGCCTAATCCCAGAGATGCAGCCCAGCATCTCTCACACACAAGGTGCCCTTCCTGTCAGAGCTTCTGCTCTGAGCCTCAGCTTACAGCTTGGAGGAACGGAGGAGCTGGGGTCATGAGGGCAGAGGGGGACTCCATGGCCTCAGCACCCTGACTTCCCTCCTTGAGTCTCCATCCTGGGCTGGCCAGCCCTGGCCATGGAAAGCCCGATCGGTCGACCTAACCCACTGTCCAGACACTGTTCCCCTCGGGGGCCAGGCTGGGGTGGAGCGAGCCGCAGATGGAGAGCTGGTCAGTCCCACTTTAAAACCACTTCCTGGGCAGCCCAGAGGAAGTGGGCCTCCGGAAACACCTCAGACGGTTTCTCCTTGGGCCCGGGCCTTGGAAAGTGCACAGACTGCCCCGGGAGAAGTCCCCAGCCTGCCTGCCAGTCCCCGGGGCCCAGCAACTCCGCGTGTACCAGGCATGGACACTGCAGGGGACAGACAAGCTGATAGAATCGCCCACCCGCCTGTGAGCACCTTGGGCCCATGACCACAGACAGCCCACTTCCTCCTCTGTGGCAGCAGCCACAAACGGCACAGCTGACATGGCTCCTCCCCCGCACTCCTCCCCCCTCCCCCCGCAACGTCGAGCCGGTCAGCCTGGGGCCTGGCCCAGGAGCCATAACTGGTAAATGTCTGGGCAAAGCTCACCTCCCAGGGTGGCGCTGTCCCCTGGAGTGCCTGTGGTCACGTTTACACCTCAAACCTCACCCTCAGTGCCAGATGCAGGCTGAGCTGTGACCCTGACCAAGGACCGCCGCCCACCCCCCTTCCTGACCCAGAATGGGCAGAGTGTGGTATGTGTGGGCAGGCGTCTGAGTGCACGGATGACTGGGTGAGCGGGTGAGCGTCTGTGTGCGTGTTTGAGCGTGCCTGCGAGTGACTGCATGTGAACACCTGTGTACGTGTGTGCGCATGTGTGGTGCGTGTGCAGGCACTCGCAGGCTTGCGGGTATGGGGGCAGAGTGCGGCTCAGCTTCTGTATCCCTGTGTGTATTTATATGCCTATGCCGGTGAGGTAGGAGACCTCTGAGAGCAGAAAGCAGGCTGGCTTCAAGGTTAATTAATTGGACTTCTTAGGGAATGAGGCTCAGTGGTGGGCAGGAAAGGCCCAGTGACCTCACATAGCAAAGTTCTGCAGCCAACCAAGGACACATCACCCACTTCCTACCAAGTTTGAGGAAAGGCTGAATAAACAGAAGACCCAGCATAGTCCCTGTCCTTGTTCAGCCCCCACTCCCACTCCAGGAGCCAGGGCCCTGATGTCCTGCCCTTCCTCCAAGAGGGACCCCAGCCCCCACCATCTCTTCACCCTCAAGATCTGTAGGTTCCTGAGAGCCAGGAGGGGTGGGACTGAGGGGTTGATCTGGGAGGACTCTTGGGGGAAAGAACATCTTTGCTACCCTCAACAGCCCCCAGTGCCCCCCAGGATCCTGTTCACTAGACTCTGGACACCCAAAGGGTAACTTTCACTTCTGTACTGTAATGCAGGTGGAAGGAGGCAAGTGTGACCCGAAGGAGGGAACTTTGAGCTTTATAAGGCACCTGATAGAGTGCAGCCTTCCCCAGCATTCCACAGAGACTTCCAGCGCACCCTGAATCTGGGGACTGCAGACGGGGATTTCAGGTCTCTCCTCTGGCCCCAGAAAGGCCAGGGAAACAGGAGGAACTGGGGATGTGGAAGAGTTTGGTTGTGCCAAGAGCTGGGAGACCTTGTGTTCAACCCCTAGAAGGCCCAGGGCAAACCTCAATTTCCCTGTGTGATGATGAGGACAGCCCGAGGCAGAGAAAGGGGCCATGGAAAAGCTGATACATCCGCTCTCACTCTGGCTCAAACACCACCTCCTCTCTGACCGACCAGCACAGTGTCACCACTCTTGGCACCCAATCACTGGTAGGCCCTAGGTCTCTGAGCTTCAAGGCCAAAGCCTTCCCTGGGCCAGAAGCCACTTCCAGGCAGGGAGCCTTCAGGGCCAGAGTGAACTGCTACCCTCCCTGGGTGCCCAGACCCCACACCCAGACTAAGGACTCTGTGCGCACCACTCCCCCACCCCCCACAACCCCATACCGACTCCAGGCCCAGGGCAGAAGGGGAGAAGCCCAAAGCGGAAGGCCATCCCTGCACACTGTCCGTCTGTCCACCTGCTTAAAAGGACCCAGTCTTACCTGAGGCTCCCAGATCCCCGTGGCCTCTAGTCCTGGCTGCCGCGGCCACCACTGCCACACAACCACCACCAGAAGTAGGCCTGTGCCCTCACCTGGGCCAGTTCCCAGCAGACCTGCAAGAGCAAGAGAAAACAGCTGAGCTGGTAGGCGCCACCAAACAGGCTCTCCCCATCTGTCACCCCCAGCACGGCCGACACAGGCCTGGGTCAGCCTCGTCTGGTTCTGAGACCTTGGCCTCTTTGGGCCTGGCTGTCTCTTCTGTGAAGTGGGGTATTGGGGCCATCTTTTCCAGGGCACCAGCTATGTGTCTACTCCATGCTAGGGGTCGGAAGACTATGTCTTAGCCCTTGGAGCATTTCCAGGTTACAAACACAGCAAAAAAGCTGTCCCCAATCCTCTAGTCTTCAAGAGCCTGCCCTTTGGGCTTGGAGGCCTACGGTGCAATCAGGTACCACTGCTTTGTGGCCTGGGGCAATTCCTCTGAGCCTCAGTTTGTCTCATCTCTGAAGTGGGGAGATGTCTCAAGTGGTTGCGAGGTTCCAATGATGTGGTGTGCCGGCTGCTGTACTGAAACTGGAGTGCCAAACGAACAATGACATTTTTCATTCTTTGTTTTGTACCTTCTAGTTCAGGTGATTCTCTCATTACTGTTGTGCCCAATATACAGCTTTAAAAACAGAAGCCCAGAGAGATCCTAGAAGGAAGGAACAGCAAAGGCAGCAGGACACCCCAGGTCTCTTGGCTGAAAGGCCTAAGCACTTTCTCTGCAGGCTAGGCCAGGTCTCCACAAAACATTCTCCTTCCCAGATGTGAGCCCCTCCTCCCACTGAAGACCCCCATCACCACTCCCTCGGGGCCGAGGCATCAAAGCTTTATCTCTTTGTCTGCACTTTAAGTTATTTCTAATTTTAAACTCCAATTAGCTGTGCCAGCTAAACGGTGTCAGTGCCCTGCGGTCACAACTCCAAATCACCTCCACCAGCACCATTTCTGCTGCTGAGACTCGTGGAGGGTATCATATGGGCTGGCCTCAACAGGGCTGGATGCAGGTAGGGTCTCTGTCAGCCATCTTCCCTCCAACCGGATGGGAGGGGGCAAGAGCTACATCACAGGCAGGAAGATGGGTTGGGGCTATCTGAGCTTTTAGCACCTCCAGCTCCCAGGAGAATGGGGACCATACAGTTCGGAGGGGCTTCCCCGGTGGCTCAGTTTTAAAGAATCGACCTGCTAATGCAGGAGACAGGTTCGATCCCTGGGTGGGGGAATATCTCCTGGCGAAAGAAATGGCAACCCACTCCAGTTTTCTTGCTTGGGAAATCCCATGGACAGAGGAGACTGGCGGACTACAGTCTATGAGGTCGCAAGAGTTGGACACGACTTAGTGACTAAACAACAACAATAATGATGATGACGACAACAACAACAACATATGAGAGGAGGTAAGTGTTCACCAAACAAGACTTAGCATCTGCTGAGCTTTCACTACGGACCAAGGCTAGAGGACCTCTGGTCCTCACAACTTTGTCCACTCTGCAGATAAGGAAACTGCCTTAGAGAGGCCTAGTTCCCAGCTCTTGTTCTTAAAAGGCACAGTGAGTATTTGAGCTTAAATCTTTCTTGGGTCAAGCCCAAGGTCTTGCTCACAACACTGTGACCTAGGGTTTCTGTGAACTTGAGAGTGGAGGAAGATGAGAGATGGAGGGTTTTCCCCATCTTCCCAGGAGCCAGCGCTGGGCTTGAGTGTGTCACATGCACATCCACAACCTCATGACCTCCCACATGTACATACACACGTGCGCGCACACACACAAGGGCTCTTACCTTCCCTCCCAGCACTGACACCCCAGGGCACAGGCAACACACACCTTGTTGCACCTCTTTCTGCTACTGACACCCACGCCCAAGCACTCTCGGTTCCCCACAATCACAGTGACTCCCCAAGCACACATCCGCACAATTTCATACAGTCACAGTGTGAGTCTCCCACCAGTCATTCACTAAGCCTCACCCCCAGCCAATCTCCTGTCACACACCAGATCCCTCATACCACCCTACAGCCAAGTACAACTGTCCAAACACCTCCACATCTCACACACACACACACACACACAAGCACAACTGCCCTCTACTGGCTTGTCCACCACACCCCAGCTCAGTTCACAGCAGGAACGAGGAAACCCAAGGGACCAGTCACCTCCCTCAGTGACCAGGTCAGTCTGGTCACAGCGGCTCAGTGCAGAGAAGAACATGTAAGTGCGCGCGCACACACACACACACACACACGAGCCTGGGGGGCTGACACTAACACTGTTGGCTGTATGTATTCATGGTCAGTGGGTCACCATGACATACCCAGTGTGCAGCACAGGACCCTCCAGGCACATGGGCACACATCCCAACACACAGAGGGAAGTCTGGTGATAAAAAACATAGACCATACATAGCTGCAAAGAGCACAGAGAGCTTCAGGACACCCAAACAAACATACCCACAGGGAAGTCACACATGTTTAAAAGGACACACAGGAGCAAGTCCCAGACCCGGGGACAAAGAACACACAAGGAGACACAGATGTACAACATACCTATGTGACAGGTTACAGGCACCTGAGCACAAGAAGACAAGGTCCAGGCGCATAGTGTAGGGGCCAGAAGAGAAAGGAATGTCCCTCTACTCACTCCAAATCTTTCTCACTGGGTTCAAGTGTGGGGCTCAGTGGGCTCTCCCCTCCCTGACAAGGACAAACAGGGGAGTTGGGGAAGCGGGGCAATTCTCTCGCCTGACTCTTCACCTCTCCTCTCCTCCACCCCTTCCCCTCTCCTGGCTGGGCCGTTACAGGGGAAGCATCTGGATTGGGAAGGGACCACCAGAGGAGGGGGCGCAGGGAACGACAAGGGGGGGATGGTGGAGACTGGAGCCACGCCCAGCCCGGAGACAGATGGGGAGAAAGACACCGAGACTGAAAGAAGAGAGCAAGCGAAGAGAAGGCGCCGCGGCGGCTGGGCTGGGCAGGGTCCCCGGGGCGGGAGGCTAGGCCCAGTGGATAGCCTGGTCTCAGCCCCGTGGTAAAAAAAGAGAGGCGGCCGACAGGCAGGGGGCGGCGAGCGTGAGCCCGGGGCGCAGCTCCCAGAGGACAGAATCTAGGGGGTGGCGGGAGGCAGGGTCGGATGGGGTGATGGGGAGCCAGGAGGGCAAAGGGCAGACAGATGGGGACCAGGGAGAGGCGAAAGGGGAACACTGAGGGAGTGGGGACGCATGGACTGACAGAGAGCTCGAGAAATTTGGAACGGACGAGCGGACCCTCAGAGGCGCTGGAGACACGGGTAGAGAGGGGCCGAGAGCAGACGGATGAGAGCCCCTCGGCCCCCACCGCTGGACAAAGGGCCAGACTGACGGACAGGGTTACGGAGGCACCGGCGGGTCTCGGAGCGCGGCGGGACTTTCGCCGGCCGCAGCTCAGTTTCTTAGTTTCGGAAACGGGAACCGGAGCGGGGAGGGGAAGGGAGGGGCGGCGCGCCCTCGGGGCAGCCCGATCCTACGGCCCGGCTCGCACTCACCTCCGGGCGCAAGGCCAGGCGCCAGGGGTCGCGGTGGCTGGGGTCCGGCTAGCGGTGCGGCTCCCGGGAGCGCTCACGGAGAGGGGTCGGTGCGCGCCAGACCAGGACGGGCCCGGCGGCCGGTGAGTTACCACCCCGGCCTCGGCGCGGCGGGCGAACGCCGGGGGTCGCTCAAGAGATCCCAGGTCCGCCGCCTCCCGCTCCCGCGCAGCGGCACACGGAAGTGCAAGGGGGCGGGGCGGCGCGACCTCACCCAGGTGCCGGCCCCAGTCTCGGCCCGCCCCCGCCTGGGCCCGCCCCCTCCGAGGCCCCGCCTCCGTCGGCCACCCGCGAGGGTCCAGCAGCTTGGCTTCCCCAGGCCCGCCACTCAGTGTCTGGGCCTCTCCGCCGGCCCGAGCACCCCTCGCCCCACCTAGGGCACGAACAGGCCCTCAGAAGGGGCCTCATTTTACTGAGGGCGCGGAGGCCCCGGGGGCGCTTTCCCCACCCTACGCCCCGCACACGGAGCCGGGGAGGCGACGGCGGGGGTTCCCCAGTTCCCAGCGCTGGCGCCTGGGACTCCCTGCCCGCCAGCTGGCCCTCCTCGCCGGGCCTTCGCTCTTTCTCTTCCTGTTGGCTGGAGTGCGGACGCGGCCGGGCTCGGTGCCCGCCGCCAGGCCGGCTAGTCCCGGCTCTGTGCCCGGAGACGAATGGGAAGACTCCAGGGCAGGAGGCTCTAGTCGGTCCACCGGTGCTGGTCAAGCGATTCTGAAGGCAGCTCCTACCCTGATCCATGAGTATTCCTCCCCCCTGCCCCTGCTTTTCAGAGTTCCCCGTCGCCTCTGGGAGGCTCCTGAGCTTCCTTTCTAGACTTAAGAACTTGATTATCTGCCATAACTCATTCATTCATTCACTGAGTATCCTCTGGGCCTCAATTTTGGAGAGAAAGGCCCAGGGAATCCATTCCTTTGCCCCCAAATATCAGAAAATCATTCCATAACGATTCCATACTCCAAAGAAATGTCAGTTTCCAGAGGAAAAGAAGAGGATTCCAGTTCCAGACCTATCCTCCTGGGAGATCACCTAGAGGTCATGCAGACAGTCTGGACAGCTCTTTCCAGCTGAGACCTAAGGGATGAAAATGGGAGACAATCCCTGAGGAGGCCTGAACTGATCAAGGGGCCCATGGCCAACACAGGCCATGGCCAGGACATTAGTCTTCTCAAGGAGCGAGTGCTGGTAGCTGTTAAAATGGAATGGGCTTGTGGAGGAAATGGATGGGACATAGTGGCTGAGGAGAAGAGAAGGGCTGGATAGGGCCAGAAGAGCTGCCATGTTGCTCAGGTGGGAGGACCCTAGGTTGGGGAAGATGCGTGGGAAGAAGGGTCCAGACCTTCTGGGTTACAGGGCTGTGGGGATGGTAGGGGGAGGGGTTGTCTAATGACACCTCCAGGGATGCAGAGCCCTGGCCAAGATGTGAATCTGAAACTGTGTGTGTGTGTGGCAGGGGTGTGTCTGAGCTGGAAAGAAGAATACTATTGATACAATTTTTCCCACACATGGAGGGTGGGGATGCATGCTACCCTACATTCCAGAAAGAAGACCTAGTTTGAAAACTGCTTAATGTCTAAGTTCCCAGCTCTGATGCCTGTCCCTGACCCCACTGGGGTTGGCTCTGTCCACCAAGATGGACCCTTCAAGTCACACTGGACCATCATTTAGGAAAGAAATCTTATGCCTTACTGCTTACAACCAATTTTTTGTACACACTGTTCCCTGGGCCTGAATGTCATTTCCCACCCACCCCCAAATCTCTACCTGTCTTGGTTGTGTCCATTCAAATGCCATTCCTCCTTGATGTCCAGCTGTGAATCCATGGGACTTCCTTGAGCTAAAGGACTCTATTCATTAGTGTGTTTTGTGTCCTAGTCCCCACCCCCACCCCATGGCTTAGTTGGGCTTGAGCTGAAGAAAGGGTGAGCAAGATGAGCTTCAGGTGACTTTTGCTCACCTGGAATCAAGTTTCCTCTCTGGCTCCTCCCTCCAGGTCCACAGTGGCCAGCTGAGCCTCTCCCTCACTGTCAACAACAGGCCCAGCTGGTGCCAGGGACCACTGGAAGGAGGGCAATGAGGGCTGCCACTTGGAGATTTCTAGGTCCAGCCACCAGACCTTTGCTCCCACACCCTGAGGTTCACCTTAGAAAATGGAAAAGAAGAATAATGGCCATCACTGATGGAGCTGCCCCAGGGACAGGTCCTGTGCTGGGTACTGGATCTGGGAAACCTGATCAGACCTTAAGACCCTTCACAGTGAAGGCCACTATTAGTGCCACTTTTGGTGATGAGTAAACTGAGTCTCAAACCCACTTGCCCAAGGAGACACAGCTAGTAAATGGCAGAAGTGAGATTCAAACCAAGGTCTGCCAGGCTCCAAAGTCCATGTTTTACATCAGGGGTTCTTAGTCTCAGTGCTGCTAACCTTTGGGTCACATCATTCTTTGCTATGGGGGCTGTTCTCTGCACTGGAGGATGTTTAGCAGCATCCCTGGCCTCTACCCACTAAAAATGTCTCCAAAAAAGGGAACCCTCCTACACTGTTGGTGGAAATGTAAATTGGTGCAGCCACTATGGAAAACAGTATGGAGTCTCCTCAAAAAAAAAAAAAAAAGAACCTAAACTAAAAGTGAAATAAAGTTGCTATATGACCAAGCAATCCCACTCCTGGGCACATACCCAGATAAAACTATAATGTGAAAAGACACACGCACCCCTATGTTCAGAGCAGTACTATTCAAAATAGCCAAGACATGGAAACAACCTAACTGTCCGCCCACAGATGAGTGGACAAAGATGTGGTACTTATGGAATATCGTTGCTGCTTAGTTGCTAAGTCATGTCCAACTCTTTTGTGACTCCAAGGACTGTAGCCAGCCCAGCTCTTCTGTCCATGGAATTTCCCAGGCAAGAATACTGGAAGGGGTTACCATTTCCTTCTCCAGGGAAAATTCCCGACCCAGGGATCAAACCCGCGTGTCTTGCACTGGCAGGCAGGTTCTTTACCACTGAGCCACCAGGGAAACCCACAGATGGAGTACTACTCAGCCAAAAAACAGAATGAAATAATACCACTGCAGCAACATGGAGACGGACCTAGAGATTATCATACTAAGTGAAGTAAGTCAGAAAGAGAAAAACAAACACCATATGATACCACTTACACAAGGAAATCTAAAATATGGCAAAAATAAACCTATCTACAAAAGAGAAACAGATTCACAGACAGAGAGAACGGATTTGTGGTTGCTGAGGGGGAAGGGAGATAAGGGAAGGATGGATTGGGAGTTTGGGATTAGCGGGTGCAAAGTATTATATACAGGATGGATAAACAACCAAGTATATAGCACAGGGAACTATATTCGATGTCCTGTGATAAACCATGATGGAAAAGAATATGAAAAAGAGTATATATACATAATGTATATATATATATACATATACTGCTGCTACTACTGCTAAGTCACTTCAGTCGTGTCCGACTCTGTGTGACCCCATAGATGGCAGCCCACCAGGCTCCCCCGTCCCTGGGATTCTCCAGGCAAGAACACTGGAGTGGGGTGCCGTTTCCTTCTCCAATGCATGAAAGTGAAAAGTGAGGGAAGTCGCACAGTCGTGTCCAACTCTTCACGACCCCACAGACCACAGCAGACCAGGCTCCTCCGTCCATGGGATTTTCCAGGCAAGAGTACTGGAGTGGGGTGCCACTGCCTTCTCCATATATATATAGTATAAACTAAATCACTTTGCTGTACAGCAGAAATTAACACAACATTGTAAATCAACTATCCTTCAATAAAATAACATTTAAAAAAAATGTCTCCAGACACAGTCAAATGACCCCTAGGGGGCAAAACCACCCTTTGTTGAGAACTACTTTAGAGCAGGGTTAGTGCTGTAGGAACAAGGATTTATAAAGTAGACATCAGGAAGCACTTTCCTTGCCCTCAGGATTATGCAGACTCGGGAACTCAGGGGCTGCAAGCATACACTGGCCTCAGCCAACCTTTCTCCCCTGGAGACTCCAAGGGAAGGCAAGACGTCCTCAGAGAAAGTAGAGGGGCTGAGGCTGTGCAGGTCACACTGTGGTCAAGGCAGAGACGGGATGCAGGTGGGCTCCCGTCTAGAGACAGGCACTGGGATCTAGGACACAGGGCATCCAGGCCAAGCTGGGCTGGAGTGGCTCTGCACATTGGAGTTGCCCTCTGGTGCCACACTGGATGTGCAAGGGCACGGTCCAGATGAGCTTGCTTCTATGCCCCCACAACCTGAATGGTACTGACCTTAGTAGGGCCTGCTGAGGCTTGGGAGCAAGCCTGGGGTGTGTCACATGGTAACTGTATGACTCTGAGTGGGTGACCACACCTCTCTGATCCTGAGTTCTCACCTGTGAAATGGGCTGATGACAAACCACCACTCTGGGGGCTAAGTGCTGTGTGAGATGATGTGCGTGGAGCCTCTGCCAGGGTGGACACGTGGTGAGGCTCAGCTCACCTTGGCCACAGCACAAGTAAGGTCACTTTGCCGAGGCACAGGCTGTCAGCCTTGGAAGAGTCCTCGATAGTCTGTCATGACATGGGGCATAAATCCCCAAGCACAGCTGGGTCCACAGCAGCCACCCAGAAGTGGTATTTTCCCTTCTTCCCTCTCTAGGTTTGCAGCCAAGGAAACGGGCCCATCAGCAGCAGCACTGAGCAGCCAGCCACCAGACTCCCACCCCCAGCATCCACCCTGCCCCCCTGAAGGCTCCCGGAGGGTTAGTCCAGAGGAGGGGCAGCCTGACCCCTGCAACTACTACTCCACAGAGGCCACGAACCCTGGAGGCCCTCAGACCCCTCCACAGGAAGTCCAGGACTCAGCCAATCAACCTGGAAAAGACCTGGACATCCCTCAGTCTCTAGGGGCAGACTGTCCACCTGAGCCGGCAGGAAGGGGTCCCTCACTTGAGCCCTGCCAAGAGTTGGTCCTTGATCTAGCCTCTCTGCGTCTGATCAGTCTCTGTTTCTGCTTCTCTGTATCACCATCCTCTCCCTGAGGCTTTGGCTGCCGGCAGCACCCCCATCACACCCAGAGCACTAGGCTGGCCAAGGGAGAACGGGACTCATGTTTCAGGGTTAAGAAGGCCAGGCTAGCAGAGATGGTGCTCCTGGGCAACTCTCAGGGATGGCAGAACCTAGATGGATACTGCTGGGTCTAGTGCAAGTGAGAAGGGCACTTGGAACATAGTCCAACATGTAGCAGTGCCTCAGGTCACTGAAATGATCGTGGGCCCAGATTTCTGCCTCAGACACTGGGTAGTAAGGGCAGAGGCCTTGAGGTAGTACCAAATGGCAGGAAGTGCCAGATTAGGGGCCTGGAGAGGCCAAGTTTACACCCTATGTCTTAACTGTGCCTCAGTTTTCTCAACTGTGGAATGGGCAAGATAACAGTAATACTGGCCTGGTGGGTGGCTGAGAAGATGGACAAGATCAAGCTTGTGGGGTACTCTGGGAGCAGAGCTCAATCCATACTGGTGTTAACTGGGAAAGAGTTAGTGAGGCCAGCTAATGGTTTACAAGTTCTGTCCTCAATACATCTCTGTTTGGGTGGAACTTCAGAAAAACGTGGAGTAGACAAGGGGAAGGTGCTTTCTGGGAGTTTAGGGCACAGGGCTTTCCTGGGGTTCTTACAGGGTAAGCAGCCCCTGGACTACCCCGGTCCTGCTCTGACCACCGCACAGCCCCTGCTCTTCTGGGTCTGCTCTTCCGCCTCCTCTACCCCTCTGCCCACCAAAGGGGCGTGGGTGGGTGTTGATGTTGTCAGGGGCAGTCACAGAGTAATAGATACTCCCTGGCAAGGAGACCCAGAGGAACTCCCAGCTTTCCAGCACCACCCCTACCTCTCCCATCACCCGCACACAGCAGTACCCCCGGCCGCTAAGATCCGCCAGGTCTCACTCTAGGCTCTGACACTTGAGGGGGTGGTAGGGGGCTCCATCACCCACAGGGCGTGAAGGGCCGCGGGCTCCTTCAGCTCCCTGGCTTGCTCACCTGCCTCAGTCTCCCTCCGCAGCGGGCAGCTCACCAAGCCCGGATTGGCGGGTGGGAAACAGGGACCGCGGGTAGGAGCGGCCCTGAGCTGACAGGGTGCGAGCGCCCGCCAGGCACACCCCGACCCCACCCTGACAGTTTCGCCCCCAGCACCGACCGCCGCGCACACGCCCCCGCAGGCGCGTCTACCGCGCACCGGGCCCCGCCCCGCCTGGCCCCCGGGAGGCCTTTCTCAGTCGCCGGCAGAGTTGGCCGCCCCGTCACGTGACTCAGGCCCGGCTATAAAAGACCCGGCTCTATTCCCGGGTCGGGCCGCCGCCTGGAGGCTGGAGTGGCGCCGCCTTCTGGGCCGAGGCGGCGCCCTCTCGCCCTTAGCTCGGTCCCGAAGAGTCAGAGACTCGGGCACGCCCATTTCATGGATGGCGTAACCGAGAGCCTGGGCGAGGAGAGTGTTGTCCAAGGCACCTCAACCAGCGCCCTGGCAGGGAGGACAGGGGGCTGGATGGGGGATGCCAGACGGGGACGGAGAGTCACGGAAACCTAGAAAATAAATGAATGACACACACTGGCTGTTCTGATGAAAAATAGAGCAAGTTAAGGAAAACAAAGACAAGTTTACAGAGATAAGTAGAAAATTGTCGTTATTGCACGGATAATTTCATCTCCTCAGACAGACCTAGAACTCCAGACTGTCACTGCATCTTAAAAATTGTCTTACTGGAAAGCACAATCAGGACAGGCTTCCTGGAGAAGGTGGCTCTGTGGTGGTGGCAGAGCAGTCTGGGCCTCAAGACCCCTTGTTCTTTTTACCTTGGTACCAGGATGAGGGATCCCAGGCTCCTGACCAAGCTTCACCCAGGGATTGCCAACAACGCTTGGCAAGGCTGTAAGCAGGGGCAATGAGCAGTGCCTGGAGAGAAGTGGTTAGGCCAGTTGGACCAGCAGAGCCTGAGCAAGGTGCCTGCACAGCCAGCACCTTCCATTCTGACTCCTCCAGGAATCTGAGAGGCACTGGGGCGCCAGGACAGCCCTGCCAACTCACCCACCATCCCCTGCCCCCCCTCCCCCACCCACGCTCCTCCTCAAGGCCACTGCTCAGGTTGTGCTTTGCTCTTAAAATGCCATTCCATTAGGCTCTTAACCATCTAACAAGACCCCATGTAAGAGGTCCTCCTCTAGGTTCCTGTCTCTAACTGAGGAGGGCCTCTGCTTCCTATGAGCTCTGCCCTCACCTCCATCCCACTACTGGTGCGGTCCAGGGTCTTTCCTGGGGCACTGACCACATGTACAGAGCTCCACATGCCACTTCCACACTAACTGGCTGTATGACCTTGAGCAAGTGTCAACCATCTCTGAGCCTCAGTTTCCTCATTTGTAAAATCTGGAGCCCTTAAGGCTGCTCTGAGGATGGATTGAAGTGTTGGTTGCAGAGGGTCCAGACCTGTGCCCAGCCCTGGAAACAGGCAGCTGGGCTGTTCACGTCTGTCTCCCCAGGCTCTGAGCTCCCTAGGTAGACATATGCCTCCTTGTCAATGTCCAGCAGCCTGCAGTGGAAACAGACATGTTGGCAAGGAAGAGCTTCCCCAGGGAGCTGAGTCTCACCCTTAGGCTACTTGCCTACCCTATCACTTTCACATGCCTTGGCCTTGCCTCTGCCTGTAGGCTTCTGCAGGCACAGGCTGAGGCCATCTTGGCCACAGTGGCTAGGCAGGTGGCCAGGCTATCGGGCAGGCCTTGGACAGCAGGATGGTGAGCCGTTGGGGCTAGAAACACAGCCGGTTCCCAGGCCAGCCCCTCAGGGTCTGTGGGCACCAGGCGGTCATCCCAGGGCAATAGAAGGAGGAGTTCCAGAAGAAGGCTGAAATTTCCGGATGGGGGTGACATTTGGGTCAAAGGCTGGGATATATAATTTAAACCCTCAGGTTCAGGCCATGTGGGACCCTTTACACCCTCACTCTAGATAGGAAGAGAGGGGCATGAAGACTCAGGCTAGCTGTATCCAGGTGCACCAAGTTGCCCCAGGTAGGCACTGGAACGGGGGCCTCGGATCACAGGGAAATCTGAGGACCCTGCTTGGGAGCCTTGCAAAGAAGATGAACTAGACTTTCAACTTCAGGAGGAAGATCTGGTGGCTTCAGACGCAGGGGCACCTGGTAGTTAAACCTGGGCCACAGGCTTCTGGGTTCCCCTCCCAGCTCAGCCTTCTCTGCTTGTGTGACGGCTGGGCAGGTGGCTCAGCTTCTCTGAAACATGATGAAGGATGTTAAGCACCTGCTCTCGGTGGCCATGAGGGTTACCTGAGCCAGTGAGGGTAAGGAGGAGGCCACAGGCTTCCCTGTCCCATCTCTCCCCACTCCTCAGGTCTGCAGGAGGACCTGCTGAGAGCACGGACAGGTTCCCACAGTCCTACAGTTCTGCCCTGTTACTTTCTTTTCTTTATCCCTTGGCCAGGAGCCTCACTCAGGCACCATGGTGAGTCAGTCCCCTGATTGCTGTCTAATTGTCTCCACCTAGATAGACTAAGCATTTTGAGCCCATCCCACAGATGAGAAAACTGAGGCTCTGGTGCATCCCAGGCCAAGGCCACACAAGGCCAGGGTTGTTGGAAGAGACTGAGGCAGCAGTCTAAGGCCTTGCCTGTCCACATGTCCTATAAAAAAGGTTCCTGCCCCTTCCCTAGACAAAGGCTGGATGCTGTGGTGGGAGACAGCTCTGCTGCCCTCCAGTTGGTTCTGAGAGGGGCAGATTCAGGATAATTTCTCAGGAAACTGGAACAGGGGCAGCTGTTTTGTCTGGCCTGGCTGAGCCCAGATGGCAACGAGGACTTTGGCCAGTATCCCCACCAGAGGAAGGGATGGAGTCCAGCATGATTTGGGGGGCTGGGCACCTGTTTTTCTCTACCTGGCCCAGATGCCAGATGTGAGAGGCCACTTTCTTGGGTGACTGCCCTTCAGGGTTCCCTCTTCCCTTTCACGTGCCTGTGGGGTTCCAGTCCACAGTGCAGCCGAGGCCCCCGAGCCTGAACCTCCCAAAAAGGGCCTATCCTTATAGGTGGTTTTAGAAGGCAGTGGCTGAGCTCAGGAGGCCCAAGTCTGAGACCAGGAGTCTCCTGGCCACTGGGGGCTGGTTTCTTGCAGTGTGATCTTGGGCAAGTCATCTCCCCTCTCTGGTTTCATCTTCCTTATCTCTCACTGGGGTTGTTAATACCCCTCAGAGGCTCAGGGAATGTAGACAGAGGAGGTCTAGCACTGGGCTTAGGTCAGAGTGAGCTCTCAATAGATTACTACTATTTTTGTTATATGATTTAATATTATCAGGATGTGTTTAGGGATGGGAGGGGGAGCTTACATGGCCTGAAGTCCTCTGCATAAAACCTAAGGCTCTGGGACTTCCCTGGTGGTCCAGTGGCTAAGAGTCTGCACCTCTAATGCAGGGGGCCCAGGTTCAATCCCTGGTCCGGGAACTAGATCCCACGTGCCACAACTAAAAGTTCCCACATGCCACGGCTAAGACCCAGTGCAGCCAAATAAATAAACAAATTAAAATGAAAGTGTTAGTCGCTGAGTTGTGTCCGACTCTCTGTGACCCCATGGACTGTAGCCTGCCAGGCTTCTCTGTCCGCAGAATTCTCCAGGCAAGTATGGTGGACTGGGTTGCCATTTCCTACTCCAGGGGATCTTCTCAACCCAGGGATCAAACCTGAGTCTCCCACACTGTGGGCAGATTCTTCACCATCTTAAACAAGTAAATATATATATGTGTGTGTGTGTGTGTGTGTGTGTGTGTGTGTAAAACCTAAGGCTCTTAGAAGCTTAATACAACCATCTCATCTAACTCCCCATTAACTTCTCATCATATAGATGGGAGACTAAGGTCCCAAGAGGCCAAGTAACTTGCCTAGGTAACCAGCACAGACTCCAACAGAGCCTGGAATAGAACCTAATTCATTCATTCCCTCCAGCAATCGTTTAGCAAGCACCTACTGTGTGCCTGAGCCAGTACTAGAGCTGAGGAAGCAAGGATGGCTCCACTGCAGGGTGCCCCTGGCTTGGACCAGAAAGGACAAGGAGGAATTCCTTCTCAGACAGTGGTGAGGAGGCAGAAGAGGCACTCACAGCTGGAGCAAAGACAATGTCCAAGACCAATCCTAGGAACATTGAGGTGAGCCTGGAAGGCTGGAACATGGGATGCACAGGGGACCCTAGGGGTCAGTGAGGGAATCATATTCTCAGGGGTCTTGGATGCCATGCAAGGGCTGGACCTGCATTTGAGCCCTGTGCTGAAGATAATGGGAAATGAAGATTTGGGAAAGGCACTTTCCGGACAGAAACTGGAGATAAGAAGATTGGGAAGACTGGCATTCTAGGTAGAGAAAAGGGCAGGAATCTGGAGGCAGGCCCGGCTGCAGTAAGCACCTTTAAATGAGTGGATAGGTGCAGCACGGCCTTTATCACTCATGCTGCCCTGTGGGTCCAAAACGGTGAGGATCAGAGTACCCTGCCCCGTCTTGCTGATGGCACCTGTAGGGCAGGGTTGGAAACACAGAGCTGATGCAGAGCCCTCCACCCACCCCACATGCCCCAACCCCACTACTGCCAGGCTGATGACAGCCTACTCCCTGAGCACAAGGTTTGCCCACATGAAAGGGCACACAGGAGTGGGTCCAGGGAGATTTCTCTGATCTTTGCCCTTCTGACCTTTGCTCTGTGAGCTTGGAGGTACAGCCCTGAGTGATGAGTTTCTGGGACTCTGAGCAACAGACTCGGGGTGAGAGTGTGGGTGTATGTATGGGGTTCCTGCACCACCTCAAACACCCTTCCTTTCTTTCACTATTTGTTTTGGAACCTTTGCCTATGGGTCTCTGGGATCCTTGGTGTCATGGTTCTGGCATGTGACCTTCTTGGTGCCTGTAGGGTTGGGCTTGTATGTCTTTGTTCTTTCCCTAGCTATAGGGCCACATCCCCTTGAGCCCATGTCCTCTTCTCCTGACCCCTCCTCATGCCTCCACACACATGACTGCCACCCCATGAAGGTCAGGCACACTGTAGGTGCTTAGTGAAGACTGGCTTTCCCAGGGTGGCACCCCAAGCCCACACAGTGCTCAGCAGCATCTGTTCACCGCATCTGTTGGCTTCCTCTGGGTCTCCACCGGGCAGTGGGTCCGGGGCAGGAGCCCGTTCCCCAAGGAAGTCAGGGTGGCTGGGGTTGGCCTGAGCCTCTGGGGCTCCCTGTCCTGTCCCCAGCCTTGGAAGCCCTTCTGTGGATCCAGGGACACCTCAGCCCTGTCCTGGGGAGAAAGATACACTAAGTGGGGATGTGCCCAGAAGAATCAGGAGCAGCAACACATGATGAAGCAGCTCAGACACCTCTGCTGATGCCCGAAAGTGCCCGTAGTGTTCAGACGCAGGATCCTCTCTGCAACCCCAAGCCTGACTCCTAGAGTCTCCACCTCTTGCTTCTGTAAGATGAGGAAGTTTGGGGTGGGAAGTCACCATTACTTCCTCCCTCATCACCCTGCAATTGCTGACATGGTTGATTGGACAAGGACGTGTGAGAGGCCTGGAGCGTGGGAGAGCCAGAGGGTGCAAGTGCACACGGCGGTGAGTGGAAGGTCAGGCTCCAGCCAAGCAAGGGTGCGCGACCTCCAGAGACGGCTTAGGCTCAGGCTCCAGATTTGCCCTTGAGGCAACATCATTCCCAGCCACTGCCGCAATGGCCAGCAACTGTCCTCGTAAAACCAAGGCCTGGGTGTCTGAGGGGAGGAGGGAAAGGGGATAGTGGCTAGGAGGACAAGGATGGAGAATGTACTTTGGGTCCTCAGCATCCTTCACATTCTGGCTTCACACTGTGTCCAGGAGGCCCTGGAGAGCTCCCCATCAATTCTCCTGGCTCCCCAGAGTAGTCTTTGCCCCTGGGCCTGGGCAGAGGTGGATCTCTGGAGACTGTGGGGATCCTGAACTCTTGGAGCCTGCACTCAGAGGTCAGCCTCCTTGGAAAGGTCTCCTCCCTGAAGAACTCAATCTTCATCTGTGTCTAATAGTGGCCAGCAGGTGTGGGGCTGCCCAAGGTCACTGAATGGGCAGCAACACAAAACTTGACAATGGTTTCCCCCGCCCAGTGCCACAGAGCTCTGCTGGAAGGTAATTATAGATGGGATTATAGTCTGGGATGGCTGACACTGCCCACAGCCCAGAGCTCAGCGGACCCAGAGGCCTTGGGGCTACAGAGAACGTCTGCCTGGCCCATCGGACTCTGCCCCAGGCCTTCAGGTTCAGGGCATCCCAAGTCCCCAGCCCTCCACCAGCGTTGATGCCTACCAATCTTAGAAGAGGTCCCCCAGGAGTCCAGGTGGAATCAGGACTCTGCAGAGGATACGGTAAACATGAACTTGGTCTCCGATTAGAATCATAACAGGAACAATAACTCCAACCCTCACATATCACGTATTCACTACCTACCAGGCCCTGAACTAACCCTTGATGTTTATTAACTCACAATCTTTCCACAAAGCCTTTACGACGTGGGGACCATTGTTAGCCCCATTTTACAGGAGGGGAAGCTGAGGCCCACAGAGGCAAAATGACATGCCGATTCTCACACAGCTAGGATGTGGCCAGACTGAGCCTCACATCCCAGACTACTCTGAATTCCAGGCCAGAGCTCATAGCCACTAGGCCAGGCTACCCCTAAAGTCACAGGAGCAGTTGGGCCCGGGGAGCAGTTGGTAACTGGTCTGGGTGAAGTCAGATGAGCAATGGGTGTGGAGATGTTGGCTGCCAACAGGGCAAGGACACAACACCCTTTCTGGAGGCTTGTTCCCCAGCAATGAAGGCTTGTGCAGACCTTTCTGTGTGGCCTCACAGGGTGGATGTCCAAGGGGTAATGAGAGGCTGAGGGAACCAGGGTAGGCACACACAGGCTGCCCCACCATCGGCTCTCTGGGCCTTGTCCCTTCCCCAGAAACCTGCCCAGGTTCTCCCATCCCAAAGGGAGCATCCTGCCTGGCCCCACCTACTCTGGCTCCACCAACATTCTTTCCCCACAACCTGGGAAGCTATGTGAGGGAGGGGCTCATGCAGGATTTGCGTCTGGTACCCTTCTCTGCCCCTTGCATTGCCCCAGGCCCAATGGGGATGCCTGAGTCTGCTGAACTTCACAGAAGGCTTGGGCCCCACCTCCTGCAGCACAAAGAGCCACCCCCTGGGTCCTTGCCAAGATTTATCTCAGGAATTTGCCTCTGAAAACTCTTGGTTCTTGCTGACTGGTGAGGGCAGAGCTGTGCCTGGGTTCATACTGCCCAGAAGTTCTCCTGCACATCTGACTTCTCACTTACTGTCTGTCATTCTTTTCTATTCTCTTCTTGTTCCCTTTCTGGTTCTTGCAAATGCAGTAGTAAAGAGTCCCTGGGTTCATATCCCCATCTCCACAAATAACTAAAGCAGAAATGACTTCTGTCCTGACCTTAGTAGTCAACAGTGAACCAGAGGACTTCCCTGGTGATCCAGTGGTTAAGACTTTGCTTTTCAATGCAGGGGGTGTGGGTTCGATTCCTGGTCGGAGACCTAAGATCCCACATGCCTTGGGGCACCCCCCCCAAAAATTGAAATAACAAAGGCTTTAAAAATGGTCCACATTAAAAAATAATCTTTAAAAAAAAAACAGTGAAACTTCAGAACTTTATTGGGTTCCTACTCTGTGCTGAGAGTTGAGAAGAGGCGAAAGGAGGGGCTGACAAATTGTGACATGGGCTACTGTGTCCCCCTCTGTTCTGGTGGCCGATATTACTAATTGATCACAGCATTTCTGAGCCTGGAAGGATACAGCTCAGAATCCTCAACACAGCTGTAGGGAGCCCTTGGCAACCGCCTGGAATCGACACATTAGTTGAAACCCACTTACCCTCCTTCCTTTCTGCAGCCCAGCTCTTGCCAAGGATTGAAGCCAGGGTCAGGCCAGGGCTTCTTGTGCAAAGCTGCCCTTGTCCTGTCCCACCTCTCACAGTCTGTGCCCTGATTTCCTTGTCCTCGTTCTCAGCACCTGACACAGGCTGGGGAGAGAGCAGACAGGATCATCTGTCTTTGCATCTCAGCTTCCTCTGAGGCTGTGATGGCCTGGTTAGGGACTTGGCCCCAGAGTGGTACAGTTGCTTTGGATGGAAGTCATGTGGGCCACCAAGTGTAAGTACCTTCCAAAGCCACCTCCATCAGGGGCCCAAGACCTTCCCTAGAAATACATCTTTTCAGAGATGCTCTGGAGTCCAGAGAGTCCCCTGGCCTGGTCTCCTGCTCCTGAGGTGCTCATTGTGCATTCCTTCCCAGCTTGAGGGAAAGATCGTGACTGCTGCCTTGCCTTTTGTAGCCGTTCACACACATGGATTAACATTTACTGGATGCCAGAGCCTATGGCAGGGGTCAAGGCCCTCCCAGTAGAAATATGTCCCTGATTCAAAGAGCTTGAGGTCTGCACAAGAAAAAGATGTGTTCCCAGGTAGATAATTGAGAAAGCCTTAACCTCAGGGCCAGACAGGTGGGAAGTCAATCCCAGCACTGCCACTGGGCCTCGGTTTTCTTCCGTGTAAAATAAGGATGATTGTAATAAGAAACTCAATAACTCCAATAAGACTTCACAGACTTATTTAAAGATTAAACAAGACAATTTATGCTATTCTTCAACACTGTTTGTTGAGCACCTACTATATGCCATGCTTTGCCTGTAGCTCCAGGGAAACGATTGCTTTCTTGGAGCTGAGAATCAGAAGGAAAGCAGGCAAGTTACTAGGAAATGACCACCTCCAGGAAGCAGAGCTCACATGGGGGAAGCTTAGGTACTATGAGAGCCAGGAGAATGCCTGACTCCACCTGGGAAATCAAAGAAGGCTTCCTTGAGGAGGTGACTCTTGAAGGAGGAGGATGAATTAGCCAGACTTAAGGAGAAAGGTGTTCCAGGCAAAGAGAGCAGCCTGAGCAAAAGTTTAGCAGTGAAGATGGTGCATATGAAAGGGCTCAGCACTGGGCCTCAGCATTTGTTTAAAAAGTGCAAGGCAGGAGAGGGGGCCCAGACAGACTGACCTGGGTGTTGGATATGGGGCAGATGAACTAGGTCGGGTGCATCCAGGGAGCTGCATTATTTACCATCCCATCTATAAAATATTTACACGGGCTTCCTGATGATTTATGGTGTTTGTTTTCCTGCCTCTGGGCTCCTGGCAGGTAAACCACGTGCCCTGCAGCTCACCGTTGGGAGGAGTCCCAGGGCACCTGCATCAAGCATCTAACTGGGCCAGGAGGAGGGCTCTGTCCAGCAGGCCAGGCCATTCAGCTGCTCCGAGCTCTTCTAATGAGATGTGAACCCCACAGGCCTCAAGTCCATGCCCCAGAATCCCTGCAGCAGAGCTGGGAATCCAGGGTAGCAAAGGTCTATGCTGTGGGGAGGGGCAGACCCAGACAGACGGTGGCCCAGAGCTCCCTGGCTATGTGCCAGACCACTCTCGCCTTGTCTTCTCCCCTGTAAGAGGGGGTTCATGGTGGTACCATGTTTGGAGGAGTAGATTGAGGTCACATAGCACAAGGTAGTAGCTCAGGGACAGGAAGCTTGCAACTCTTACATGTTTCTTTAAATGTCTGCGAAGTATAATATTAGGACAACCTGTCACCTGGAGCACACGTAAGAGAAGAGCACAGCTCTTATAAAGTGATTCACACGTGTTTTATGTGGGAAGCAGGCGCCTTTTAACTTGTTGGGGTTGAGAGCCAAGAGCCTGCGGAAACCTTAGACGGGCCTGACCTCAGCCTCCAACGGAAGGCGACTTGCTGTCCTCTCGGCTCAGCACCTATCTCAGAATCCTTCTAAAAATCTTATCATATCTCTCGAACTGGCCCACTTTCCTGTCCATTTCTGGAAAGGAAAAAAAGGAGAAGCCCCAGAGAGAGGGAGGGAGGTGGGGTGGAAGCCTCGAGGGGAACCTGGCCCAGGCTGGGTGGTGCCTCCTCCTGCTCTGAGAGGGAACAGCCCTCAGCTACCGAAGGTGAAGCTGGGGTGGGAGGTCTGGCCCCATAGCTGATGGGCTGGCAGGCTCATGAAGATTGGACCACAAGGAGAAGAGGGCACTGGGCTGGGTGCCTCCAACCTGAGACAGCAGGACGGACAAGACATCAGATGGGTAGGTACAGTGAGGTCAGCAGATTCCTGAAAGCAGCTTCTGGAGAACTGTGATGTGGACGCGGATGAGAAATCAGCCCACACACGCAGGGTCTTCTTCCAGGGCGTGCCTGGACCAACTTGACCAACCTCACCATTGAGCAGACGCCAAACTAAGGCCAGAGAGAGTAGGGATCAGCAGGCCATGCAGGATCAGAATGGGAGCAGAACCCGGGGGAATCCATGCCCTTGCTCTAAGAGTCACAGATCCGTGGACTTTCAGAGAGCAAGTGTCCTCAGGAACCGTCACATCTGACCCCTTGCTGCAGTAGACAGCAGAATGTGTCCATCCTGAGCCTGCGTGCATGCTAAGTCGTTTCAGTTGTGTCCAACTCTGTGCGACCCCATGGACTGTAGCCCACCAGGCTCTTCTGTCCATGGGGTTCTCCAGGCAAGAACACTGGAGTGGGTTTTCATGTCTTCCTCCAGGGGATCTTCCCCATGCAGGGAGCAAACCCATGTCTCCTACATATCCTGCATTGGGAGGCGGGTTCTTTACCACTAGTGCCACCTGGGAAGTCCATCCCAAACCTACTTACCTCAGATCATTCCTCACCCTTACCCTGCTCTGATGCTTGTCTATGGCAAAGGGGTCAACCTCTTCAGGCTGTACTCCTCAAACTTCCGTGGCTTAGTTTACTCATGGAGGGCACAGGGAGAAAGGTGGAGGGAGAAAGGAAGAGAAATGCCTTAGGCAATGTTTCCAGCAGTGGCAGCCTCTCCTCTGTGACCTCTGATCCCTCTGGACAGGCTCTATGTGATTCTAGCTTCTTCTGGATACCCAAGTATCAGTCAGTCACACTTTAGTGAGAATCAGCTGATGAAGTTCCTTAAGTTCACTGCATTCCCAGATAGTCCTTCACAAAGCAGGGAGAGGCTGGCACAGAGTGAGGGTGAGGAAAGTAGATTCCCCCAAGGGAGAGGGCACTGAGGAAGCTCAGGATGGGTGCCCCAGGCAAGCCCTCTGATCCCAGACAAGTGGCCTTACCTCTCTGGACTTCAGGGTCCAATAGGAAAAGAGAAGCTACTTTAGGTATTTCAAATAGAGGGAGTTGAATGTAGGAAATCCATTACACAGGTGATAAAAAAGTGGAGGAGCTATCAGGGAAAAGAATGGCAGCCCAGAGAGTAACACCAGCAGGAAGCCACCATGCTTCCAGGCTAGAGGGACAAAGGAGGATCGAGTGGTGTGCACATGCCACCCCTGGAAATCCCCCACCTCCCAGAGCCAGCAGCCTGGTGGATTTTCCCCACCTTGTTTCTCAACTCGGTGGTTGCAGCAGCAACTTCCCCACTAAGCACATACTTCTGTCCTTCGGCTGCAGCTCTGGGGCACAGCTGTCTGGAAAAACCTGCAGTTTCCTTTACCCAGCTGGTCTGTGAACCCGAAAGGCTAGGCCTGTGCATTGCCCCAGAGTTCCCAGAGAGAGAGTCAGGGGCTGCTGCCCAAACCAGGGACTAGGGCAGAGAGAGCTGAGGACTGAGCCCCTCTGAGCAAGGCCCCAGAAACCGAGGAAGTTGAAATCTCTGCCCTAACTTCTTAACTCCAAACAGTACCACTCCCTCAGGGTCTCGAGGCCAGTGCCAACCAAGTTGCCCACAGATCTTTACTGAGCACCTCCTGAGTGCCAAGTACCATTAAGTCACCTTGGTTTTACCTGACTCCAAACCTGTGAGGTGGGTGTTATCTCATAATCCCATTTTGCAGATGGGGAAATCAAGATTCTAAAGGGCTAAGTCACTTGCCCAGGCTCCCTACACTAAGATAGGGCTGTATTATTTTACATCTCTTCCCTCAGAGCCTTGAGGGATAGATGTGGAGGACACTTGGCTTTCATCATTTCAACATGATGGCTTCAAGTGCTTGAGAGTGACCCCAAAAGTTGGGGATTTTCTGTAGCATTGTTGAGGCATGAATTTGAACCCTGCATAGGTAAGGCTGGGGATGGGAGGGAGTTACTGACTTTGCAGCAGGCTAAGCATTTCACCAGCACCCTGTGTGAAAGCATGAGGGGCTATTAGGCTCTGGAGTCACGTTACCCAGCCCACTCCACAGTTGCCTGACCATCAGCCAGTCCCTTTACCTCCTCAGCTATAAGAGGAGATACATAATCCTGACCTACAAGGGTTCTTTTGAACATTACAATCATGTATGTAAAAGTCCCAGTGCTCTGGTGCCTAGTAGGGGCTCTTAGGACAGTGAGGCTATCCTGGCTTTTGCAAATGGTAGCATAATTCAGAACCCACTCCAGTGTTCTCCCCTGGAGAATCCCAGGGACAGGGGAGCCTGGTGGGCTGCCGTCTATGGGGCTGCACAGAATCGGACACGACTGAAGCAACTTAGCAGCAGTAGCAGCATAATTCAGGGTTCTGTGGTAAGTTGTGAGGTCCAAATTAGTAGGAGCTCCAAGGGCAGGCAGTGTGATCCTGGGAGGCAGGATGTTCAGAAAGGTCCACGAAGGTGAGATTCTTAGGGGAGGCAGACAGGAGGCACTGGGTTGCGTGCTCAAGCTTCTAGTCTTTGGGGTCACAGAGGCCTGGATGCAAATGGCAGCTCTGCCCCTTCCTTGTACATGTTACTTCAACAGGGCCTCACTTTCCTTGTCTATAAACTAAATGAGACATTAATGCCCATTTCCTAAGGTGTGTTGAAGAGGTTAACTGTAGTAACACACCTGGTATGTGCCTGGCATGGGCGAAGTGCTTAGCAATCATCAGTAGTTAATATTACTTAACATCACGGGTTACTATGACTTTCATGAAGGTTGGAACAGCATTTCAGGGCATGAGTGGAGGTTCCTCCACAGCCCCAGCAGTGATTCCTGGGTCCCAGCTGCCTTGGGCCCACTTGCTTACCAGCTCTGGTCTTCTCTGAGGGAGATTTCTCTAGTCCCCATGGGGAGGAGGTTTTTCTCCATTACTTCTCATCAGAGTTGGACTAGGGGAGTGATGGAAGCCTTCTGGCCTATGGTACTTGTGACAGCTCCACCTGTCCCTAGAAGGTCACCAAGAAAAGAGGTCTGGAGGGACTTCTCTGGTGGTCCAGGGGCTAAGACGCCACATTCCCCATGCAGGGGGCCCAGGTTTGATCCCTGGGCAGGGAACTAGATACTGCATGGTGCAATTAAGACCCGGCACAGGCAAATACATTTTATATATATATATTTTTTAAAAACTAAAGAAAATGGGTCTGGAGACCCAGCTATGAGGAACTGGCTCTCGTACCCTGGTGTCAGCTCGAATGTCACTCTGCAGAGCCCCTTCCTGTCACTCTGTTGAAGGAGGCCTCAGGATCGTATCACCCTGCCTTCCTGACTGCAAGGCTCTGATCAGAATCTGGAATTATCTTATCAGCTGGGCTATAGGTTTACAGTCTACATTTCCACACTAGGAGGAAAGCTTCTTGAGGCAGAGTCCTGGTCTGTATCTTAGAGCCCAGTTTGGTGTGTAGCTCTCAACACGTCCTCAGTAAACATTTGCTGGATGAATGAATGGATGATGGCTCAGGAGATGGAAGGCATGTCTTGGTGGGAAGTACAACAAGACCAACGGACAGAAGGGTGAAGGCCGAGTCCATAAGCCCAGCTCTGCCCCAACCAGCTGTGTGACCCTGGGCCTCAGTCTCCCCATATGGACCAGGAAGTCTTTGTGGGGAGGAGCTACTAGTCCCTTCAGTTTCCAACTTCCTGTGCTTCCATGAGGTCCCAGGAGCAGCAACTCTAGGAAGCCTCATGGGCCCTCTGAAAAGCACGGCATCTCCATGATAAATGCAGCTGGTGTATTTTGAAATACATTGTTGATTTGATTGTGTCTGGGCTTTGAGTGACTAAGCACAGAGAATTCTCCCTTCCCTCAGGGCCACCACCATTAGTGAGTGACTCGGAGCACCTCCCCCATAGGCACATGCACACATGCACTCACTATCAAACCTGCTTGTACACACACACATACACTTGCTCATGTGTGCACACCATACGACACAAGTGAACACACACACGTACTCATACGCACATTCTCACTCAGACACACACATGCACACAGATGCTTACTCACACATGCACAGAGGTATTGGCATAAACACATGCACGCAGTCACACACTTTCACACTCCTACATGCTCACACTCATTTGCACACTCTCACATGCACTCACACTCACACATAAACTCACAGTGCTTATGTATTCAGTCACATGCTTGCACGTGCTCAGACTTCACCTTATATACAAAAGAACTCACAGACTCAACCTGCATATACTCACACATACACTCACACACATTCACGCATATCCACTCTCGTACTCACACATACTCACAATTACTATCACACATGCTCAGTCATACACACATGCCCACACTAATACACATGCTGCTAAGCTACTGATAAGGCACTTCAGTCGTGTCCGACTCTGTGCGATCCCATGGACTGCAGCCTACCAGGCTCCTCCATCAATGGGATTTTCTAGGCAAGAGTACTGGAGTGGGTTGTCATTGCCTTCACCATTTGGTTGCACAAGCCCAACCTCCACCCATCTGCAGCTTGCCTCTCCAGACCCGCCCAGGCCTGGCCCCATCTGATGCTGCTAGCTGCTCTCTCTTTTCCTTCTTGGTTCTATTTATTTTTCTTAGCCACAATGAGCATATTTGGAGAAGGATCTATTTTCACCGTATCTGGAAACATACTTCCCCTCGGCTGTGAGCTTGTCAGGTCAGTGAGAAGGCGCCTGGCCACCATGGCACAGGCTGAGGAGAAACCGGGATGGAGACCAAGAGCCCCAGAGGCCAGACAGCTTTCTAGGATAGTCTGGCTTTCCCTGCGGCTGAGGCCACTGCCTCTGAAATTCTTTTTGCATAACCCTGAGCTAAGGGTGGCTGCTCCCCATAGTGGCAGCTGTGGCTGGGAGTCTGGCCCACCTCTTTGCTCCTTTCATATGACATGAGGGTGCTCCTCACTCCTTATGACCTCTCTTTTCTAGGAAGGAGTCAAGCATTTGTAGATCATCTTGTCCCTCTCAGTTTTCAGATGACATGAGTTATATCTAGTGAACATTTCCTCTTTCCCAACCTGTGTAAACCCCTTTGCATACCTCATTTCATTTCAGCTTCATAAGGGACTCAAGAGACTGTGCTGTTAGTCTCCCATTTCACAGATGAGAAAACTGAGGCTCAGTTTTCTGTCATGTGCTTTAGGCTTGTCAAGAGACATGCCCAAAGCACACAGCAGTCTGGGCCAGAGCAGGGTCCATTTATCTTCCTATTGTTTAGGCTCCAAAAGCCTTGCTGTCCCCAGCACTCTCCCTGCAGAGCTGCTTGGAGATGACCAGGGACTGTGTGGGAGCTCTGGCTGGGTGGTCATAGGTTTAAATTGGGTCTCCCTGTGAGTGCTTACCCAGAGGGTGCCTCCTTTGTTGGTGACCTGGGTGGCTGCCATGCCCAGTCAGCTTCTGACTGCCAGGTATCAATCACACTGGTATTGAGTGTGGCAGGGCAGCCAATGGGCAAGGCAGGCCCCGGAAGGGTGCATGGCACATACAGAGCCTCTGAAACCCAAGGCCCTTCTCCAGCTTGTGCTTCCTTCCCTTCTGGATCAGAGTCCCTTCTGTCACACACATGCTCCAGTGTGATAGTCCTGGGAGGCGAACAGGGTAAGCCTTCATGCCCCAAGCAGAGTCCCTGGCTCTGTGTGCCCCTGCCCATCACAGTAAGGCAGTACACAGTAGGTGCTCAGTAAATGTTAGCTAAAATAAAAAGAATTTTTAAATGGCAAAAGATTTCAAGAGACATACCTCTAAAAAATATATACAGATGGTCAAGAAGCACATGAAAAGTTGCTCAACATCATAAGTCATTAGGGAAATGCAAATCAAAACCACAATGACGTATCACTTTACAACCCAAGATGATGGCTATGATCAAAAACATGGACAATCAAATGTATCAGTGAGGATGTGGAGAAATTAGAACCCTCATACACCACCATTGGAAATGTAAAATGCTACAGCCACCGTGAGAAACAGGTTCACCACAAGACCTCAGGTAACACGTGGTCACCACAAGACCACAGCAATTCTGTTCCTAGGTACATAACCAATAGAACTGAAACCATACGTCCACACAACTGTCTATATACCAATGTTTATAGCAGCATTACTCATAATAACCAAAATGTGGAAACAACTCAAATGTCCATCAACTAATGAATAAACAAAACATAGCATACCCATAAAAGGGAATATTATTCAACCATAAAAAGGAATGAAAAATGATACCTGCCACAGCATGGACGACTCTACAAAACATTATTGCCAAGTGAAAGATTCCAGGTGCAAAATACCTCATTCTATATGATTCCACTTATAGGAAATGTCCAGAACAGGCAAATCCAAGGAGACACAAAGTAGATTGGTGGTTGCCAGGAGCTGAGAAGAGGTAAAGAGGAGTATCTGCTAATGAATAGAGGGTTTCGGGGTTTCTTTTGGGAGTGATGAGAATGTTCTGGAATGAGATAGTGGTGAAGGTTGGACAATGCCATCCAACCATGAAAATGCTAACACCCATTGGATTGTAAACCTTATTTTTTATTTTTTAATATTATGATGTTTTACTTTATTTCATTATTTTCTCAATTTTTATTGAAATATAGTTCATTTATAATTAAATTGTACACTTTAAAAGGGGTGGATTTTATGTGATAGAATTATGAAAATAAGTTATATTTTAAAATACTCAAATGAACCTAACCAAAAAAAACTCAAGATAATCTCTATGGTGGGGAGGATGGAGGTCCAAATGCTTTTCCAAGGTCACGGGGAGGAATGATGTCAGTACTGTCAATGCAAATGCAATGAAAATGACATTCCTAGCTATTTGTTGAGCATTCTCAGGCTATTCACTATCTCATGTAATTCTTATCATAATGCATGCGGAAGTATTATTATCATCTCCATTTTACAGATGGGAAAACAGAGGCTCAGAGAAATGAACTGTCTTGCCTAAAAGACATATGAGTTTAGATCAGTCATCTCCAAATGGTTGAGAAAAATGACTCTATGTGACTTATTTTTTAAAACATTATTATTGTCCGTTTTGGTTTTTACGTGGCACTTGCACCCTCAATGCAAGAAAAAAAGGCAAGAATGCAAGTTGGTGCTACTGCCACCAACAGGCTGTCAGGGCCAAGAAGGGCCTGCCCTGGCTTCCAGGTCCCTTCTGGTCCCCAGGCTCAATCCTTGCCTTTTTCAGGGACAGGTGCTGACAAGCAGCCTTCAAGAAACCGGGCTGGAAAAGCCTGAGGGTAACTCTCCATGCTGGGCTGTTGTTCCAGAGGGCAGGAAACACACCATGTGCTCAGGCTAGGGGCCTCCACTGGCTCTGGCCCAAATTCTTTGGGGTTTTGGATAAACAAAGACTGCCCCATTTCACCTCTGTGTGACCTTTCTACATGTGTAGCCCTGGGTCGCAAGACCCAGGTCCCAGGAATAGCCCCTTCCTACCTAGCATGTGAGAAGCCCTGAGTGTCTGCGCTGGGTCCAGGCCAGGGGCAGGAGGGTGCCCGAGGCATTTCTACCCTGGAGCTTTGTGAATCGCTAAGAAGCAGCTTGCAGAATGATAAAGCGGGGGCCTTTGAGGTCTGATAGTCTGAGCTCAATCGCAGCTCTCCTGCCTTTTGGCTGGGTAGCTCTGAGCAAATCACTTTACTTTTGTAAGCCTCAGTTTCTTCATCTGTGTGTTGTTTGTTGCTGTCTTATCTAACTTTTTTGTGACTCCAAGAACTGTAGTCCCCTAGGCTCCTTTGTCCATGGGATTCTCCAGGCAGAAATACTGGAGTTGGTTGCCATTTGCTTCTCCAGGGGATCTTCCCAATCCAGGAAAGAACCCACATCTCCCGCATTGCAGGCAGATTCCTTACTCTCTGAGCCACCAGAGCAAGTCACTTTACTTTTCTAAGCCTCAGTTTCTTCATGTGTAAAATGGGGTAATAACTCAGAAGATTACTAAATAATTGTTGTAAGCCCACCATGTAAGACTATTGAGAAAATTAATTGAGGTGATGCACAAAAAGTGGAGGCCTAACTAAACAATATTAACCATTAATACACTTATGGGGACCATAGACCCAGAATCAGAAAGTCCAAAGGCTGACTCCCTGAGGTGGCACGCGTACATGTATACCTGCATGCACGCACACCTTTGTTTTCACATATGTTCACTGGTTGCCTACAATACATGTGATCTAACACTCAAGCTTTCATATTTGTGCTCACACGTAAACCCACAAGCACATGTGTATGCATGTGTGTGCGCACAGACTTTGTCTGTCTGAGGGCAGATCCTGGCAAATACATCTGCACACATGTACAGATGCACACTTACCTCCTGTCATGCATGTGAACGCATGTGCCTGAATTTGTTTCATTCACAAATGCATGTTCACACCCACAAACTTGCTATTCTCAGTGCCACCAATTGTGCACTGGTCACAGACCAGTGAGGAATGACCTCACTGGGTTCCCCAGTGGGCTTGGCAATCTCCTCCTCTGCATTCTCTGCCTGCTTGTCCCTCTGTCTGACCATGCCTTCTTGCCCTTTAAGGTGCAGCTCAAAACAGGCTCCTGCAGGAATCCTTCCCTTATACCTTATACCTTGGCATAGAGTGGTGGCACTGGAAGACACCGAGTTGAAATGAAGCAGGCTGATGAGCAGACACTGCAATTTATTCTCTTATCTCTGCACAAATCAAAGCCCGCAGAAGCCAACAAAGCCAGGGTCCTGTGGCTGCTCACCCCCAGGCCCTGGGCAGACCTGGGGACCAGGGGGTGCACTGTGCACCCTTCCTGGTACAAATCTTTCCCAAGCGGGGATGTCCCCAGTGGTCCAGTTGTTAGGACTCCGTGCTGCCAACGTGGGGGGTGCAGGTTCAATCCCCGGTCAGGGAAATAAAAAGATCTCGCGGACATGCAATATGGTCAAAAGATTTTTAAATTTAAATAAATAAATAAAAGGCAAAAGAATATTTCCCCAAGGCCCTCACGCAGGCACTACCTCCAGTCCCTGCTGCCTTGACCACTGAACTGTACCCCAATCCTGAGAGCAAGACTCCTCATGGGCTGGACAGGCCTGGGAGCAGATCTCAGGACTCAATTTGCTTGCTTTCAGTGGACAGAATTTTTCAGCCCACCAAAGGAGGTAGATTTTCCAAGGTGCCTGGAGATCTGTCCTCAAGCTGTGCTTCCCAGAGCTTGGTCCACTGTATCAGAAGCACCCAGATTAATGCATATTTCTAGGCCCACCCTAGTCTTTTTGACTCAGAACTGCTGAAGTGAAGCCCCAAAACTCAGCACTAACAATAAACACTCTGGTTCAGTCCTGGTTGAGTCGGAGAGTCACATATCCCAGTGCAAATTCTGGCACCGCCATTTACTAGCCCTTAGGCAGGTCCTTAACCCTACTGAGCCTTAGTCTTCTGGTCTGTAAAACGGGGATAATAACAGTGTGTACCTTGTGGGGCTGCTGTGGGAGTAAAATGAGATCATGAAAGAGAACTGTGCAGCACAGTGCCTACCTGGGCTCAGCAAACATGGGTTATTAGTAATACAGCTGAATCCTCCCGCCCAGGGACTTCTGAGTGAGGGACTGATTCTTGAGTTTCTCTTGCAGGGAGGGCCCTGGTGGAGAGCCTCTGGGCAGCAGGAAGCCTTGGCAGGGCAAGGCTAGTGGCTGGTATATGGGACCATGCCCTGATGTCCAGCCTTCACCCAGCTGAGGTCCAGGGCTCCACTTGCTGTATCTTCTGTTCTGGTTCCCCACCCACCGGCCACCTCCCTCTCTGTTCTGAGGCCCCAGGAGTCTAACTGGCTTGGCAACAGCCCTGGCACTCCCTCCAGCCTTGTAATAAAATAGCCAGCTCAGGTCAACTTTCCCTGGCAGGGAGGCTACCTGGCACAAAGAGCAAAAAGGAGGGGGGAAGCCTGGGGAAAGTTCCTTCAATGACAACTAATTACAGGCTAGTGTTCTTCCAGGGGTCAGTTGTCCCCCAAACCAAGGGACCCCCCCAGGAAAGGACTCTTCTTATCACCATTATCATTAATCATTTTGGGCCTTGCCATGAGCTAATAAATCTCATCTACCCTTAAACATTTTTTTAACTGAATTAAAAAATTATTTTATGTATGCATTCATTCAATCGGTATTGAAATGTCCACTGCACGTTGGGCACCAGAGCTCAATGCTGATCACCAAGAGTTGCAAACTTTTTCTTTAAAAGGTCATATAGTAAATATTTTCAGTTTTTCAGGCCAAACTACTCTGCTACTGTAGTAGGACAGTAACTATAGACAACAAGTAAACAAATGGGTGGATATGGTTGTGTTTCTATAAAACTTTATTTGTGGGGAGGGGCAAGATAGGGGTGGAGATTAAGAGGTACAAACTACTATGTATAAAATAAATGAGCTAGGACTTCACTGGTGATCCAGTGGGTAAGAATCTGCCTTGCAATGTAGGGGACATGAGTTCGATTCCTTGTTGGGGAACTGAGGTCCCACATCCTTTGGAGCAACTAAGCCTATAGGCTCTGGAGCCCAAGTGCCACATGATGCAATGAGGGCCCTTCATGCTGCAACTAAGACGTGAAACAGCCAAATAAATAAATAAATATTATAAAAAATAATGAGTTAAAAGGATATATGAGAAAATGGAATATAGACAACATTCTATAATTATAAGTGAAATATAACCTTTAAAAATGTGAATCACTATATTGTTCACCTGAAACTTATATAATATTGTATGTCAACTATACCTCAATTAAAAAAATAATAATTTGAAAACACAGTGGAAATGTACAACATGATACCAATTTTCTAATTAAAAAAGAACCTTTATATGTGGACACTAAAATCTGAATTTCATGAAATTTTCATGTGTCATGAAATTGTCTTCTTTTGATTTTTCCTAACCATTTACAATTCTAAAAATTATTCTTAGCTTGCAGGTGGTATAAAATAGGCAATAGCCAACAGGTCTCAGCTCACCAGCCCTGAGCTTAGCCCTCTGCACAAGAACTATGGAGTGTGCCAGGCCCCGTTGGTGCCAATACCTTTAACAGAGGGGAGGCCTTTGGAGCAGCTCAGTGCTGAGGCGGGGGAGAACTTCAAGCCCACTGCATCTCAGCCTCTGCAGCTCTCCCAGAGTCCTAATCTGGAACACCTACCCGATGAGTTGTTGAGAGAATGAAGGGGTTAGTGCATGCATGTACAGTGCTCCCACGAGCACCTGACATGGAGTTAGTGCTCAGCGCTCACTGACTCTCATCACAGTTCTTTCTCTCCCACACACCCTTGTACCAAACATGACTCTGGGCACAGAGCATCTGCTCAGTGCCTCCTTGCTAAATCCTATCCTCTGGAATGAGAGAAAAGGGCCTCTGACTCCCTGCCCAGAAGTCCTCTGGAGTCTGTACCTTGGACCCCCCCCCCCCCCCCCCCCGGGAGACTTTGCACTTTGGACTTACCTTGGAGAATTTCCTCCTTGGCTTCTTTGCCCCCAGTGAAACGATTCCCTAGTCACTCAGCCCACCCAAATGACTAGGGTTAGAGTATGTTGACATGAAGAGCTCTTGGCTGGTTGTGCTCCAAGGAGGAGGTGTGGAGGAGGCAGCTGCTTTGCTGGGGATGAAGGGAGCCAGGGCCTACCTCACCTGCCAGCCTAAGGTCTGAGGGGGTAGGCAGGCAGCCTAAGTTAAGGCCTTGGACATCTCAGTCCACAGGCCGAATAGCTCAACCCTTCAGCATTTTGCTCTCCTTTCCCAGTGGATGTCTAATTTGCTCTGCCTTCTAGAACTGCACTCCTCCCTTCCCTTCTAAGAGCCTCTATTACCTTATTTCATTTTTTCATAGCACTTATGCCTTTGTGAAATTGTATTATTTGTTTACTAAGCTTCCCCCGCCCCCCCCACCACACCCAGTCTTCCTTCCACTAGAATTTAAGCTGCTGAAGGGTCAGACTTTTGTCTACTTTAATCCTTACAATTGCCATCACAAGACAGATAATATCCCCTATTTAATAGCTGAGCATATTGAGGTTACCTGGTTCATGAGTGGCAGAATGAGGATTCAGGGCCAGCTCTGTCTAATAGTTAAAAGCTTACATTCCGAGTCTCTGCCGTAAGACAGAGCTTGATTAACCTGGCAAGATGGGAGTGGAGGGAGTGCATAGTCCTTGAGCTCCATAGTCCGTTTCCAGCAGCAGTAATAGGTCAGGAAGCATTCATGGGTGTACTAGGAACTTTCTCTGCCACTGCTTCAGGAGGCAAAGTCGAGTGGCCTTCATTCCTGCCTTCTCGGAGCCCATGGGATGTCTGGACATAGTCTAGTCTCTTCACTGCAGACCAGACTGTGCTAAGGCAGCTGCTCTGCTGGAGATTAAGGGAGCCAGGGCCTACCTCACCTGCCAGCCTAAGGTGTGAGGGGGTGGGCAGGCAGCCTAGGTCAAGGCCTAGGTTACAAAGTGCTTTACAGGTGCTATCTTAATCTGCTTAGGCTGCTGTAATAGAATAACAGAGACTGGGTGGTTTAAACAATAGGAATTTATTTCTTGCAGTTCTGAAGGCTGGGACGTCTAAGATAAAGTGCTGGCTGGTTCAGTTCTTGGGGAGAGCCCTCTTCCTGCGTTGTAGCCAGCCACCTTCCTGCTTATCCTCACAGGGCAGGGAGAGAGTTCCTCTCTCTTCTCTTCTTGGAAGGTCACTAACCCCATTCATGAGGGCTCCACTCTCATGACATAATTGCTTATCAAAGGCCACACCTCCAATTGCAACCACATTGGAAATTAAGGCTTCAACGTATGAATTTGGGGACAACACATTCAATCCACAGAAGGTGCTGTTGTACTCACAAACAGTGGAGTCAGGGAGGGTAGGTGGTGCCTCAAAGAGGGCATTTTGGGCAGAGATAGCAGCAGAGCAAAGGCCAGTTAGGGCCTGTAAGGGATCTGAAAGGACAGAGTCTAGAAAGTTTCAGGGAAAGGGCAGTGATAGTGTGAAAGGTGGTTGAAAGGTAAGTTGGGGTCAAATCATCTAGGGCCTATAAGAGATAGACAGGACTTTCTAGAGCCTGCACAGCAGATGATAGCATGGACAGAACAACTAATGACTGTGTTAGGCACTTTACATTTTCTGAAGCACTTCTTCTCTGTTCTCACAACTGGTAGTATGTAGATAAGAGAGGCACGTTTAGGATCTGGAGTCTGGGGTCTGCTCCACCCAAGTAGAAATTGCATATACATGAACAAGTCACTTCACATCTCCAGGTCTCACCTTATTCCTCTCTGACGACAGGGTCCAATTTTCAGCACTTGAGAAAGCATTACACAAAATCACACACGTGAAGATGTTGAATTTAACTTCTGGTCCTCAGTGTTTTACTGTAAAACTGGGACAGTCTTGTCCAGTCTGATTTAGGGGACCATGGCCGTGATGTTGTAAGCGAAGGCCCAAATTATCAAGACTCTTTTTACGCAGGTCCTTCAATAGTTTGTTCCTTTTGGCACATGAAGCCAGGGAAGGTAGGGTTTCTTGGTTGATGGGCTGGGAGCTTTAGAGAAGGGGCTTTGGCTACTTTAACAGCATCTCTTAGTATGCTCAGAATATTTAATTTATTTCAGACATGTAGGGATAGCAAACACCCTCTTCCAACAACACAAGAGAAGACTCTACACATGGACATCACCAGATGGTCAACATCGAAATCAGACTGATTATATTCTTTGCAGCCAAAGATGGAAAAGCTCTACACAGTCAGCAAAAACAAGACCGGGAGCGACTGTGGCTCAGATCATGAACTCCTTATGGCCAAATTCAGACTTGAAGAAAGTAGGGAAAACCACTAGACCATTCAGGTATGACCTAAATCCAATCCCTTATGATTATACAGTGGAAGTGAGAAATAGATTTAAGGGACTAGATCTGATAGATAGAGTGCCTGATGAACTATGGATGGAGGTTCGTGACATTGTACAGGAGACAGGGATCAAGACCATCCCCATGGAAAAGAAATGCAGGAAAGCAAAATGGCTGTCTGGGGAGGCCTTACAAATAGCTGTGAAAAGAAGAGAAGCGAAAACGAAAGGAGAAAAGGAAAGATATAAGCATCTGAATGCAGAGTTCCAAAGAATAGCAAGAAGAGATAAGAAAGCCTTCCTCAGCAATCAATACAAAGAAATAGAGGAAAACGACAGAATGTTGTTGTCTGAGCCAGACATCCTGAAACGTGAAGTCAAGTGGGCCTTAGAAAGTATTACTACGAACAAAGCTAGTGGAGGTGATGGAATTCCAGTTGAGCTATTTGAAATCCTGAAAGATGATGCTGTGAAAGTGCTGCACTCAATATGCCAGCAAATTTGGAAAATGCAGCAGTGGCCACAGGACTGGAAAAGGTCAGTTTTCATTCCAATCCCAAAGAAAGGCAATGCCAAAGAATGCTCAAACTACCGCACAACTGCACTCATCTTATACGTTAGTAAAGTAATGCCCAAAATTCTCCAAGCCAGGCTTCAGCAATATGTGAACCGTGAGCTTCCAGATGTTCAAGCTGGTTTTACGAAAGGCAGAGGAACCAGAGATCAAATTGCCAACATTTGCTGGATCATGGAAAAAGCAAGAGAGTTCCAGAAAAACATCTATTTCTGCTTTATTGACTATGCCAAAGCCTTTAACTGTGTGGATCACAATAAACTGTGGAAAATTCTGAAAGAGATGGGAATACCAGACCACCTGACCTGCCTCTTGAGAAACCTATATGCAGGTCAGAAAGCAAAAGCTAGAACTGGACATGGAACAACAGACTGGTTTCAAATCGGAAAAGGAGTACGTCAAGGCTGTATATTGTCACCCTGCTTATTTAACTTATATGCAGAGTACATCATGAGAAACACTGGGCTGGAAGAAGCACAAGCTTTCTTCAAGATTTCTGGGAGAAATATCAATAACCTCAGATATGCAGATGACACCACCCTTATGGCAGAAAGTGAAGAGGAACTAAAAAGCCTGTTGATGAAAGTGAAAGAGGAGAGTGAAAAAGTTGGCTTAAAGCTCAACATTCAGAAAACGAAGATCATGGCCATCTGGTCCCATCACTTCATGGGAAATAGATGGGGAAACAGTGGAAATAGTGTCAGACTTTATTTTTTTGGGCTCCAAAATCACTGCAGATAGTGACTGCAGCCATGAAATTAAAAGACGCTTACTCCTTGGAAGGAAAGTTATGACCAACCTAGACAGCATATCCAAAAGCAGAGACGTTACTTTGCCAACAAAGGTCAGTCTAGTCAAGGCTATGGTTTTTCCAGTGGTCATGTATGGATGTGAGAGTTGGACTATGAAGAAAGCTGAGCAGCGAAGAATTGATGCTTTTGAACTGTGGTGTTGGAGAAGACTCTTGAGAGTCCCTTGGACTGCAAGGAGATCCAACCAGTCCATTCTAAAGGAGATCAGTCCTAGGTGTTCTTTGGAAGGAATGATGCTAAAGCTGAAACTCCAGTACTTTGGCCACCTCATGCGAAGAGTTGACTCATTGGAAAAGACTCTGATGCTGGGAGTGATTGGAGGCAGGAGGAGAAGGGGACGACAGAGGATGAAATGGCTGGATGCATCACCGACTCGATGGACCTGAGTTTGAGTGAACTCCGGGAGTTGGTGATGGACAGGGAGGCCTGGCGTTCTGCGATTCATGGGGTCGCAAAGAGTCGGACACGACTGAGCGACTGAGCTGAACTGAACTGAGGGATAGACACACAAAACACCGATTAACACAAAACACCGATTAGCACAAACCTGAGCGGTGAGGCGGCGCAACTACACTGATGCAGGCCAACTCCCGCCCCCTTAAAGGACCAGATCTTCCAGTGCCCCGCCTCCGCCGTACGAAAACTGCCAATCAGCGAGTGAGTCACTCGGTGATGCCATCTTCTCGCGACGAAGTCGCTTGTCGGCGGAGTTTCCTGATGACAGAGCCCGTGCGCCGAGGCTATGGGCAGCCGGGAGGTGCTGGGCCAGGCGGCTCGGTTGGCCTCCTCAGGTCTGCTCCTTCAGGTACTCTGGGGAACCGGCCCCAGCCCGTCTTGCAGCCGGGATTCACGGGGAGGCCCTCGGGCCCTTGAGAGCCCATTCGGGCCTGGACACAGCTAATACGGAGGGGTTTGGCGAGAGGCGGTGGCGCCTGAGAGGGGACACCTGGGCCCAGAGCTGGGAGACTGCAGACAAATCACTTCCCTTTTGAGCATTCTATTTCCCATATGGCAGTAGGGGAGGGATGCCTCGGGTGCTCTAGAATTTCTTTTTTTTAAGGCAGTTTTTTTTGTTTGTTTAATTTTTAAATCCATGTTCCACTCCTTATCTCAAACACTTTTTTTTCAAACTTTGACCACCACTGAATTCAGAGAGACGTTATGGCATAGCTAAGAACAGGGACCTGGGTTCAGACAGGCCTGATTTGGAATCTTGGTTCTCTCATGTGCTTGCTGCATGACTGAAAACTCCTCATAAAATGGGAGTAATAACAGTACCTAGGTCATAAAGTTGCTGTGAGGCTGGGTTGGGCTTATATGGATAATTGTTACTTAACACAGTAGTATGTTGACTACATCTTCCTTCCGGCAGCGTGACCGTGGACAAATCACTTACTCTTCTTGGCATCTTTATCATCTGTCAGATGTGGTGGATGCCAGTTGATCCGAATGTTATCGTAAAGATTCTTTTAACCCTAGAACCAGGTCATTCATGTATTTCATTTTTTCTCTGTCTTGCTCTTGAGCCTTTCAACCCTTACTCACAAAAGCCCTGAGTCTACTCTCCGCCTTATTTTAGAGAGGCAGCTTTTCTCATGGAGGTTGAGAGAAAGAATGAGGCAGACCGCGTTAGGGCCTTGTCACTTGCCAAGTGCCTGCCTTTGGTGAAAATCTCTTGACTTCTACAGTCATCAGTTTCTCATCTTAAATGAGAATGATAATGCAACCTCATAATATCATTAGGCATACTGTAAATACTTACTAAATGTTAGCTGTTTTTATTATGGTGAAAGTGAAAGTGAAGTCGCTCAGTGGTGTCCGACTCTTTGCGACCCTGTGGACTATAGTCCACCAGGCTCCTCAGTCCATGGGATTCTCCAGGCAAGAATACTGGAGTGGGTTGCCATTTCCTTCTCCAGGGGATCTTCCCGACCCAGGGATCGAACCCAGGTCTTCCACACTGTGGGCAGACGCTTTAACCTCTGAGCTACCTAATACGAACTTTTAAAATGGTCATTGCAGGAATGAAATAGGATGAGCTACGTAAGGCACGTAGAATTCCTTGCACAAATATGCACTTAGTTAGCTATTCATATAACCCTGAATCTCGAGTTACTTGGTTGTATTTCTTTTCTATTTCACCACATTGATAGCTGTTTGAATTCAGTACTTTATCCACAATGTTGATTCTTCAACCTTTGACGATATCTTACTACTGAGGTTGGCTTCATAAAAAGAAAACAAGTCATAGCAGAAAAGCCACTAGCCTAGGTGTCTGATGGCCTTAGCCATAAGGTCAAGCTGGGTCATTTGCTTTTCATGTGGCAGATCCCTTTGCTCTGAGACTTACTTGCTTCCTGTGCATTTACCTGGTTGCTTTTAGGGATCAGCTAATTAACAGGTGTGAAAGGGCTTTTCAGAAAAAACTATCAAGTCCTTTACAAAGTTAAATGAAGACTTTGTTGCTAATAAGGGCCACAATATGGAGCAAATAATGGGGAATGTGAACAACCTCATAGCTTCATTAGCTCAAACCTTAAGCCAATTATGTATGGATATGGCCTGAGACATTAAGTTTATTACCAACAATAACTTTGAAGTTAACATAAATGTGTTTATGTGTTTATTTATTTTTTTTGATCACAGCATGTGGGATCTTAGTTCTCCAACCAAGGATGGAACCCACATCCCTTGCACTGGTAGTGTTGAGTCTTAACCACTGGACCACCAAGGAAGTCTGTGTGTGTGTGTGTTTAATAGCCATAATGTTTAGGTTTCTTGGAGTGTTTTAATTCAATCTTGTGTGCTTTCTCAAATTATAATGCAGGCACTTGAGGTACAGTAGTTTTGCAATTACACTCTGTTCTGCAAGAATTTGAGAGTTTATTGCCTGTCTTCACTCTGAGCCAGCCATAGTGAAATTATTAATTCCGTTTATTGTATGCATTTTTCAAAAATGCTTTCACTTCTATGGTGTTGCTTGGTCCTTGTTATCAACTCTGTGAGACAGGTAGCCTCATTTGACGGGGGTGAAAATTGAAGCTTACAAAAATTCGAAGACAAATTTAGCTAAATGGTGAGTTGAGATGCTGAGCTGAGAAAATTTTTTCTGTTAAGAGCTGCATGAATTCGTTTCAGATCTCTGAAACTGAATACAGAATTTGGTGTTTTATGTATGTACCAGCATGTTTCTCAGGAGAGGCTACCGAGCTTTCCTGAGATTTTCAAAAGGTCATCTTGGACTCCATAAAGATTAGCATTGTGATGTCTTGGCGTTGGAGACCTTGCTACTTTGTGACACTTTGGGGACCATGTTAGACTGCAGTCTCCCTTTTGGTCATACCTTTTCCCAGAGATATACTGTGTGAAATATCACTGTGGTCCATTGGCATACTTCAGTTGAAACTTCCAGATAATAACTGTTCACGTGTAACTCAGAGTGCTTGACACAGAAGTGATCTGTCATTTGCATCATTTGCTCTGGAGTGCCCTTGAGTTACACCTGTGGTGCTGTGAGGTTGCAGAGGGGTGTCATTTAGTGAGGCTTGCACCCCAGCCATTATCCTCATTTGGCAACCTCATTTAATCACAACCTGTTTTTTTCTGTCTCATGGGAAGAATTCTTTGTTCAGGTGGTTTTTTTGAATTGACAGGCTTGAAAATCTTGGGGCATTTCCTTTGCCAATGGCATTAGCTAGACTGTTTTCCTTTTCCCTCTGTTTTATATTATTGCAGTTGTTTAAAAGATATTTCATCTTCTCTCTGGAAAGCAGCAAATATTCAGTAAATGCGTATAGCCTTTTCTGGTTCCTAACTGACAAAACTAAAGTTCAAAGAGATTCAACGTCAGTATCAGATCCTTAGGTATTACTAAGCACAAAAGAAGGAGACATTAGACTCCATGATTCCTGCTAAGTCTGCTGTATCATGCGGGCTTCCACTTGCTAAGTGCATGCTCTTTCTAAATCGGTTGGAGTGAGGGCCATTGTGAAGCACTAACTAGAATTCCCTTTTTGCCCACTGGAGTGCCTGACTTTACAGCTTCTCTCTTCTTATCAGTAAACTAGGGAGACTTCCAAGCACCTTGGGTTCTTTGACCATTGTGCACGAGTACCAAGAGACCCCAAGGAAAGATTTCAAAAGCAGTACAGACAGCTTGAACATTTTAGAAAGAATCTCTCCGACAAAGCTTCTGTATGTCATTACATTAAGAAGAGCAGCCATCTTGTGTTCATTTCAGCAAAGTAAACCTTCCCAATATAGTTTATTCTTACATATTTGTCTTCTTTTTTTGGTAGGTGTTGTTTCGATTAATCACCTTTGTCTTGAATGCGTTTATTCTTCGCTTCCTATCGAAGGAAATCGTTGGCATAGTGAATGTCAGGTAAGAAGGAGTGTACCCTGGCATTGTCCACAGCTTGCATCCCTAGTTGGGTTTTCTTCAAACCTTGTACCTGTGTGTCACTCTCAGATTCTAGAATCTTGGACCTTTACCGGAAGCAGAGTGTTTCAACAGTGGGCAGAAGAGGAGCGTGCTGGGTTTGGGGGATGAGCGGGCGATGTTGCTTTTAATGGACCCATGGTGTGTTTTCCATTAGCTGCCTCCAAATGCACATTTCTCTGCCAGCTCTTCCGCTGTGCCTGCTCTTAGAACCCAGGAGAGGAGTGGGAGTAATTCACTGCGAACTCCAACTCAGGTATAATCCTGTGTTCTTGTCCTGCTGACAACAAAGGAAGCAGGAGTTCTGCAGATCGTGAAGATGTGCTTTGTAATTGCAGGGCCAGAGCAGCCACCTTCCCTCTCTCCTTAGTGAATTTTATAATTGGAAAGTGACAGTGGGATGAGAACTGAGTCCTTGTCATCAGATCCTCGGAGGCTCTTAGAAAGCCAGCTTGCTTTGTCTTTTAGACTCTGTTTCCTCTACTCTCCTCCTGTCTGTTCATGGACACCCACACATATTCTGTCTTCACAAATGACACAAAAGTATATGAAGCGATAAGCGTGCTCAGTATAGCTCAGGTTCACAGGTGTGTCTTCACATTCTGGTAAACAAGACAGTATGTTCCAGACAGCGTTTTGCATCTATAATGATACTTACTGAACATATGCTCTTGGTGCTGTTCACAGAGCTTTAATGAAGCTCTCAAACTTTGGTGGGTAGAGGAATCATCTGGTGAGCTCTGTACTAGGTGGGGCTGAGGAGGAGCCCAGGAACTGCACGTTGATAGTTTTTTCAGGTGATTTTGAAGTAGGGGCCATACTTTGAGAAATGCTGTTGTAGAAACAGGAAGGAAGAGGGCCATGGTCTCTTAGGTTCTCAGACTTTAAAGCAGTTTGGGCCTCTGCCCAGCTGGCCTTCCCCAGATTGCCAGATGCCTGTACTGACAGCCTTTGTCTGGCCTGTCCACCTGCTTAAGGTATGGTTCACTCTCATCTGGGCTGATGCACTGAGTTGCAGGATGGTCCTTGGGCAACCTCAGGTACCTTTGCGCTGCACCGTCCCCACTCTGGCTTCACCCAGGTCACTGCCTGCTGAGGAAAGGGAACCATAGCTACTCTTTGCTAAGGTGCAGGAGGATCCACCTAGGTGCTGCCCTCCAGGAAGGATGCAGACAGGCCCAGCTCATCTGGGTTACAGCAACCCCAGTCATGGCTGCCAGCCTCATTGCCTGTATTGAGATTTTCCACCCAGGAGAGCCTCAACTTCTTTCACAGGGGCCATTAGGACACCAGTGTCATGGTGGCCAGGAGGCCCTCTGTGTGGGGTCATATCTTGTCCTTTTTTCCTCCTTATGGTCAGAGCCACACCTCTGCATAGGCACAAAGGCTGCAGCCTGTGGGGGCCGCTGTGGCAGTTTCTCTCCTAGGCGTAACTCTGTGGGCACACACTCATATGTCCCTTACTGGGTTCCTAACTCGGTTACTGTGTGGGTCCAATTAGTTGGGGAAGGGGCTTCTGTAAGAAGCCATTGCTCCTCCATATCACCATCAAGATAACTGAGACTTTTCCTCCTCCCGGTTGCTGGAAAATCCCCAAAGTTGTCTATGAAAAAACTACACATCATATTGGTTTCTGCTTTTCCTTTATAGGCTAACACTGCTTTACTCAACCACCCTCTTCCTGGCCAGAGAGGCCTTCCGTAGAGCATGTCTGAGTGGGGCCGCCCAGCGAGACTGGAGCCAGACCCTCAACCTCCTATGGCTCACGTGAGTTGTGCTTTGGCCACAGACAGTTTCACGGAGGCAAGTGTAGTAAGTGTGAGAAGTTAAACAGCATTTCTTGCCTAAAGCTGAATAGTCTCCAGCTTGGGTTTTGCAGTGGACTTCTGGGCCTTTGGCATGGGGCAGGAAGGGGAGGACGTCTGTGTGAAGGAGCTTCCCTGGCTGTTTCCTCTCAGGACAGCCAGGAGCCAGGAGGCGGCTTTGGGTGAGGGTTTCTATGCTACGTTTCTAGCCCCATTTCTACCCCCTTCAGCCTCAGAAGCAACAGAGGCTGTTTCTGCTGTTTTGATTCCCACTGAGCCTGTGCCATCTTTTTTATTCCTAACCATTTCTCTTTACAGTGTGTTCTGATCTTTTAACAGCCACTTATTATTTTTTGAAAGCCTTTGAAGTGTTTCTTTGTATCCTTCCTCCATTTTGTTTTGTTGATTTCACTTTTGAGCCTTTTAGATTATTCTTGAGAGCCAAGTATATCAGCTAAAAATTGTAATGGCTCTTCTGCAGTTTAGATCCTGCCGAGAGGGCTGGTGGTTCCAGTGGTTTCCCAGTCCTTCCCTTGCATAACTCTTTATTACCTCATGGAGGTGACTGTTGTAAGGGCTGGTAGGTGTTTATTTTATTAGAGAATGACGGTTAGCCACCCAGTCATGCTGAAGAGCCTTCTGGTCACACCTGAAGGGATACTGTGCACTGGACTACCAGTTATTTGGAGTATAAGGCCAGCTCTATGCCATCCTTTAGTCATTCTAAGTGAAAACAGCTGGCACTTCTGGGAGTTATAAATCAGTGTAACACAGTGGATAGGAGCAGGCTTTGGAGTCAGATCAGGATTGAGTCCTGCTTCTGCCCTTGACTAGCTATTTAAGACCTTGGCCAAATTACCCAATGCCTGTCAGTCTTAGTTTCTTCATCTTGTAAGTGGGGGTAATGACAGAGTATTATGGTGAGGACTCAGTGAGATAAACGGGGTGAATCATAGTGCCTGGCATGTAGTAAGTGCCTGAATAAGTGGTAGCTGTTTTTATCATGACTATATTTCTTTTCTGTTCAGTGTTACTATTTTAATATATATTTATTTTTATTGTTATATTTAGCATATTAAAAGACATTTTCTTCCCTTTTCTAGAGTCCCTTTGGGTGTGTTTTGGTCCTTGTTCCTGGGCTGGGTCTGGCTACAGTTGCTCGAAGTGCCTGATCCTCACGTCGTCCCCCACTATGGAACTGGAGTGGTGATGTTTGGCTTCTCAGCAGTGGTGGAACTTCTGGGAGAGCCCTTCTGGGTCTTGGCACAAGCACATATGTTTGTCAAGCTCAAGGTCAGTGTGCTTTCTGCTCTGAATGAGAAATGAGAAGAATAAATGAAAGAGTGGTTTTTAAAAAATGCTTTTATAAGAGAGAATGCTCTTCAAATTTGCATGTGAAATGTATTTGAGAAAAGGTAACGCAATCAGTTTAGTTCATTCACTTGAGATTCGTCAGATGGGCTTGGTTGAAATTTACCTCTGCTGCACTATTAATGAAGAACAGGTTTGCTAATAGAGAAGTTACTAGTTTAAATAAGAATTTAAGAGGACCAGAGAGGTTTTTCAGGTTTTCCTAGTGATTCTGTTTAATTGCATAATAATATTAACTTTTTATCTTTTAAAGTGTATTATTTGATACATACAAAACAATTTAGTATATAGTCTATAAATCTTAAAGATCCTTGAACCTACTACCCAACCCAAGAAATAGAGCAGTATTTTTTTTTTAAATTAAAAAAATTTTTAATGTGGACCATTTTTAGTTTTGGGTAGCCATTCCCTTCTATACGATGTCTTTCCAAGCCGCTAATCGAACACAGGTCTCCTGCACTGCAGGCAGATTCTTTACTGTCTGAACTACCACCAGGGAAGCGGTACATACAAAACAATACAGTATATAGCATATATATAAATCTTAAAGATCCATGAATCTACTACCCAACCCAAGAAAGAGAGCAGTATTTTTTTTAAACAACAAAAATTTTTAATGTGGACCATTTTTAAAGTCTTTATTGAATTTGTTAAAGTTTTTCTTCTGTTTTATGTGTGGTTTTTTTGGCCAAAAGGCATGTGGAATCTTAGCTCCCCTACTAGGGATCAAACCCCACTACATTGGAAGGTGAAGTCTTACTTACTGAACTGCCAGGGAAGTCTCAAAGTGGACCATTATAAATACTGTGTCCAACCATATTACCCACCCACCCCTACCACCAGGGTAACCATTATCCCAGATTGTCTGGGATTCCTTTGCCTCTTCAGTTTTAATAATGTCTGTAAAGTGTACCCTTTACTATGGGTTTGCAGGTGATTGCTGAGAGCCTGTCAGTAATCCTCAAGAGCGTCCTGACAGCCCTTCTTGTGCTGTGGTTGCCTCACTGGGGGCTGTACGTTTTCTCTTTGGCCCAGGTAAGAGTTATGACTTTTAACTTTTGTATAATCTGTTTCTCCATCTGTTTTCTACTTCTTGTTCCTGTTACTGCGTGGTTTACATTTGCGGTATTCATGCATGTGGAGAAGGCTGTAAGTTCTAGAAAGATGGTCTTGGCACTGCTTCTCCTCTGGCTGCCACGTCTGCCCACTGTGAGGGGGACATGAAAGCTTGTTCTCATACATGAAAGCTTCTTTAGATGTTCTGTGGGCAAGCCTGTATCAAACTGATCTTTGATTGTCTGACAGTCTTCTGGAGGAGAAAAAAAAGCAGCAAGGGGGTAGGGTAGGAATCAAATTGCCTGTTATTTTCCCTGAATTTCAATCAGTCGTTTTCAGAATAGCAGGAATCTCTGCCAAGCCTCTTTTAAACTTAGATTGAAATCGTTCCTAATTCAGAGGGCGTGAATCAAGTCATAGGAGGTATGTTTTCAGTTTTAGCAGTTTTGGCTTCAGTTCTATCCCATTCTCTAGTTCTAATTCATCTTTCTAGTTCTATTAAATATATAACTTATTTTTGTTGTTGTTGTTGTTTTTGCTGTTTAGTCACTAAGTCATATCCCTGACTCTTTGTGACCCCATGGACTGTAGCCTGCCAGGCTCTTCTGTCCATGGAATTTTCCAGTCAAGAATACTGGAGCAGGTTGTTATTTCCTTCTCCAGGGGATCTTCAGGACCCAGAGATCGAACCCGTATCTCCTGCCTGGCAGGTGGATTCTTTACCACTGAGACACCTGGGAAGCCCCCTATAGCTAGACTATAGGTGCTAATTTAAAAAATGAAACCTAAGATCAAATAGTTATCCGACCATCTCATAGTTGAAACTAATTTGTAATTTTTCTTAATATATTGGAAAGCAAATTAAAATTCTTAGTAATGATTTATGTGAAAATGTTTTCCTGTGTCCTAGGCAAAAACTGCAGATATTTTTGTGAAACATAGAAGAGCTAGATTTAAAATTGTAGATTAAGAATGAGAATTGCTTCCTAAGAGCAGCTTGCAACAATTGCATGTTTTAGAAATGTTACTTCTGATTATTTTTGCCACCGTTTATTAGATCTAGAACTGCCGTTCTCAATGTTCATCATTGTTTGTGCTGTACTCTCCCTAATAGGATTGGAGGGTCATAGAGATGCCCAGTTATTGGTTGATTCTTCTTGGGAAAGGTACTTGCTTTATGATTTTCTGATTGTTGTAGCTCCCACCCAGGGTACGTCATGGATCATAGGTCAGCTAGGCCAGTTCTGAGTTTGAGTTTTATTGGCGTCCTTATCATAAGACTTGTGGAAGTTCTTCTCTGGGACATTGTCAGTCTCTGTGGGAGAGGTTGAAGAGTTAACAGCATCTCATATCAGCAGGGGAGCCCCACCTATGGCGCTCGGATTCCCCTTTTTCCAGCTTGCCTCCCGGTTCCTCCTGAAGCAGGTCCCTCAACCCTTGGCATCATGACTCAAATAAAAAGAGTCAGTCTAGAATGATAAAGAACCCTCACAATTCAATAACAGAAAACAAACCACCCCAGAAGTGGGTCAAGGACTTGAATAGGTATTTCTCCAAAGAAGATATATAAATAAGCGCATGAAAAGATGCTCAGCATCATTAGTCATTAGGCAGATGTAAATCAAAACCACGATGAGATACTGTTTTGCACCCACTAGGATGGCAGTTATCAAAAAGATAGGAAATAGCAAGTGTTGTTGAAAATATGGAGAAATTGGAATACTCATACATTGCTGGTAGAAATGTAATATGGTGCAGCTGCTTTAGAAAACAATTTAGCAGTTCCCCAAAATGTTAAATATAGAACTGCCACATAATCCGGCAATTCTACTCCTAGATATATAACCCAAAAGAATTGAAGACAGGTGATCAAACAAAAATTTGTATACTGATGTTTGTATAATACTATTCATGATAGTCAAAAGGTGGAAGCAACCAAATGTTCATCAGCTGATGAATGGATAAACAAAATATGGTATATCTATATAATAGAGTATTATTCAGCCGTAAAAATGAAATACTGATATGTGCTATGATGTAAATGAACCTCGAAAGCATTGTGCTAAGTGAAAGAAACCAGGCAGTAAAGGCCACCCATTATATGATTCCATTAATATATAATGTCCAGAGTAAGTGAGTCCATAGAGATGGAAAGCAGATTAGTGGTTATCAGGGGATAGAGGAATGGAGAGTGACTGCTTAATGGGCCAAGAATTTCCTTTTAGAGATGAAAAATGTTCTGGAATTAGATAGTGGTGGTGGTTATACAACATTGTGAATGTACTAAAAACCACTGCATTTTATGCTGTAAAATGATTAAAATGGTCAACGTTATGTGAATTTTTCCTCAATTAAAAGGAGGGGCAGGGATCCTGTAGTTAGGATATTCTGTGAAGAGATTGTTGCTCCTCCCCAGGCTCTGGTCAGCGGGATGTTGACAGAGGCAGGAAAGGGGGCTGGAAAAGGTGCTTGTTACAGAGGACGTAGGCATTAGATGGTGTGGCTCCCACAGCACTCCTTGTGTCTTAAAGGGTTTGAGGCATGAAAGAAGGAGGGTGGGTGGCAGGTCTGTCCTCAGGCGTGGATGGGTTTGGAAAGCAGAGGGCCTACACCTGCTAAATCCAGACTCCTCTTAGTCCTTGATGTGTGCCTTTTTTACACATTAAGCCTTGGTATTTCCAGATTGAAAGTGGTGCCTGGAGATCCCAGTCCTTGACCTTGTGCAGTGCTGTTCTCAGGCTGAGAGTGGACAAGGGAACTTGTAAGAAGGGGCTCTTGGGATGCTCCTCCCCAACCTGCAGACAAAACCCCAGGCTGCTGCTCCTCACCAGAAGCCACTTTCTGTCTCAGATGGGAAGAGGGAGGGATTGTGGGGCCTTTTATCACCTCTTCCCTCCCAGTCCTGTGGTAGCTCTTGCCTTGCCCATGTGCTGGGCAGAGAGGAGAGCCAGCAGCTTAATTTTGCCTTTTAATCATAATGTCACAGGTTTCCAGGGTTCATAGAAAATCCCCAGCCCTGGATGATGGCACATCCCTGGATATTAGCACAGCCAGGACACATGGATCCTCACGGTGTGCTGTCTAGGTGGGAAAGCCGTCCCTTTGGCCAGATACAAATCTTCTCAGAACGTATCTGACATTGCTGTGTGGTTGCCCTAGTGGCTATCTATCATGGAAGTTATGTTCTGCCTGCCTGGAAGAACTATGCTCCCAGTCAGGTGGAGTGTTGTGATGCCTTCCCCAGAGATGCTGCAGTGGAGCTGAGTGTTAGTGACTAGTACTGTTTTCCAGAAGGTGAGTCATTGCTCAGTAGAAAGTACAGTTAATTAAGACAGTTCTATTTCTTGACTGGCCTTTAAGGTCAAATCTATAGGCACATCTTAGTTATGGTGATCATGGTGGTGGTTTAGTTGCTGGGTTTGTAGCCTGCCAGATTCCTCTGTCCATGGGATTTCCCTTTCCCAAGCAAGAATCCTGGAGTAGGTTGCCATTTCCTTCTCCAGGAGATTTTCAGGACCCAGGGATTGAACCCTCATCTCCTGCATTGGCAGGTGGATTCTTTACCAGTGAGCCACCCGGAAAACCCCTTCTTAATTATGCTTACATTAAAACAGTGTAATTAAAACCCACTGTTTTCTTTTTTTCAGCTTTTCTATACTATAGTTCTGGTGCTCTGCTATGTTATTTACTTTGCAAAGATATTGGGCTCCCCAGAATCAGCCAAGCAACAAACTCTTCCTGTCTCCAGCATGACAGATCTGTTACCCAGTATGACAAAAAGTAGAGTAAGTAATGTATTTTGTCTCTTATCATTTTAATCACAGATGCTGGTTATCCTTGAGGGAAAGAAATGACAATTTATTGTTTATAGTTACGATAACAAAGATAATTTGATAATTCACGTTTATGAAGTGCCTGTTATGTGCTCAGCCAAGGTTTCTAAATCTTGGCACTAATGACAATTTGTGTGGCATGATTTTTTTTTAATTAAAAAAAAAACTTTTATTGAAATGTAGATAATTTATAATGTTGTGTTAGTTTCAGGTGTACGGTACAGTGATTCAGTTATAGATACATAATGTATATATGCACATATATATATTTGTTGTTTAGTTGCTAAGTCGTGTCCAACTCTTGTGGCCCCATAGACTGTAGCCCGCCAGGCCCCTCTGTCCCTGGGATTTGGAGTGGGTTGCCATTTCATTCTCCGGGGTGGGCCACATAATTTTTGTTGTGTGGGCTGTCCTTTGCATTGTAGGATGTATAGCGGCGTTCTTGATCTTTACCCACTAGATACCAGTAACTACCACCCCTCAGTTGTAACAACCGAAAATATCTCCAGATGCTCCCCTGGGGTGCAGAACTGCCCCCAGATGAGAAACCCTCTGCCACTCTCTGTGCCAGATGATTTACATACCATATTTAATGGTTACAGCAACTCTTTGGGGCTGACATTGTTATCTCTCTTTTAGGGAGGAAGAGCTGAGGCTTAGCAGCTAAATACTTGCCTGGGGTGGGGGTCAGAGGGAGGCCAGGAGCCGGATAGGCGTGACTCCCAGCAGAGCACAGGCTCTCCCCCCATGCCTGCTCTCTCTGTTCTGCTCTGCTGCCGTCTCTTGGTTTTTCCCGGGGCCTGACCTCCAGCATGGGCAGTCTGGAGGTGCTGATGTAGCCGAAGGCCCCTGCAGGGTTCCTTTGTCTAGTGTCAGGCCACTCTCTCAGGCGATCCGCTTCCCCAGGTAGACAGTTGAGGCTTCCAGAGGCTGATGGGTGGGAGGGAGGCATAATCTCTTTCTACTCAACACTTCAACTCTCGGTCCATTTGACTTTATCTCCCGACTCTTGTGGGGTCAGAGCCAGAGTCTCCAGCCCAGGAGTCACGCCTGCGGTGTTTTCCCACACTGCATCTGTGCGGTGGCCCTGTGCCCTGCTCCGTCTGGGCTGATCCACTTTCCCTTTTTCTTGTACTTGTTCATTCGCTGGAGGTGGTTCACTGAGTTGAGGTAAGGCTTCAGCTGGGCTTCTCCTTAAAGCTCTTCCATTATTACTTGAAAAATGTAATAAAGTATTTGGAATTCAAGTCTCAGAATGTTAGGAATCTTGTTGTACAACTTTTCAAGAAAAACCAGATACGATGTAACAAAGCCATGTATGTTCTTGTTAGAAGAGAGCGCTCCGTTCTGATCTAACCTTTCACCTAAATCAGCATCACAGTTTTTGGATGCCATGGTGCCTTATCTGTAGGCTTAGTGGATCAAGACTCCAGATAGCTTCTCTTACCTGGAGCTCCCTGCCCATAGAGGGCATCTGAGAGTACAGAAAAGTTCCTCTCCTCGAGTATTCCCTAGGGCCCACCTATACCAAGCCTGGCCAGCTTGTCGTATTGGGCCAGTGCCTGCTCTCAGCAGTATTTTCAAGTGCAGCTTTTGGACTGTTAATACAGGCAAAGAGAAAAGAGGAAGAGTCAGACAAGTGTGTACTTAACCCTGTAATGGGCTCAGAACTCTGACCTTCAGTTTCCTTGTATATCAAATGGGCATAATGAGTTGTTTAGTTGCTAAGGTGTGTCCAACTCAGTGACCCAGTGGACTGCAGCACACTAGGCTCCCCTGTCCTTCACTAAGTAAGAATACCTCCCTCCTAAGGTGGTTGTGAGAGCCACATGAGAGGGGGCACGTAAGGTGCTTAATGCTGTGGCCTGGCATGAGTGCTCATCCGTAAATGACAGCCCACACCGTCACCAGCACCTCACTGCTGCGCTCAGAGCTGGAGTAGCTCTGCTGGAGCATCCTAGCCAGGCAGACACTGTTGACTGCTGAGAGTTCAGTGGCTTCATCTGTCCACCTGTCACGAAAGTACCTGTGCTCACATTGTTGAGGCCTGAGCATGAGAAGGTTGAGTGTACCTTCAATCTGTGGCAGCACTCCTCCTGACAGAGCCCAGCCCCTGCTTGGGTGCTCTCTGGGATACAAACACATAGGAAGGTGACTGCTTAGCCTTAGGGAGCTTCCTGTGCATTTGGGAGGCAGTAGGTTCACATCTGAAGCCTGCAGGACTCTCTCCAGATCTCTGAGTTCTCACTTTAAAAAAAAAAGTATTTATTTGACTGTGTCAGGTCTTAGTTACAGCATGCAAATTAGTTCCCTGACCAGAGATGGACCCGGGGCCCCTGCATTGGGAGCATGATGTCTTAGCCACTGGACCTCCAGGAAAGTCCCAAGGGTCCTCACTTTTAAGGTGAGATTATTGGTCTACACGACCCCTGAGGCCCCTGTTAAAGACTTACAGAGTTCTGTGGAAGTATTTGAGCTTTGTCAAAGAATTATTTGTAATAACTGCCATTGACTGCATACTTACTCTGTGCCTGGCCCTAGGCTAAGCACTCGGACTTCTGTCCTTAAACCTCATAGTAACCCTATGAGTAAATACTGTTGTCTCCAATTCAGAGGAGTTAGGTGATCCACCCCAAATCACACAGCTGGCTTTGGGCCCACTTCTTTCTAACTTCTGTCTGTGAAAAAACCTTAGTCTCTGTGTTTAATCTTTATGCTCTGAATTCATCCAAAAGGAATTAGCTTATTGCCCAAAGTAATTATTTGTTTTACTTAAAGATTGGGAGGCTCCAGGTAGAGCAATTCATTATTTAAGTTTTGTTTTTTTTTTTTTTGAAGAAAAGAAGTGAGCTGAATCTGAATGCACTGGGTGCCTACACCAGCCTAACTTGACTCTCTGGAGCAGCTTTCTGTCCTGGGGGCTCCTTTGTACAAAACTGGTCAAACAAATTACATTTACTGTCAACTTGACCAAATTAGGAGATTTCTTTCCTCCTCTTACAGAACTCCATCTTCTTTAAAGATACTTATTTAGCCTTAAAATAATGACACCTCAAATAATGGCTGCCATTTACATCTTTTGTACTCTTTGACACTTCTGAGTGATTTAATATGCAAGATCAGCTAGTATTCAGGTAAAGCTGAGGAATTTAACACAGCTATCATGAGCGATATCTGTGTTAAGCACTGTACCAGGTGCCCTAGGTGGGGTCCCTGCACTCAGAATTTGCACTGAAGTCCTGAGATAGGACTTCCTATCCCATGTTGTAGGTGAGAAAACTGAGGCTTAGCAAAGTTAAATATCTTGCCCATTGCCTTCATACTCCGTAAGTCAGAAGCTGTAGGGAATTCCCTGGGGGCATGTAGGGGGCATGGGTTCGATCCCTGGTTGGGGAACTAAGGTCCTGCAAGCCACTTGGTGAAGTAAAAAAAAAAAGTGTCTGGAGCTGTAATTTGAGTTCTAGCCTATGAGCTCAACTCCAAAACCTGAACCCTGCCATGAGGAGAGAAAAGGTTTAAGATCAGGAGAAGGCAGTGGCAATCATCTGTCACTTTTCAAGTGATGAGGACAGTGGAGGGTGGGTGGAAATGGGAGTGTGGACAAAGCCAGGGCAGTCAACAGCCCTGCAGCAAGAGGGAGACAGAGGAGTGCCGTGTAGGGTGTGGAGGTGATGGAGGGCAGGGGACAGGACCGTGGCTCCTGTGACTCTTGACAGTGTGGTAAAGATGCAGCTGGTTGGACCATTGTAAGTCAAAGGGGTTTGGGAAGTGGAAGAGTGAGTTAGGGTAAACTACAGTGAGCCCTGAGTTGTGATTCCAGACCTTCTCCAGAGGTACTGCCCATCACCTTTCGCCATCTGTACCTCAGTTTCTCCATCAGTACAGGGAGGCAGTGAAATGGTTTGTTGGTCAGGGAATTCTAGAGAAATTCACAGCCGGATAGACCGGCTCAGCTAGATTTTGTGGAAGGGGCCTTTTTTGACCTTTCCAAGTGACAAATCCATTCAGAACAGTAAAATCCCGAAGAATGTACTTCTTTTTCTGCCACTTAGCAGATGCCTCTGAGTAGAAACCTAATCTCTGCTCAAACTTCCTGCCTCTCTATCATTAATGAGCATTTTGCAGTTAGTAAGCAGTGTGGCCATTCCTTCTAAACCATGGGTCCATTTAAGCTGAAGGCATTAGGAGGAAGGAATGCTCAAGTATGAGCTTGCAGATCAGATACACTGTCATGCTAGCACTCTCCTAAAGAACCTTTTTTTTTTTTAAGGGCTCAGCCACCCTCCCAAACCAAGTAGGCTTCACAGAAGCCTTGTGGACACACTGTAACTGTTCATTTCCTTTGAAAAGAGCACAGTTACTACTTTGTAGTCCACACACCTCACTCCTCCAGAGGGCCACCTGGCATGGAGAGGGCAGAGTGTGAGAGAGAGAAGGTGCTGTGCCCTGGCTCCCAGGAAGCCAGCTATGGGCAAGATCAGTGTACGCCATCAGAGGATGATGTGGTCCCCAGTGCCCCCTAGTGGTGTAGGGAGGTCTGGCACTCTGTTCTGGGAAAAGTAAATGTGCAATTTCCTTCTCAGTTAATTCAGTTCAGTCGTTCAGTCGCTTAGTCATGTCCAACTCCTTGCGACCCCATGGACTGCAGCACGCCAGGTTTCCCTGTCCATCACCAGCTCTGGGAGCTTGCTTAAACTCATGCCCATCGAGTCGGTGATGCCATCCAACCATCTCATCCTCTGTCATCCCCTTCTCTTGCCTTTAATCTTTCCTAGCATCAGGGTCTTTTTCAGTGAGTCAGTTCTTCGCATCAGGTGGCCAAAGTATTGGAGTTTCAGCTTTAGCATCAGTCCTTCCAATGAATATTCAGGACTGATTTCCTTCTCATGAGGAAAATTTACCCCTGGACTATAGCTACCCTGGCATTGGTCCCGGTCCAGTGATGCACTGAAGTCAGTGTGGTTTGGAAGGATTCAAAACTACCTTCCAAATAGGAAAGAAAGGTTCTGAAACCAAGGGGTGGGAAGATTTGAGGACTGGAAGTGACCCTTGTTTCAAAGGGTGCTCTAAACTTGCTCTGTCGTAAATGGTAAGCAACAGCCACATGTGGCTGCAGAACATTTGGAATTGAGATGAGCTGTCAGTGCCCTCAATGCGCACTGGATTTCAGAGAATTAATATAAAAAATAATATGAAATGCTTTTGTATTTCTTTTCATGTTGCCATGATAATATTTAGGGTTTAATCAAAGATTTTAAAGTGAATTTTAACAGTTTCTTTACTCATCACTGTAGGATGCTAGAAAACTTAAAATTACATTGTGGCATGTATTATATTTCTACAGAAATACAATGTCTGCTACACAGATGGACTTTGGGCCAAGATCAGGGGCCCATGTGACTGGGACAGGTTCCATAGCTAAAGTTGACATTTTGGAGAGATGCAGTGGGCTTGCCCTTATGAATCACCCGTTTCCTCCTGAAGAGCCCCCTGAAATCCCACCTTTGAAAAGTCATCAGTTTAAGTTAATGAGAACTTTTCAAAATGCAGGTACCTTGAGATTAAGAACCTAACACCTAAACCGAGTATTCTGGAATCCTTGGATGCCTTCATGATCAAGGGGCCCCAGAAGGAATTGGGAGGAAGTAGAAACAAAGAAGTCCTGTCCAGCTAGCTGCCCTTCTTCAGATTTTCCAATCGCTCTCTGACTTCGAGGCTGCCTGTCTGTCTTACAGGTTGACCTCTGCCCTTCCTAAGCATTTGCTTCTTTCTTATCCTCCTTGTCCTTAGGAAATGGGCTGTTTGGGTGCTTCCCCTGAGAGTTTTAGAAGAGGCATATCAGAAGTTTTGTTTTCTCTGTCATACCAATTCTTTGTGGCTTTACTGATCTGGAAGGCCTTTTGAAATATATGAGCCAAATTCGTATGCTCTGTGTGAAGGGACCCTGAATGGCTAAGTTGGCTAAGTAGAGCACTAAGATGTGGAGTACACTGAGCAGAGTTTGTCTTGCAGCTCGGCATGCTTCAGACATCTTTTAAGGGAAGAGCTGACTGTGACTGTGTATGTTCCATTGGTCAGCTTACTCCCAGGGCAGCAGCAAGGGGACATCACAGTTCTTTAGGGGTCTCAGTGAATGAATCTTAGGCAGGCCACACAGGTAGGCTTTTCCACCTAGAGCCTTTGTCTTCACATTCAGAAATATAAATTCTTTGTCAGTATTTGTTGGATGTTTTCTATGTGCTTAGCAGTAAGTGATGGAGAAGGCAATGGCACCCCACTCCAGTACTCTTGCCTGGAAAATCCCATGGATGGAGAAGCCTGGAGGGCTACAGTCCATGGGGTCACTAAAAGTCAGACACGACTGAGCGACTTCACTTTCACTTTTCACTTTCATGCATTGGAGAAGGAAATGGCAACCCACTCCAGTGTTCTTGCCTGGAGAATCCCAGGGAATGGGGGAGCCTGGTGAGCTGCTGTCTACGGGGTCGCACAGAGTTGGACACGACTGAAGCAACTTAGCAGCAGCAGCAGCAGTAAATGAAAATTAGTGGGGACTATCCAAGCTGAGATTTAGAGACCAAACTGAGTTTGCCTCCCGTGTAGCATTTATTGTATTCTTAGACTTGCAATACCTAGAATTTTTTTGTTTTGTTTTTTCTAGGCGTTTGTAAATTGGGAAGAGGCTAAATTGACTTGGAGTTTTTTCAAACAGTCTTTCCTGAAACAGATTTTGACAGAAGGTAAGTAAAAGGTTGCTTTGAGCAGTTAGGAAACTGAAGTATCAGTGATGGGGAGCTTCCTGGCTGTCCAGTGGTTAAGACTTCAAGCTTCCATGCAGGGAGCATGTGTTTGATCCCTGGTCAGGAAACTAAGATCCCACATGCCTTGTGGCATGGCCAAAAAACAAAAACACACAAAACCCAAACCAAAAGCACACAAAGTATCAGCGAGGGGAGTCTACAGAACTGCTGGTTGCCTAGATGCA